>NW_025336059.1:762443-870874 GCF_004798865.1 Varanus komodoensis
TCTCTCTCTCTCTCTCTCTCTCACACACACACACACACACACACACACACACACACGGAGGGGGGGTTGAAATCAGGCTTCTGAAAGGAGGCGAATAATTCAGCAATTCCAGGCAAAGTCCAACTTGGGCGCAGAAATTTTGCCAGGCTGCGGATGTTCCAGCCAAAATGACATTGTCTCTTCCAGAAACCGCTTCAAAGCATCCGTTCCACACGCCGGGCACACGCGTCACATTAGAACGGCCTCCGCAACAAAACGTTGCAGAGGGAAACCGAATTGTTCCGCGTTCCAGCCAACAGATCCTCGCAGCTCCGTTATGGGTGCTCCCGGTTTTGGCTGCGTATGCAGCCGCTTGGAGCATCTATTAGAGGCTGATATTCTGTTTCTCTCGTCTCTGATTTCAGGACCTCCTTGAGCGGCTGGAGGAGAAATTTCAAGGAGGGGAGCTGGAAATAGCTGAGGATGAGCCTGGAGACACAGGTGACCCTTCCTACTTTGACCTCGCTGACCTGGAGGCCCCCCTCTCCAGCCAGCTCAAGTTGCAGGAGGGTCTCCATCACCCGGCGATTGTGGATCAGCGGAGAACATTCATGGCTTCCCCAAAGCGGAGGAGGCATTTTTCCGGCTGCTTCGGGACACGGCTGGAACGGATCGGCACCCAGACAGGACTTGGGTGCAATACGTACAAAGCCCGTAGGTGTTTTAACCTTTTTTCCTCATTGCTGAGTGCAAAGGGAGGGGGCAGACGAGAAACTAGCTCGGTTGACATAATGCACATGAACGAGCAAAGTTTGCGCTGTGCTGTCAGCCCATGTGAGCAGCAGGACGTGCTTCCCCCTTGAGGTCTCCGAAATTTGCATGAGGCTTTGCGATGAAATGTGTGCACAGGCGTTTGAGCGACACAGGCTGCTGAATGTGCATTTTAGTGAAAACCGCGTGCCAGAGTCTCTGTAGCAAGAAACCAGTCTCTCCTCCAAAAACATACCCGTTAGGCAAAAATTCCATTCAAGAATCCTGCATTGGAAGAAATACACACAAAATGCTCACAGAGATTTCTTGGCCTTTAAACACGTTTCTCAAAGTTTAGGATGAACCGACATGAAGATCTGAAGAACCAGATCTTATTCAGAGAGAAGCCAGAATCCACAAGTTCACCTCATCCCTCAGTGGAAGCTGTTCTGCATCTAAGATGCAAACATTTCCCATGTTCCTGTTGCCCACTATCACATGTTCCACTTGTGAACACGTGGAGCGAATTTGCAGTGCTCAAAGCATTTCTGAGGAATCTGTGATTTCTTGCTAAACGTCTAAATCGCGTCTCAGACAGTTTGATCTTTTCCCAGCTTTTGCAGAGTCCCCCAGCCCCTATAACTAAAAGGTAGAAATTTCTCTCCCAGACAAGATGTTGGCAGTGAATGCTTTACGCTAAAATCACTTGGTATTTTGGGACGCTCCCTTTTGGCCCCTGCCCTCTGCTGAGAGCTTCCCTGTGAATGGATTTAGCCCTCGGAAGGGATGCGCCCGGACAATTCTGCTCTGATCGTTCTTTGCAGGGTGGATGGGATGTTTTGAGACAATTCACGAGCGTGCACGTTCTTAAATGACTTCGTTAAGCAACGGGGGAAATTTCACAGGGGAGCAGAATGGAAAGGAAGGGCTGAGGACGTCTCATGCATTGCTCCAAGTCCCAAAAAGCAGGACTAAACAAAGGCCATAAAAATTAAAAATCACTCCATCTAGACAGGGCTAAAGGGAAGAGTCGGAGCTGATGTTCTCTGGGTGGATGGCTTAAGAGACGCAAGAAGTTTTGACGGGTGCATCCTCTTCTGATGAGCGATGTGACATGGGAGAGGCCAAATCTCAGGAGATTCTTTTTGAAAATCGTGGCATTGAGTGGGGGGTGGCTTTCGACTAGATGACCTCTGAGGGACCCCTCTGATGCTAGGATAATATGAGGCCAGAAGCTCTAGTTCTTCCATGAAAGGGAAGAAGCCAGAACTTGGGGGAGGGACGCAGCTTCGGCCGAGTTTGCTGCTCCCTGTGTGGACACGGTCTTCCCTCGGTCAAATCACTGCTAGTTGGGGAAGGAATTCAACGGGGCACCAGTCAGTCCAGATTAGCACAACTTCTGACCTTCGTCAGAATAAAACTCTTCATGGAAAGTATTTCTAATGCTCTCACCTTTGTCTTTAGGTTCACGGAGGAAGTCCAGAAGTTGAAAAGGAGAAGAGAAGCTGGTTAACTGGCTACTGAACCTTTGAACAACCCC
Source organism: Varanus komodoensis (assembly GCF_004798865.1). NCBI lineage: Eukaryota > Metazoa > Chordata > Lepidosauria > Squamata > Varanidae > Varanus > Varanus komodoensis. The sequence continues at coordinate 764,713 of NW_025336059.1, forward strand.
CCGTCCCTTAGGCAAAATGCCAGTTTGTTCAACAACTGTACACTCTTTGTGCACAAAATTCTTTCCCCCATTATAGTATAACAGGATCTTAAGGACTGTTATTGTATTGACACGTTGGAGGTGAGCGATCATCCAGAACTCTTGTGACCTACGGGAATGGCTGGACTTGGTGTGGTGTTTATCAATAAATATTTTGTAGAAACTGAGTGTGTTGCTTCCGTGGGAGGGGAGAATTTTCTGGGAAGGGAGACCGCCACAAATGTGACTTCAGGACAACTCCCTTCGCACAGAAGAGGAATTGTGAGGACAAGCAGAAAAGCATTTGCACAAGCTCTCAGACACACGTGGAGTTTATGAAATCTGTGCTCCGCAGACCGGCAGCGATCTTTCCTGGATGGATATGAATTTTTCAGGGGTTCACACGAATCCCACTGTGCATCGGTGCCAATACACAACAGTGCAATTGCAAACTGGCTCAAACCCGCACAAAGTTTTTTTAAAAAATAGCAGGTGGAAAAGAAGCCTCAGGTAGAACTGGCACGGCTTGGAAAAAAGATTTAAAAATAATGGAGGTAGCACTGATTTCAGGTTGAGTCCTGGTTCCTTTGGATCCCCTTCGCAATGTATACGGCGTGTGTGTCATGGTTGTTTAAATCCAATATTCGGACTAGTTATTCTTCTGCCTCCACAGGGCTTGGATGACAAGCCCTCTGACCCCCAGCGGGGTGCTCAGGGATGATAGGGTGTGTAGTCCACCTCCACCGAAGGCTGCAGGGCTGAGGAAAGCTGCCTTCATCTGTCCATTGCGTTGGAAAACGCTTTTCAGTGCACAGTAAAATAAAAGTTGTCTGAGAATCTCAAGGAGGGGAACTGGTTGGCCTGGCTGAAAAACACATTTTAAGAGGAAACCTGCATCGATTTTCACCTTTATGAATAAGCACAGGGGTCAGACTTGGCCAGCCAGCGATCTTGTCCGATCTTACGGAAAAATACCCTGGAATGACTCAGGACCTTGCTTAAAAACTATTTCTCCTCCCTGGAAAGGGTCATAAATCCCAGTGTTGTTTTGTTTGACAAATATTTCCCTTGTTTGGCTGCATTTACGCTGGGAGAACTCAGGGGAGAATCCGAAATGACATTTTGGGGTGGCGGGTGGGGAGGGAGGAAAGAAAGAGGAAAGTTGCATCCCGAAGAAGAAAGATTCGCCTCTGGCAAAGATATTCCAAAAATGAAAAACTGAATTGGCACCCGCATGGTTCCATATATAGGAATGGCACCTTGCAAAACCTCCATTGACGGCAGCGCTACTTGGTAATTTTAGCCCCTGCATGGAATCTGCCTTACAGGCTGGGGAACGTCAGAAGGCCAGCAGTGTGACTTCCATTGTCTGGCACAGCACGCCTGCTTCTCATCATGCTAGACCCCAGTGAGGTCATCCCATGACGCTGGTGAGTGGGAGGACAGATCCAAGGAAGGGCTGCTTCACACCACATGGAGCTGAACGATGGCATCTCCTTCTCTAGAGGTGGAAGGCTTTCAAAGGGGATTGGACAAATTCATGGAGGAGAAAGCTCTATGGGGTTACTAGTCCTCATGACGATGTTATACTGGAAGTCGTCTGCCTATGCACATTAGTTACTGGGGATGATGGGCAGGAGGAGGACACTGCACTCCTGTCCTACTTGTGGGCTTCCTATCTGGACAACTCGCTGCCCACTGAGAGAGAGCAAAATACCAGCCTAGATGGAACCTGTTTCAGAAGTGCCTTCTCATACATCTCATTATCGCACGACAGTTTCTTGATCTAGCAAGAAACTCAGGGGGGCTTCCAAGCTCCTCCTCCTCTTCATTTTATCCTCACAACAACCCTGTGAGGTAGGCTAGGCCAAGAGGAGATGACTGGCCCAAAGTGAGGGAACTGAGGGAGATGCGAACTCAGGTCTCCCAACACTCAGCTCTGCCCCTTTTCCGTTATTGTCACCACATCCATTTCATTCTTTAAAACTGCCTTCCTGATTTATTTGAAAAACTGTTTTTGTCAAACCTCAAGCTCATGTCTTTGTCTGAAACACTCTAAACATGCAGTTTCAGATTTTAAATGCACTTAAAACGTAACATGTTCCGGCGCTCAATCCACCAACTTTGTAATAAGCACCATTTTGTTATAAAGAAAAAGCATCCCCTTTGACGAAAAGGCAGAACTAACTGGCCATTCAGAAGTCCAGCCAAATCCGTTGGCTACGAAATTGCCAGGATGTATGGGAAACTAGTTTCTGTGCAGAAAGCCTTCGAATGTGCCCGATTCTCCGACGCAGACACCAACACTTCCCCCAGAACCGGTCCTGTTTCTGAACACACCTTGCACATGTTCAGGAAACACACACCCGTTTTGCAGAAAAAGAGCAGGCTTTAAAATGTGCCTTTTTCAAACCATTCACGCCTGTGCTTTGGCCAACAGAGGAGAAATCCGCCCCTCTGAAAAACACACATAGAAAGGGGAACTTTTCCTATTTTCGTATTTAAAAAAAGTTGCATCTTAGCCTGGGAGCTTTGATGTGGCGTTTGGAGAATTTCAGAGGCCGCAAGCGCCTCTGGCTCTCTCACCAAAGATGTGAAAACACAGTATGGTCTAAGGTGTGATGCACGCTGACATTTATCTCCTGACTTTCCCCTTCCGGTGCAGAAGCAGCAGTCCCCTCTCCATGGATTCCTCAACGCACAGCAGCCCTGCACAGCAGGCCAGGCCACGGCCAGCGGCGCAAAGCCGCCCGTGCGGCTCCAGCCGGCCCGAGTGCCCGTCCGTCCGGACTCGAGCGGATGGCTTTTGCCTCCAGAAAGCGGCCCTCTTCCTTTGCCGTTTTGCTATACAAGGCAATTTCTCTGCCTGGCACCTCCAGGATGCGGGGACCGTTTTTGGGAGCTGGTGTGGAGGAGAGCGAATACCTCCAAGGAATTTCCAGGAGCCGGGAGGCGGGGGCTGCGCTGTAATCAGCGGAGAGGGCCGGCAGCATGAAATCATCCGCTTGTGACTCGCATGCCTCCGGTTGAGCGGTCTGATGACACCTAATAAAGGGAATCTTCTCCTGAAGGAGCCGCGTGCCACTGCCGAGCCTGGAATGTGCCCCAGATAATTCCAGAGATAACCTAAGGAAGCGGAGCCTCGTTCCCGAAGGGTATATAAGGCCGGCGGGAGAAGGCGAGAGGCACAGCGGCCGGCAAAGACGGAGCATCCTCGGCCTCCCCTGCGACCGACAGCGCATCCCAGCAGCATGGAGCCCAAGGGACTGCTTGTCGCCAGCTTCTCCGTGATGTTTCTTTTCTGCCTCCAGAGCCCCTCTGCCCACCCCATCGATAGCCTCAGCCCCGCCAAGGAGCTAGCCAGCATGGAGGTAAGGGATTCCGTGTTCGTTCGCCCCTTTGTAAGCCTGGACCCAAGTCTGGTCACTGTGAGTCACACGCAGGATGGAGTGACGGTGCCTCTTGGCGTGGCTAGAAAGGGGGACGGGGACAAATTCACGGAGGAGCACGCTACTAGTCCTCATGGTGATGCCACCTCCAGGGCAGGAGGCACTTGTGGGATGCTGGGGGCATCTGGTCTGCCACGGGGTGAGCAGAAGGAGGCATCCCGGGCGGACGCAGCCCGTCTCTTCCGAACGGATGGTCGCAGGCTGGGCACCTCTTCTGGGAGGCGGCTTGCTCTCCGTTCGCCACGTCCTCCCTCCCTCCCTCCCTCCCCGTCCGTTTCCTTCGGTGCCTTTTTGGAACCGTGCATCTCAAGGCAAGCGCTGCTCTGTGTTCAGTGGCTGCCCTCCGGCAGCTCTGAGGCAGCAGCTGAAAACGCTTTCCAGAACCCGGCCAGCACAGCCCCGGAGACCCCGCGACCAGGAGGGCTGATGCCGCTGCCACAGCTCCCCCCTGGGCTGCACACTGTTGGAAGCAGGATGCTGGGGCAGAGAAACCTTTGCCCCATCCAGCTGGGCTTTTCTTAGCAAAGCCCGGCCGGTCTATCCTTCCTCTCGCACCCCGGGATCGGCATCGATCAGCGGCTTCAGGCAGCGAGGGAGGATGGGAGGATGAGACACATGCAGGGGGCCTGTGTTAACCCAAGACTGGCAGAGAGAGGGGGAGGCAGTGCAGCCTAGTGGGAAGAGCTGGGGGTCTTTAGCTCAAAGGAGGAAAGGGAACTGGAGCCTCCAAAGACCCAAAATGCAGACTGCAGCACAGGGGTACAGTGGGGAGAGGCTCAGCTCTCGAAGGCGGCAGAACAGAAAGCGGAAGTGCCCGTCAGTCTTCCGGGGAAGCGGATTTGGCAAGGCCCTGGGGAGGCTTCTCGAGGGGGCTTGCTCAGGAGTGGAAGGGGCTGGGCTGGAGGCCAGGTGGACGACCACCTGCTGGACAAGGGCCGGCCTTGAACAGGAAGCCGGAGCAGGGAGGGCCGCAGAGGTCCCCCCTTCTCCCGCTGGGACCCTGCGGTCTTCGTAGGACCCTCAGTTCAGAGCCAAAATAATACTCCTACGGCCTGCACAGAGTTCCTTTCCTCCGTTCTGCTCTTGCGTCGAAGACCTGAACTATTTCCTTCCACCAGCACCATCCAGTCTTCACCCTTCTTCCATCTCCCGACCATGTGCAGAACGTGCTCGGAAGTACCCCGAAGGATTGAACTGGGGTGGGGGGGACACCCCTTTTGCTTTTACTTCTTCCAAAATCCATTATGCCTGTGGCCTTTCTGCATGTCCACCTTTCCTCCCCCTCTCCCATTTATTTATCTTACTGTAAAGCATCTGTAAAGCAGTCCGTTTAAACCTGCGGGCACGGAGGGCTCCGAAGCTGCTCCAGGTGCCTTGAAACGGTTTTGGATGCATTCTTAAGCATCGCTCCTTTTTACGTCACGTTTTCCTCCCTTGTATGCCCATTTTTTAATGCTTAAGGGAGAGTTTACCATCACCCAGAACAAATACCGGGATGCGAGATGCGGATGAAAATATCCGGGAGCGACGGCAGGGGGTGCAGAGGGAATGGATTTCACGGGGTCCAAGGAGCAGGCGGCGTGCGCCCCCCGTCTGCCACCTCCCGGCTTCTGCTTTCCATTCCAGGCGCTTCTGGAGAGGCTGGAGGAGAAGGTGTCCCTGATGGAACAGCTGAGGAACGCCCCCGGCCCCGAGGAAGCCGAACCCCAGAGCGTGGGCCTGGAGGCACTCTCCGCGGACGGGGTCGAGCCCGGGGACGACTCTGCCCCCTTCCTCTCCGACCGGGGCGCCCTGCTGAAGCGCATGCGGGGGCTGCAGGTGGCCAAGAGCATGCGGGAATCCGGCTGCTTCGGCAGGCGGCTGGACCGGATCGGGGCCGTGAGCGGCATGGGATGCAAAGGTGAGACCCTCTCCGCACCCCAGGCAGCTGCTGACTGGAGCAAGCCCTCTCTGAGGTTTGGTTTCCTGAAGGGGGTTGGAGGCCCCCTTGACTCTTGGCCCCGTGCACCCCAAGAGGACACTTGCGGGGACAAGGCAGGGGCCTCCCACCTGATGGAGACCCCCACTCCAGCCCACGGAGAGCAAAGAGTCCCGGAACGGGCTGGGGGGCCACTTCCAGACCGAATCCCAGTTTTCCCTACTGGGGAAGCTCTTCCATGGGGGCGGGTCCAGAGGCGAAAAGGACGGAGCCAAAAGCACCTCCCCGTATTGACACTTAACCTTCTTCCTACGGCGAACTAAACCTCAGGAAAAGCATTTCAGCTTTTTGAAAGGTGTCAGAAAGTTGCCACAACTGCTGAGCTCCCCAGCGAGATCCGCCTGGCGCCGTCGTTATTCGTTTTTTGGCGCCGGGCTAAGACCTTTTTATTTCAACAATATTTTAATCACTTTTAACATTAGCTATATAGGTTTTAATCTGCAGCCAGGGTGGATCTGGATTTTATGTGTATTATGTTTTATTTTATGCAAGCCGCCCTGAGGCTATGCGAAAGGACGCCATACAAGTACTCTAAATAAATAAATGAATAAGCTCACCAAGCCAGCAATTCTGGAGCAACTCTGCTAATTATGCTTCCCCCCCTCCCTTTCTTTGCCCCCTCCCCAGGGATAAGAAGGCATTAAAGCACAGATTCCTGTTGCCTGCTTCCCAAAAGGATTCCTGATGTTTGACGGCACGCGGTTTTCTGAAGATGCCCCGATCAACCCGCGCTTTCTAAAAATCTCTGGAACGGATGGAAAGTTCCTGCTATTTATTAATTAATTTATTGATTTATTTATTATTTGATCTGTTTGTTTGGGTTTGCTTTTTTTCCTTTCTTTTTCTTTCTTTTTCTTACTTTCAAGCCCAGAGACCATTGCTTGAACTTACAAAAATAATAAAGAGAAACACTCTAGCTCTTTTCCTTGTGTTGGGTTTACTTTCTCTGCTTGATCTCCCATTGGCTTTCTGTTCCACGGCATGAAAAATTCGCCTCTCTTTTCTCCTGGACAGTTTTCAAGGCGATGGAGAATTAATGTAGCTTTATTGTAGCCCACACAAGTTGCTAGTGCACATTTTAATGTTTCTCCGGAGGGCAGTGAACACCTAATGTGAAAACACCAATGTCTGGACAGGGGATGGGTGCCACTCATACCAGCTTGCAGAAAAACAAAGTCATACTAACATATTTACACTCTCCTACTTTCAATAAATAAATAGAAATGTCTTTGTTCCAAGAGCCCAAGACCGTCGACCTGGCTGGCAAGGAAGCACCAAAGTTTCAGGCAGAGCTGCCTCCTAGCCGTGTGCAAATCAGGTGTTCTGCCACTCAAATACGGTCAAGCAAGGTTCTAGTCCTCATGGTTCTGGATTAAGGGTCTGTTTAAGCATAAGAAGCTGCGTTACTCTAAGTTCAGGACCTGTTATGCGTGTCCTGAACCTGGGGGCACAGTTTCATGTCAGAGAAATTTGGGCAGCACATGGGGACAGAAAAGCCACCTTTAAAGATCTCCCTGCCACTCGGTAAGCCGCAAGAGAGACTCCAACCTTTTGGACTGCACAAAGGCTGGGAAGCTGCCAAAGAAACAGTGGTTGGGGAAAGGGGTGAAGCTATCTTGGGAAACACGGAAGGGCAGATGGGTACCGGAGGCTGACCAGTCTCTCCCCGGCCTACACAGACTGGTTGCGCCAACTGACCATTCCATGGATCTTTTCGATCCCTACATGGACACCCCAAAGATCAGCTCTAGCCCTTTCTGCCTGCAAACTGGAGCTCAACGCTGCACAAATGAACTTGCTAAGCTCACCTGGAAAGGTAGAGCTAGAACATCGCGATGCTGGCTACACATTTTCCGTCTCGGCTTGCTACAAAAAGCGGAACTTCCTCGCCCAAGACGTCGTTAAAGCAGCTCTGAATGCGACTCCAAAGAAATTTCCACACTGGTGTTTTTAAGAAGCGGGGAAAGCGCAGGTGGCAAAGCCACATCAAGCCAGGTAGCGCTGGCGGCCGCAGCAATTTATAAAAGCCATCACTTATTTGCATGTTTTGACCATAAAAAGCCCTGCCGCTTCCAGCATTCCTCAGCCAAGCAACATCTGACTACAACACCCAGCATTCTCCAGCCAAGGAACAAATAAATCTAAGAGTGCATAGGATTGTTCCTTTAAGTGGACAAACCAATGGAGCATCGCTTTCCAGGAAAACACCCAGTTTGGTGGGAAAATCGCATGACCAACCAGCCAGAATGGAAAGATTTTCAGCAAATCTAAACAGTTGCTTTACTTCTAGGTTTGCAAACATGAACAAAAAACAACATTGTGAATGAGCCATGCTGTGATTCCTAATTAAACAGGACCTATTACCAAATGTGCTCCAATCTTGGAGGCCTTTTTTAATTGCCCAGTACATAAAAAGCTAAGACTTGTGTGCACCCACATCATTTAATTCAGATTTCTTGCATAGAGATCTTAAAACGTCTGAAACTGTGGTCCACCCCCACTGCCCGTATTTCCTAGAAATGCATTTCTTTACCTTAAAAAACCCTGTTCAAACTGTTCAGTACACTTCTACAAACCTCAACAGGTCCAGCAGGAAGTCACGGGCTTCGCTTGAGCAAAATAACGACTGTTAAGCACATGCCAAAGCATAGTCTAAGATTAAACAGGGCTCCTCTCACAAGATCGAGCTCGGAGGCCTCAAGAGCCATTTGATAAAAAGCTTTGCTAGGATGTGCAATCACATGTAAACATGCCGCGTGCCATAAATGGGGCCACAAACTCACCTCCCTCCGGATGGAGCCAAGAGCTGCTGGAGAGGCGGCCGGGTCACCTCGGCGGAGGCCTGCGATGCCTGTTCGAGCTTGTTCAGGGTTTCATCCCTCTGCAAAGGTGCCTGCCAACACAGGTGTGGCAAGTGGAGCCTTAGGGAGTGGCACTGCGGCCCCTTAAAGGGCCCCCACCCAGGGAAAGCCACTGAGCAGAAAGCAAGATGGACCCTGTCGCCAACAGACTAGCTAAGTCATTTCCAGATATGTCAAATGGATGTTGGAAATGTAAACATAAATGGGGTACTTTTTATCCTATGTGGTGGACTTGCGATACCGTGAAAAAGTATTGGATTGAAATACATAAATGCTCAAGGAAGCCATTTTAGCTTTTAAACCTGACGGTTTTTTATTAGGCATTATACCAGAGGACATTAGGAAACGAGAAATGTGTTTGATTTTGCATGTAATCACTGCGGCAAGGATTGCATTCGCTCAGCACCGGAAAGGGGAAGAACTACCCACCGACGAACTGATTCGAAAAAAGATCCTGGACTGTGCAGAAATGGATAGATTGACTTTATCACTGAAGGAGAAAGAAGATACTGACTTCTATCAAACGTGGGACTCTTTTTATTATTGGCTAGAGAAACGGGACTTAAATATGTTTTTAAGTTATCATAAATGGGAAAAAATGTGGGGGCTGACCCAGCAGGTCTGATGTTCCTGATGATTGATGTTGTTTTTAGTTTTCTTTTGTTTTAGGGTTATTTTGAATAAAAGTTATTCTAAAAAAAATATTTAGATTCATTTGCAGGATCTCTGTACTGAGAAGGAGTTTGCAAAAAGCAAAACTATCAAGCCACAACCCCGATGACACGCTGTGAAACTGACTGGGACAATTCTGCACTATCAGAGGTGGTTCATGTCCCATCAAACTCCTGGGGGTGAGGAAAAGTCTCAGCCGGGTGCTGAAAGGATGAGAGTGTTGGGACCCAGCAGGCCTGATGGGAGAAAGGGTACCGCAGGACCAAGGGGCCAGCTCCAAGGAGACCCTCGTCTTTCGTTGCCTTGCTCTAAAGCCCTGTTGGAGGAAATACTCAGAGCCTATCGTATGAATACGTCCATCGTGGGAGAGGCACTTCATGTCCCATCAGCCCCAGCCAGCATGAGCAGTGGGGAAAGGTGCTAGGAATTGTAGTCCACGTGGTCTGCTTGGGAATGGCTTCTTCCCCTCCTGATCCAAATTCGAAGAGGATCTGCTAAGCGACGGCTGCAACCCGCACGGTCTGTAAGCAGGAACAGGGGCCTGGATGAGAACGGCAGCAGCAAACTCAGGGAGCAGATTGTAACTATTATTTATTTTATTTATTTAGGAGACTTCTATGCCGCCCCATTCGCCGAAGCCTCGGGGCGGCTCACAGACATAAATAAACTTCGTTAAAATAATATGAATTAACAGTATACATTAACACGATCAAGATTCCCGTTGCTGCTCATGCAGTGTGTCCATTGGCATCCAGCACTCGTGGCTTGCCCTGTGCCCGGCGGATCACGAGAATCTCACCGATTTGGCCGGATCTGCCCAGGCAGCGGTGCTGGTGCGATGCAGCGAGATCCGCAATGCATCGCGTGGCAGGCCTGCTCTCCGGTCCGGCACCGCTGGGGAAGGGAGCCGCTCCTTGGGCCCTGGCCGGCTTTGCGGAGAGGAGACGCGCGCTTCCCGGCCGGCAGCGGGGTGTTGTCTGCAGCGGAGGCCTCCAGAAGAGATAACGCCAGGATGCACTGAAGCGTCTTCACACCTCGGAGCGAGACGAGACGAGACGAGACGCTCTTCCAGATGAGTCAACAGGAATGCGTGTGTCACCGGGGTGGGGGGCCGAGTGGCCGTTCCCGTCGACGGAGGCCAGTGGGCACAGATCGCTTTAAAAGGGCATCTTCTGCCAGCCCCCTATCTCGGACCCCTTATCGGGGCTGGCGCTGGAATGTGGTGGGGTTCGTCCTTTGGCATCGGCTTTGCGGGGCCCAGGTATAAAGATGGGCGAACGAAAGGCAGGGTCACACTGACGAAGCCGCGGCGAGGGAGAGCAGAGGAGGGGCGGCGAGCAGACGGCGCCATGGGGTGGACAGTGCCTCTCCTGCTTGCTTTGGTCCTCGTGGGTCAACCCCAAGGCAGAATCGGAGCCCATCCCATCACTGGGGAGGAACTCGCCGACTTCAAGGTAAGAAGGGATAGACTGGGTCTCCGGGTTGGGACGCTGGTTCGCGGAGGTCTCGGGGCTTGCGGCACACTGTTTATTAAATATTTATTCAAAGCCTTCCTATCCCATAACCCTAACCCGATCCCTTTCTATTACAAAAAGTCTCAGGACGGTCATCCAAGAAAAAAGCACAGCATCATATCCTCTCTGAAACCCCAATTAAAATAGCTATTAAACTGTAAAATGTTGTGAGCCACCCTGAGGCTTTGTTGCGATGGGGGCGGCATAGAAATGTTTTAAATAAATAAAATAAATAAATAAAATATTGGGAAAATGAAAGGGCTGCGGGGTCCTCGGGCACGTTGGCCCCATGTCTCCACCCCCTTTGCACCACCTCTTCTTCCTCCTCGCGGCCACCAGCTGCTGTCCAGGTAGCGGAGAGCCCGGGGGCCGTGGCGTCTCTGTCCCTCCTTCTGACCCCCACCACAGTCTGGGCCAGGGCAAGCAGCACCCGAAGGGGCAGCTTTCAGGGGAGAAGAGGAGGGCAGACTCTGGGGACTTCGGTCCGTGGATCCCCGGCAGGGGCCCGTTCATGCCGGCCCTATTTGGTTCTGACCTTGCCCGGCCTTCGCTAGATGAGTAAGGTGGTCTCAAGTACTTTTGGAGGTTGCAGGCCCGTGCATGAGCTGAAGGGCTTCCAAACTGCACAAATTTACTTTCAAAGGCAGCCAAGATGGAAAGAACTGCAGGCAGAGAGGAGCCACGATTGTCCAAAGCGATCCGAGTGGGCCAGGCTGGGGCAAGCTGCTCCCCCGGGTCTCTCCTTCCTTGTCTTTCCTTAATCCGGAAGCAAGGAAACCCAGGAGCTCTGCAGCAGCCTGAACTGGCTGGACTCCTGCCCCGTTTCAGAACCGCGACCAGAACCATGGCTGCACCCCGGCTGGCTCAGATCTTTTTAGCTTTCGGTGCTTGCTGCAAAACTGGCAGGCAGCCCAGGTAACCCTGCTTTTTCATAGCCCAGCATGTTAATCGCCTTTGTTTACATGAATGAGCGCTGCCGGTAAGAAGAGACGCGTGCAGGCCGGCTTCTCTGGGGCTCATGATGCGATTCGGCCTCTTCCACACTCTCCCAGGATCTTCTGGAGCGACTGGAGGACAAACTGGAGCCTGGAGTGAGGGACGTGGGGCCTGGCCAAGTCTTCGACGAACCGGCCGATGAGATGGTGGAGAACGCCTCCGAAACGAGCCCTTCCTGGGAAGACGGGCACGTGCCGCCACAGAGGGAGGGCGGCTACGGTGCCCGGCTGCGCCCAGAAGCTCTGCCGGCCGCCACAAGAGACAAGCTGAGGGCCCTTTCGACCTTCCCGCGTGGTATCCAGCGGTTCTCCAACTGCTTCGGCCAACGGCTGGACAGGATAGGGGCGATAAGCGGGATGGGCTGCGGCAGGCGGAGGGTAAGGACAGACGGAAACGGCACGGCCGTGTGGGAAGTCGAGGCTGCTTTGGATTAAAAAACAGAGCTTCCCAACTGCTTTCCTATCCTAGAACGTTGTTTCTTGAGCTGAGCCTGGGAGATGTTATGGGCCTGGGGACTGGAGGGGCAGGCTCTGGCCTTGGAGGACTGTCCCAATGGGAAGGCAGCTCCAGCTGGGGGGCCCGGGGTGGGGGTCTGGGTTTCTCACCCCACCGCTGTGGCTGGTTTGCAGTGCCCACTGCCCAGGCAAGAGCCGCCTGGGATACAGCACACCGGCCAGAGAGAGGGTGAGGCGCTGGCTTTTGGTGAACGTCTCTGTCCATTTTTGCAGAACTGAAGCAAAGCTCGATGCAGCAGCGGCCGCCAGCTTTCCCAAGGAGCCGCCAAGGCCTCCGGAGGCCCTTCTGGAGGAGGAAGGCACCAGCTTCACCAGCCTGCCGAGGAGTCCTGCAGTTTTGCTCTCCGCTATCTTGCAGGGCCGTGAGGATCAAGGGAGCTGCTGGAAACATCCATTGCACAGGGGCCGGGGGGGGGGGAATCTGCGACCCCCTCCCTTTCTAAGTGAATGTAAGAGCAGAGCTTAAATAAAGCGGGTGTCCTCAAGGCGCAAGTGTCCCTTGGCTGCAGTCCCGGACCCGCGTCGGAGGGGCTTCAGCACCACGGACAGAGGCGGACTCGATTCTGGCTCTCCCCGTGCAGAGGGGGCTGAATGTTCCCAGGGGAAGGAGCCTCAAGAGCAGCCTCTTGACTGACCCCCCGCCCCTGCGATGCCCCCCTCCCCACGGAGCGGTCTGGGCCCGGGCTGCAAGACTGCCATCCCTCGGGGCGCCTGTCAGGTTGGGAAGCAGCCTGTTTGCCCCCCCCCCCCCCACTGTGCTGAGCAAGACGCCGCCCATACAGGGCGCAAGGCACGTGTGTTTCGGCAAGACCTCCCTGGGAATCAGAGGACCGTGCACAGGCCAAGCCAAGAAAGCACGCCCGGGTGCCGGACACTCCGGCCCAGATGTCGGTGATGTTGCCTGCCTGCCCCACAGCAAGCAGGTGGAAGGAATGGCAGGGTGCCCCGTGAGGAGCTGTGGGGCAGCAAAAGCATTCACGTATCTGCCTTCCCAGTCATCTTCCTGGAGCCCCACTTGGAGGTGGCAAAAGCGAGTCCTGCCGCCCCAGCTAGGAAGGGTGTTCGCTTGGTGTCTATGAAAGCCCCGGCGGTAGGCACGGGCGGGCAGTTGCCGATGGCCCCCTCTCCAGCAGGGGCCACTGAGTGGGCCCCGGGCTTGCTCCTCCTCTTCCCGGGCAACCTGCCTCCTTGCCCGCCGCACGCTCCAGCCGAGGGGTGGTGGAGGGGAGAAAGAGCAGGGGAGGCTGCGGCCCCGGGATGGGCAGAGCAAAGGGGCCCCTGGCGGAAGGCTTGCCCCGAGCCCTGCTGCCCACCTCGGGCCCTGTGCTCTGTTGGGGGTCTTGCCTGCTCCTGAAATGCCTCCAGCGAAGGGTAGCCCATCCATGACCCCCGAGGCTTGGGTGCTTCCGTCGCTTCATTCGGGAGAAAGGTCTAAAGGCCGTGGAGGGACTTTTGACCCGGCACCGGGCCGGTCCCTGCGAGAAGCAGGGCGATGGGGCCTGTTTCGTGTCTCGGTGGCTGTGTGCTGCGGGCAGCAGCTCTGGGGATGAGGGTGGGGAAGGCAGCGGCTCCCCGGCACCACCCAGCAGGGCTGCGGCGAAGGGAGCTCAGCCCCCCTCGACCCAAGCTCTCCGTGGCTCCCGATTTGGTGGCGTCGGGACCAAGGCAGAGGGGCCTGCCGGATGTGGGTGGGCTCCCAAGGCCACTGGGATCAGGCCAGGGGTCTTGGCGGGGACGATGCGGGACCCGTGACTCTTGGGCTGAAGCCGGGTGGGGGGGCACGTCAGGCCCCCGAGGCAGATCCACCCCGCTGCGGAGGGAGGTCCGGCCCCCGAGGGACTGGGGCTCTCCCGGCTGTGGTGCTTTCATTTCGCAGCATGGAAACGGGGTTAGCTGCAGGCAAAACGAAACGCATGGGGCGTTTCTGGTCCCACCAGCTGCTGGGACGGCCCCGGGAAACGCGGTTCAGCCAGCGGGGCTGAGAAAGCTTCCCCGACTCGCAGCAAAGCAGCCCAGCGCTGAGAAACACAGAGAAACTGGGGGAGAGATGGTGGGGGACAGGGGGATGCAATGAGCCCACCAAGACCTGCGAGGAGGACTCAATCCACTCATTTATTTTCGGAGGGAACCGGCACGGCCACAGAACGCAAGTGCCCAAACACAAATAAACACCAGCAACACTGGATTTTTTAAAAAATAAAATTATATACACTGCAGAATTAGTTCCCATGATCTGGCAACAACGAAAAGTGCAAACTGAAGTCCAGACAAAAAGAAGAGATTAAGGCGCGACTCCACGCCTCTCTAGGCAGGAGGAAGGGTGCGCCGCCCGGCTTTCCTAAGCCAGCCGCCCACCGGGGAGCAGCAGACGTTCTTCTGCCGGAGAGGGTTTCGGACAGTGCCGGAAATTCAGAAAAGTTGGAGTGGTTACCCCTGGAATGATCCGTCTTGTGGAGGGGGGGTTAGGGTCACAGCTGGGAGAACTGCCGATGGTGGACTACAGGTCCCATTGTCCTGTCAGTGTGACCGAGGCTCGGAGAGTGGGAGCTGCCGCACAACACCATTTGGAAAGCCACAGAAGCGCCGTCCCTGTGCTGTAGGGCAGCGTCACACATTCATACTGAGAGAGCGGAGGGCTGGCAGGACGCAAAGAGCCTCCTGCGTTCCCCCGGGTTGGAATTAATACTGATGAGAAGGCAGAGCCGTCTGCCCACGGGGAGGCGAGGCGCCCGTGTCCCCAAGGGCGGGGAGAGATGCTCGGGGCAGCATCGGGGGCTCTGGGTGGCCTTTTGCTCGCCGGGGCAGGCCGGGATGAGCCGTGGGGCCCGAGCAAAGGAGGCGCTTCAAGGCGAGGAGGAACGGCAAAAGGCTGATCCAAGTGGCACCCGAGCGAGAACAGCTCTTGGCCTTTGAGAGAGAGGGAAACGAGACGCTTCCTGCTTGCAGCGCGAGAGCACGGTGTCACTGCAGTCCCAGGAAACCTGTTTTACGCTCGGCAAGCTGAAGCCGTGCGGTATTCTCATGCTCGCTCGCTCGCTCACTCTCACACTCACACACACACGGGTGGCAGGGAGCCAGGCTGGGAGCCGAAGGCCAAACGGTGTGGACAACTGCCTCCTGGCCACCCCGGCTCTGCGGCAGGGACCAGAAGCTGGTCCACAGCCCCCATCAGCTGCGGGAACTGTGGGTGGGACGCCATCCGCTCCTGCTGCTGCTGGACCACAGTTCCCATCAGCCTGGCTGGCACGGAGCCCAGCAACACGAGAGAGGGCTTTGGTTCCCCAGCCCAGCCCAGCCCAGCCCAGCCCGCCCTGCAGCCGGGTGGGCAGAGCTGTGACAGCCCAGAAGAAAAGGCTTTCGGGGCTTGGCCGGGAGACCCCCTATTCTAAAATGCCCTGCATTTCCCCAGTCCCCGCTGGGCTGCCCACCTCTTCTGCCGGGGGAGGAAACCTCCACGCGCTCCCCCCGTCCCGCCTCTTGCCCAGCTGAGAGCACACTAGTCTGTGCCCCGCCTGGGGGCGAAGGCCGCGCCTGATCCCTGATCCGAGGAACGGGCCCCGGGGCCCGCGGCTTTTCCACAGGTAGCGGAGCCCACGGGTGGCGGGGGCGAGGAAGCGCCCCGGAGGCCGATCGAGGCGGGGGGGAGGACGGACAGCTCTGGCCCGAGCATGCTGGACGGGGGCAGCGGCCACGGCCGAGCGAGGCCGCGGCGGTCCTGCCACAGCCAGAACCAGCCGGGCCGCGAGGGGGTTCCAGGCCGTCAGCCGGTCCCTCCCCATTCTCCCGTCTTCCTTTTTTCACAGTGGCCGCAGAAGGGTAGAGAAAGCAAAGCAGCGGCTGCGTCGTGGAGGGAGGGAGGAAAGAGAGGGAGAGACCGACTTTCTTTAAAAACAGAAAAGGAAACTTACCCGCCCCCCTGCCCCCCCCCCATCCGAGGCAGTGAAGACTTTGCAAACACATTCCTGGCTCACGTCGAAACCAGCGGCGCGGCGCCCCCTGCCGCCCCCCCCCCCCCCCCCGAACACACGATGCCACAAGACGAGGCTCTGCCCAGAGCGACGCACGCAACCCTCTGGAGCGATGTTCTGCCTGACCCCTGCGGGTACGGGGTGCAAACCCATGGGGAGCGGTCTCCCCCCTTTTTCCTATAGTGAGCTCCATCGGCTCTGCAGAAATCCATGCCGCAGACGCGACCCTGGGAAACCTGCAGCCTCCTCGGCTTCCAACCCAGTCTGGCACGGCTTGCAGTGGGGCTGTTTCCCCTCCCTTCCCCTGGGTAGCCTGGGGGGCAGAGGACGCTTGCAACTCTGATTTTTCAATATCCAACAGGCTCCGCAAGAGAGAGAGCGAGAGAGAGCCAATCATGGCAGGGCACAGCCTAGCAACAGTCATGAGGACTAGCCTGCTTGCATGGCATTTGCACATGCTTGCCACATTCCCCGTATCCACACAGGAAGAGGGACAAAGGGAGCATCTCTCGATGGAGCACAAGCCACGAGGCCTGGATGCTTTCAAATCCCTTATTTTGCGTGCCAGCTATTTCGGCAGCGGCGGCACCAGGTCCTCCTTGGATGTGTGGGATTACAACTCCCTTCATCCCCGGCCAGCATGTCTAGACATCAGGGGTGACAAGAATGGCACCCCAAAACACCCGAGACAAGGAGGCAAGACAGACAAATGAAATGAGAGGTCCTGCCAATGAATCCAGAGAGAAAAATTCCATGGGGAAAAGTCGGCAACCAGGATATTAAAGGCTGCATCTCTTCCTCCATGTGGCCTTGGATTTCCGGCTGGGAAGGACGATGTGGCCTCACCTGGAATATCGGGACCAAGCTGCCACAGCTGTGCCCCGAGGGGATTCTGGTGCTCACACTGGGCGGGCTGTGAGAGAGATCCAGGGGCTGCTCATTTGGGAACTTCAGGACTACGAAGAGAGGCAGACGCAAACGTCTGAATTGTGGCTGGGCTGTGCAAGAGCCAGCGCTGAAGGGTCACGCGGCTTCATGGGGTGACTGAGAGGAGGAAAAACCGGGGCAGGCAGGCGGGTGGGCAGGGGGCTTACATGGGGGGACTCAGCTCCTCACCCACCCCGGGTCTAAGGCGGGCCGACGCGGGTGCAGGGAGACTTTCCTGGAATGCGCTCTCCGGCGGACGGGGTGCGAGAGCCGGGCTGTGCTTTATCACGCCCATCGGTGTTGCACTCCTGCCCTGCCGAGGCGCGTCCCCGGCGTCCCCCGGCCGAGCTTCCTGCGGAGGCCAAAACCCACGGCGGCAGGAGCCCGCTGGATCTCTGCCGGGATGGGTCTTGCTGAAAACACTCGACCAGCCGCGGCCGGCTTGGGCCTGGGGGGGGCGCGCTGGGGGGTGTTACGGGAACTCTTCCAGCTGCAGAAGGCTCTGCGACCCGCCCCCTCCTCCCGGCCCAGGACAAGTCCGGTCCTGCCTGGGTGACCGCTGCAACCGCAAAGCAGTTTTCCCCTCTGGCAAGACTGGTTAGTTAACGGCTTTCGATGAAAACTGGAGGTCAGGGCTTGGGCACGGGGGGGCGGGGGGGCGGTGGAGCAGCCACACGTGCCCTTTCAAGGCAGAGGGACTCAGAGGGGTTACACAAGGACAGGGACACGCGCACAGGAAGGAACAAGGCCGCGCCGACGGCAGCCCCTTCCCTCCTTCCCACCGAAGCATGGCACACGCACGGAGGGAAAGGGCTGGCGGGAGCTTCTCCCCGGGACCCCCCAGGATCAGCTGGACACAACGCTCTGTCCTGTCGAGCGAGGGGACGGCCAGAGCCAACCGAAAATGCCAGAAAGGGGCACAAGAGGAAGCAGGCGCACCGTGGGGGGATTTGGAGAGAGGCGACCCGACCTGCTGCGAAGGCACTGGAAGGTCGGGGGTCCGCTCTGGGTCCCGGCCAGGCCTCGCGGCTGCTTGGGGGCAGCTGGACGTGCCCACGCACAACAAAGCCATCGGCATCTCCTCTGCACGCGACCCGAAGGCATCGCACGGATCGATCACCGGCCAGCCGCAAGCGCCGGGCTGGCCTGGACAGGCACCGAATCGGGGAACCTCCGGACGAGCGATGTGTCCCCAAGGCCGAACCCCCAGAGCAACATCAAGCTTTTCGCAACACGCCTGACCATCACCAGATTCCCACCCGCCTCTGGGAGTCCTTCAGAACCCCAGAGCGGCTTGATTCAACATAGCTGTACACCAATGCAGATGAGAACTACCCCCAATTCCACACGAGGCAGCTTTCTCGAAAGCTATTCATCCTATGCTGACGAAAACTAAGTTTTCTTGCGGCACCTCCCTTTCTCTCTCTCTCTCTCACACACACACGCACCCACAATTTTTCAGTGATTGTTCATGTTTCTTCACATGCAACTCGTCGTTTTGCCCTTGACAACCAAGGAAGGTCGCGGGGGACTGGAAATTCTCTCCTGCAGAGAACTGTCGCCAGCCAGGATTCCGGCCTTCCCAACCCCTTATACAAAAGTGTTCCGTTATGGAATGTGGGAGGGAAAAAAGTGGACCTGCAAAGTAAAGGGATTTTCCTCAAGTTCCCATGGAATGAAAACGGGGCACTTCGTTCTCGGCCTGAGCGGCCACAGGAAATGCAAACGGCAGGGATGCCCCGCCAAGATCGGAATGAGGGGAAATGGCGCTTCGGGTTTCCCAGCCCCTGAGACTGGTTTCTGCTAAGGCAAGAGATGTGGGAAGGAGGAAGAAGAGCGAGGCAGCGCCCCGCCTTCTGGAATACGCCAGAGGCATGATTCCTCACGAATGTGCCGGCGGAGGAGGGCAGCGAATGTGGAGACGGTAATCCGGAGCCTGCGGGGAGAGGATCAAACCGTGACCGTGGAAGCCGGTGGCGGGCCAGCGAGCGTGGAGGGCGCCACTCCTCCTCCGCCGGCCGCACAAGAGGGCTGCAGGGGCCCCCGCGAGGACGCTGCCGGTCCGGGTTCTGTGGGTGTCGTAAAGTGCACAGAGCTGGCCCCGGGGCCGAAGCGGGATGGGAAGGGGTGGCTTGAGGCGGGGAGAGGCGGCGGGGCGGTCAGAGGGTCTGGTAGTGCTGCCGCAGCCGGGCCTGCAGGAACTCGTGGGTCAGGTTGTGCCGAGTGATGATGCCGACAATCTGGAAGAGGCGGAGGGGGGGATGCGTCAGAGGAGGAAGGGCAACGGGGTGTCGGGGGGCCCACACCCCGCTCCTCCTCTCAGGCAACTGGATTTCAGAGACGGTACTTCCCACGGTATCTGCCTCTTGCAAAGAAACCCCAGGTGGCCCCCATGGGCCGCCTCCTCCCCATGCCAACCCTCACAACAATCCTGCGACGTGGGGAGACATTGCTCCGCCCCATTCTTCCCAGGGATCCTCACTTTGCTTCATTTCGGATTTCCATTTCTGTACTGCCCAGTAGCCAGATACCTGGGCAGTTTCCAGAGATTAAAACCCTCACTGTAAGACCTCCCAAGACGTTCGAAGGGGATGGGACAGAAAATATTTTAATAAATAAATAATAAATAAATAAAAGGCGCTTTGTGCATAACATAAAAACAGTGCAAACAGAGATAAACCAAAAGCAGGCAGACACACACAGGCACAAACCTCCCTCCCTCCCTCCGTCTCACAAACCATGCTCCCCAGCAGCCAGCTTCTCTGATCAGCAGCTGAAAGTGTCTGTCTGCACTCTTTCTTTGTTTTGCTCAAATGGGAAAAACGTACTTTTTTTTTAGAAGTGCAACAAAAATTCGCACATCTAATAAAGCAAGAAATGCACATTTAAAAAAAAAACACCCTTTCAGAGCATGAATGCCAGGTTAGGCATCTGCAAGCAAGAGAACGTGTTCGTCCCCAGTCTGGGTTAGAAATGGGACATGTTGGCATAATCTTTAATTCATCAACACAATTGTTATATGTCCATCAGTCCTTCCCTTAAAACCTTCCCGCTGGCCTCCAGCGACACCTGGTGGCGGTTCGGAAGGAAGATTTAGCTTAGGTCAATAGCAGGCCTGCTAAACCCCAAATTTTCTTGAGGGTGCAGTGGGAAGTTGAGGTCCAAATTCGTGGAATTATTGGTACCGACGCTGTCCTCTTGATGGAATGGACCGATCCATCTCTTAGTTACCGTTTAAGACTGCAGACTTCTTGAGCAGCATAAACGATACATTCAGAACAATAAATAAACAAACCCTCACATCAAATTATCCACCACCATCCAACACCTAAAAAGGTTAACTTAACAGGCAAGGAGGACAGGCGGGTGTTTCTGACCCTCGTAAGAGCAGACTACATCTCTTGGGAAGAATTTCTATCGGGCAAGGCCTGCCCCCGAGAAACCCCTTTCTCTCTCACCTGCCAGCCTTCAGGATTGTGGGGCAGATGAGCAAGCGGAGACGAGCCAAAAGCAAAGCACAGCCAGGCCCGCAAATTCAGAATAAAATGCTCTCCGGAGAGTGCCGCCCACTTACCTCTCCAACGGCATTCACGACGGGCAAATGCCGGAGCCCCATCGTCCGGAAGAGGTTGAAGACTTGGGAGACGTGGGTGTTGGGCGAGACGGTGAAAGGAGACGGGTTCATGTAGGGAGTCACATCCTGGCAGGAGCAGAAAGGCACACAAAGCGTTTCAGTGCAATTTACAGCCGATACTCACGTTGTCTCAAACCGGGACTCCTGGCTGGGCGCAAAATCTTCTCGGGGCGTTGCCCGCTTTCCCCCAATTAACACATGCAAAGGAAATGAATGAAACCGAGGGCCCCCGTATTAAAAACATGCATTATAGTTTTAAAAAAAGAGCTGTGCCTCAGCCAGAAGCTGCCGGAAGGGGCACTTAAAAGGGCAGCCAGTCTTGCGGTCTCAAGAAAAACCGTGTGCAGTAGCTTAGACTAGGACTGGCACGAGAGAGTCAAGGCCAAAACTCAGCAGGAAAAGCTCCCGAACAAATGAGCCACATGAAAACAAAAATTTTTTTTGAAGTATTTCTGGCTGTAACCACCCAGGAGAAATGTTTGGTTACACAGGAAGAGCCGCCTCTGACCTATGGAAGCGACATCAACATGACATGGCACTCAAGGGATGGGCAGAGGCCGCTCGCCCCACGGCGCAGGGGCAACATGCACGTGGGGATGCAGGAGGGACCCTTACGACTATCATCCTGGGGTTCAGTAGAGTGAGGTCCAAGTCATGGATGTCGGGGTAGCGAGGATAATCTTCGGCCATCTCGGCGTAGGAGAGGCGCGGCTGGTTGGCGCTCTGCGAAACAGAAAAGCGGCCTCGGTGGGTCGACGCGTCACCTACGACTCGCAACAGCGTGAGAAGAGAACACCCAAAATCTGTGGGTTTCAGGGCAGGAGGGAGATCTTACAGAGGAAGAGGGTCCCCTCTGGGGACTGGAAAGGCAGTTTCTAATCGCAGCCCTTCCAGGAATCATCCCGAGTGGAAGAGGAGTATTTCTCAGCCACTGGGATATTCCCAGCACGGAGAAGGAATACCGAGTCCGGGACCCAGGCACTGCAGCGAGCACCTGGGGGGACGTGGTCTGCCGTGGCTCAAACTGGGGGGGTCGGTGCCTCGGCAGTGACCTTCCGGGACTTCCGCCACCCTCTTAAGGTTAAGTGCCAACCTTTCTCTGCTTTTAGCATGGAGCAAGCACAGAGCTGTCCTCGCTGACATTCCCAAGAAGGTCATCTTGCCCTCTGCAAATCCCGTAGGAATGTATTTATGCAAATGCCTTGGGAATAAATTTAATTAACAGGGCACCCCTCCAGACCAGACTTGAAAACACAGGGAGAGAGAGAGAGAGAGGGGAAGCGAGTGCCATTTGTGGAGCCTGTCGGAACTCACCGACTGGTTCTCCGAGTAGCAGACGCCTCGCACCAGCAAGTTGACCAACTGCGACCGCAGGATCAGGCCGTGAAAGGTGAGGGGGCGGAAGCGTTCCTCCATGGTCCATTCTTCGCTGGGCGACTGGTCTGGGTAAAGGTTTGGGTAGGGGGTGTACCTGGAAAAGAGCACCTTCCCCGTGTGAGTTTGGGGAGCCGATTTGCAAAGGGGAGGCCCGCCTCTGAAGGGCGCCCCCCGGAGCCTCCCAGCTCAACCAGCGGCCCCTCCCACCCAGGATCTGGGGCCACCCCCAGGCCCAGCCACCTCTCCATAGCCGCCAGGTGCCCCGGCCTCCCCGGCTTTTACTTTATCTTTTGAGGTGTGTACAGATAAAAACGAGGACGTCTGGAGCCACTGTGGCACAGCAAGACTGGCACTTGGGAGTTCCAGGTTCTCGTCTGCAGAACAGCATCTCCCAGGGGGCCTTTGGGCCAGTCCCTGACTCTCAGCCCAGGCCCACCTCACAGGGCTGCTGTGAGGATCGCACGGAGGGGAGAACTAGGTGAGCTGCCTCTGGCCCCTTGCAGGGAAAAAACGGGGCTGTAAATGAAACCACCAGGAACTGCCTCCGTCACCAACTCTGCAACAAGGGGCTTCGCGCTCTTCAAGCCGCTCCCACCGCGGGCTTCGCTTCCTGCCTTCTCTTGGAGCCGCTGCAGTGTGAGGCGTGCCCCCTCCCCGGCGGCCATTCCACAAGGGTGCCCGCGGGCTCCCCGCACAGCGCCCCGTGTGCCCCCGGGACAGGGGCCCGCGCGCTCGGAGCCCACCTCCGCTCCAGCATCTGCTGCAGCATGTCCTCCGTCTCCGGCGGCTCCTCTGTCACGATGTGCTCGTCACACACGTTGCGCAGCTCGCTGGAGGGGTACGACTTCATGGACTGGCTGCGCTTGCGCTGCTCGCCGGCTCGGGTGAGGATGCTGGACTTCTGGGGGAGGGGAGGGGAGCCGCAGTCTTACCTCCCGCGTCTCCCCGAGTGTCGGAGAACCGCGGGAAGTATCTCCGCGGCTTGTCCGCACATTCTACGCCTCTCTGCCACCAGAAAGCTTCTATTACTGCTGCTGTCAGCTGCGAGTACGGCAAATTACAAGGACAAGTAGCGGCGGCTGCTATCAGCAAATTCTGGCAGAGCGGGTCTGACTTTACGGCCTATTTGAACCCAGTGCTGCAGTTCTAATTTGTGGCGTCTGTCCCTGCTTTTTTACTGCTTTCTCTCTCGTTTTCACTACTGCTTCCATATGCATAAATCATTCGGTTTATGTGCTGCTTTGCACTGTAAAAGCGACCCTGACATAACATGGGATGGACGAGACCGAAATTCATCAGAACGAGGGTCCTGGCTGAGTCCACGGGCGCCTGGCCTCACCTTGAACTTGATGTTGTTGCTGATCAGCTGGTCCCACTTCATGAACTCCTTCTCGTAGGCCCGGTTCTCGGTCACCACCGGGAAGGCGTGATGCGCCGTCGTGCGCAGAATGCTCACCAGGGACTGGATCCGGGTGTGGGGATAGACGTACATCAGGTTGGGCTCCATGATATCGCTGGCTCTCAGCCTGAGACATGGGAAGGAACAGATTCAAAGATGTGGGTGAGGAAGGCGACCCTCTTCCAGTCTGACGGCCACATTCCAGTCATGGGTGGAGCCAAAGGCAAAGGGGCGGGGCCAAAGGATGCATAAACAAGCAGGCATGTTTGAGCCTGAAGCTCTTCCAGCCAGCCATAAACAGGAGCCATCTTGATCTTCCAGAACGTGGGGAGATGGTGTGAAAGCCGGGAAACTGGATGGCTGGTTGTTGGGGGAAGAGGTGCCGCCTGCTGGGGAACCTCGGGGGGGCCGCGCTGGGCCGAAGGGCCCAAGGTTCCTCATGCCTGTTGAAGGGGCTCGTTTTAGTACCAGCAGGACGAGCCCAGCGGGTTTCAGACTCTGAACTCTGCCAGCTGAGCAAGCTCACTTGTCCATCTCCGCCTTGGTCTCCCATTCCAGGAGCGGCACTCCCCGCAGGTTCACGTAGATGTCATAGATCCCCTGGTTGAAGAAGTCTCCGGTCCACTTGGCCACCTGGAAAAGACGACGGTCCCGCTGCCTGAGCCAGCGGTGACGCGGCAGCGGGAGGATGGGGGCCCCGGCCGAGAGGGGCCCCAAATCAGCACCCAGGGAGCGGCCGGTGGAGGGGCGCCCAAGGCCAACTCCACTTCATTCCTGGAGTGTGGCGGTGTTTCGATCTGAGCCGCACAAGCAGCGTCTCCCACACTCCCCAAGGGCTCCATTTTAAATCGGGGAAGAGCAGCTGCTGGGCGAAGGCCGAGGGCGCTTTAACCCTGCGTGGCAGGGCGCTGGGCGTGGGGAGGAGGAACCCTGCGGCCCCCGGGAAGCTCACCATGAGCGTGATCATGATGGGGAGCCCGTAGGTGATCTCGTTCGTGGACTCGATCAGGATCACGGTGAGGCTGATCGTCATGCGGACCACGCCGCCGAGGAAAGCGGCGGCGCCGATCAGCGCGAAGGTGCCCGAGTAGATGTGGTCCAGGCCGATGTAGCTGTGGGCCGAGAGGAGAGGGGAGGGGGGTCAGGATCCGGCGGGGCGAGGGAGGCCGGGGAAGCGGTGCCGCTCCCATGGGCGAGGCCAGAGCGAGGGGAGTACCTTTTGAGGAGGTTGGCCACCAGGCGCCCGAAGGCGGCCCCGCAAAGCAGCGACGGGACAAAGAGGCCACTGGGCACGGAAATCCCGTATGTCCAGCAGGAGAGCAAGAAATAGAGAAGGAAAAACAGGGAGAGCGTGACAGGGCTGAAGGTACCTGGAAAGACAGGGGAGAGACAGAGGGTTGAACAATGGGGGGCAGAAGCTCCGCCTCCAAGGAGAAGGCCACGCCCCCGGCGAGAGAGCCACCCCCTAGCAAGGCTCCAGGGGGCACCGGCATTTGGCTCACGGGCCGAATGTCCATTTCAGAGCCTTTCGGTGGCCAAAGCGCCAGAGTCAAAGCGACAGCCACCCTGGCGTAATTTAGCTCACCCTTAAGAAAGGCATTTTGGCAGGTCAGAAAGCGAGAGAAGCCCACGCACATGCTGGGAAACTGCCAGAAGGCGGCGGCCAGAGGGAAATGGGACGAGATCCTCCGGAGAAGGCTGGCGGCGGGGGGGGGGGGGTCCCGGGTGGGCCGCAGTGGAGGGCCCGCACCCCCCTGGTTAAGGAGCTGTCTTGGAAACCCCCCCTCGAATTCTTTGCGTCTTTTCCACCCCACTTTGCCCCTTGGCTGTATCCGCCTCAGCTGCCCTGAGTCTCCGCAGAGAGGGGGGTCCAGCTACCCCAACTGGGATTCCCCTGGATGCGGAAGGACCCTGCGAGAGGTGCAGCTGGGAGTCCGGCCGGGCTCCCCGGCGTGGAGATCGTCCAAGGGAAGGCCTACGCCGTGCTGCAGAGCCGGCGTTTGCATCGTGCTTTTCCGTGACGCTTCATCCCGTCCCCGCTGCACTATCTCATTTGACGCCCGTGCCACGCACGAAGCAAACTTGGGTTGGGCTCCATGTCCTTTCCGAGGGCGGGGGCCTCTTCCGAGGTATTTCTGCGGCTCTGCCAAGGGCAGCGTCCCCCGAACCCGCCAAGGCCTCCCTCCGCCCGCTCTCTGCTCGCCTTGGCACTCACCCTCCTGGTGAAAGAGCTGCAGGATGGCCGCCTCTTGCGGGTTAAAGAAGAGCGTGGCCATGTCGTTGTACGTGCTGTTGGGACAGAAGAACGTCTGGATGCTCGAATTCACTTCGTCGGAGGAAGAGCCCTAATTCAACAATTGCAAAGCGTCGCCTTTTAGCGAGCGCCCAGCCATCGGGTGCTTTCTGTTCCGACCCGGATCTGCCCAGATGTTTGGGGCTGCAGTTTCCTTCTCCCGCAGAGCGCACCCCCCCCCCCCGGTTCTTCCCCTAAAGGTTTTTCTTTTTGGTCCTCCTACAAGTCTCTGAAATTCTCTCTGCTATACAGCCACTTCGCCCGCTTGTGCGAATGGCACCGATTTCACAGAACAAGCACCAGCGCTTACGGCCTTGAACACAAGAAACGGGGAGGACGGCAGAGCGCGCACCCAGCCGCAGCCGCTACGCGAAGCTATTTCCGGCTTCCTTCTCTTCCGGCACCAGATTTCTCTCTTACCTGCAGGTCCAGAGAACTGTTGTCTCCGTGGCTAGAGGACGACAGCGGCCGGCACTCCCCGAGGACCATGGAGGCCACGAAGACCACGAGCGTGGTGGTGAGGCACACCAGCAAGCTCTCCAAGATCCTGCACGCGAGAGGCGACAGGAAGCACGCGAGGAACAGCTGTGGCTTGCAGGAGCGCACGGCTGGGGCCTTCTGCTAAGCATCCCTCAGGCGCAAAGGTGGGGACCCCCGCCCCCCCGCGACAGGCTGTGCTGCGACTGAGGGCCTCCTCTCGCTGGCACCGCCAACGTGCCCCCTCCCCACCAAGTCAACCTGAAATTGCTCTCTCAGGCCATTCTTCCCGCAGGAATGGCAGAAATCATGAGCCCACTGGGGAGAGGGGGGCAGTCACGGGGAAAGACGTGGAGAGGAGAAACAGGTCAGGGCGTGCGCTGGTGTTTGCCTGCTCAGCTGGAGCGATGGCCGGCAAAATGCACCAGAGAGTGCTTTCTTATGCAGCACCGCTAGTATTTTGCCTCTCCTCTCTTTAACCTCCCTGCACAGGGCTTGTCGTTCAAGGAGGGGTGGGGGGCGGCAGACAGAGCCCCGGGCAGCCCTCCTTCCACCCCGCCTCCTTTCCCCCCATCATTCGGAATTGTCTTCCTGCGGCCTCCCTTGCACTGTAAAAGCAGAATTCCTTTCCCCACAGCTCCATTGCTGACACTGAAGAGCTCTGAGCCAGGGGTTTGCGGCACTTTGGGCCTGGCCTGCTCCACCAGGAGGGCTTTTCCGAAATGGAATCCAGCTCTCAGGGTGCAGGAAGCCCGGCGCCCGCTGCTCTACATGCCGCCAGGAAATAGGCTGCGAGCGCCAGGTGGGAAAGAGGGTGTGGGTACCTGACCAGTTTGGGCTTGGGGTGCACGTTCCGCATGCGATACTTCGCCAGCCTCTTGTTGGTGCAGTTGAAGGTGGCCCCCAGAAGGCCGCCGACGACTCCCATGAGGATGAAGAAGCCCAGGTCCACAACCGTCCACAGGTGGCACTTCTTATCGGATTCGGGGCACTGGAGGGGGCAGCGTTGATGGCCCCAGCCGGAGGCAAAAGAACAACACCACAGATCAGCCAAGGTGGGTTTGGCTCGGGGGCTGCTTCAGAGCCCAAAGCAGCGCTGTGTTCGGAGGGCTGAAGGAGGGAGACGGCAGTCCCCTCCTCACAAAAGGCTCTAGGTCCCTTTACCTCATTTTCTCTATCAAGATCAGACCAACAAGAGCAAAAGGCAGGCATCGGCCGTTCCCCCCAGGCAAGCAGCCCACCAGAGCTTGCTCACCCCTGCGGTTTGCATGCCACATTTCCACCCAGAAACGTGGCTCTCCACGCAGCTCAGAACAACGAGCAGAACGTGACCCAGCTATTAAGGAGATGCTCACTCGAGACAGAGAAGCGGCACAGGGCCCCAAATTCCCGGAAACGCCTTCTCTGCTGGGGGCACAAGTTTCAAGCACGGCCGGAGCGCGTCCTTAACCCGCACCGTGTTCCTGGAGAGCCTGCGCTCCATCCCGTTGGAAGGCAGCCGGGGCCCCGTATATCTCACGCGGTGCTTTCCCACCAAGGTGGCTCAGCTGGACCCCCGGGGGCCCCCCACCCATTTCAGCATGTTATCAAAAAGACACGGAGAGGAAGCCCGGAAAGCGACATGCAGAGGGCCACGCACCTTGAACTCTCCGAAGTTGAGCAGTCCCGGGAGCTGGAAAGACCCCCAGCTTCCAAACTGAATTCCGGAGCGGAAGAAATTCAGCGTGAAGGTGGCGGCCATTGAACAGAAGAGCTGGAAGGGGAAAGGAAGAGTGAAGCAAAAGGGAAGTTTCTCGTGTGTTTCTCACAGGGTGTCCGGGGTCCCCACTGGGCAACTCGGATGCTGCTCGCTGCCCTCCAGATGTTTCTGGTGACAACTCCCATCACCCCGATAGGATAGGAATTGTAGTCATGTGTGTCTCAAGGGCATTGGGGGACCCATCACTTGAGAGAAGCAGGGCCTCTCACTTCCTCTTCCCCACCCACCCCTTTTTCCTTGTATGCTGTGACTTTTCAGGTGGTGAGCCTGCAGGCAGGGACACCACGCTCCTGGATCTGCCCCGGAGTGGCAGAAAAACATCTGTGAACAGCGAAGTGATGAGCAAAGCGAAACCTCCCGTCGGCCCTCACCACTTTCCACGTCAGGCCCTGGTTCCAGAAGGAGGAGCCCTCCTCCAGGCTGAACAGGGTCCCCCCGATGGGGGCCCCAAAGGCTGCGGCCACCCCTGCAGCGGCTCCTGCAGAAACGAAGTCCCGCTTGTCCCTGGGAGGAAGACAAGAGGAGGAGGGGTTATGAAGCATACCCATTTCGAAGACAATGGCTTTCAGGGTGCGGGGGGGGGAGGGGGGAGGGCGAGAGTGTCGGGGCACGTGCACGATCCATTCAACAGCTTCTGTGTGAGTTGTTCAATCGACTGAAATTCGCCTCCGACAGTTGTAAGTCTAGCGAAGGGCAGGAGGCGGGAGCTGGCAGAGCCCATCTCTGGGTAGACCAGGTGGGCCCCTAATGCAGAGCATCTCATGGTGAGCCTCGCCCACCCAGAACGTACCTGTCACTTCGGAAATAAGGAAAGTTAAATCTGATCTTCTTTAAAGAGATGCTCTGGAACTGGTGAGGAAAAGACAGACAAGAATCTAAATCAAACAGATGGCTAAAGGGCCCCTTTTCCCACTCGAGAGGCAGGACTGCCTGGGTATCTCCCAGTTCTGCAGGAACACACAGAAAGTGGTACTACATGCCGGTTCCCAAAAGTGGAAGCTTTTGTTGTTAAAAAAGCCAAGCTTCTCGTCCTCATGATTTCAGGATACACAAAGGTGCAAGGGCAAGGCCCACGATATATGAGAAGCCAAACAGTTTCTAAAAAATCAGAGGATGCCAACTCAGTCGCTGGCAGATATCACAGCCCTGCCCCAGGACTAGGACAAATGGAACAAATTGTGCAAAACAAGAGAAATTACGCAGGTTGGAGAACTGAGTGTCTTTTGGCATTAAGAGTGCCTCTTATAATTGTGGTCCCTGGACACCAAAAATGGATAAACAGAATCAGGAATTTCTTTTCAGGGCCCAGAAACTACCCAGGTCAGGCAAGGACGACAAAACTCCAGGAGGGTCCAGCGGCCCGCTCTCACTCACCTGGGGTAAGCCGGCACCGACAACAGCCCCGCTGTGGATCATGGGTCCCTCCTTCCCGACAAAGAGACCTGGAGAAGAACACGTTGTCAGTCGCCTGGAAAAGATCCCCCAGAGCTGCGGGGATCGGATGCGAGAAACGGCTCGCCGACGGGGAACGCAGGGGGTCCCTTACCTCCTGCAACACTGAAAAGCACGCCCACTGCCTTGCACACCAGGGTCCGGAGCCGAACGATCCCCGGGACCTTGACCCCGTTCAGGTAGCATTTGATCTCCGGAATCCCGGAGCCAGCGGCCACAGGCTGCGAGGAGAGAACAGCGGGAGTTTGGGAAGGAATCGCAAGGAGTGGGAGACCAAACTGGGGGGCTCGGAAGGCAGTGTGGGCCAGATGAGGCACTTCCCATGCAGGATGCAAGATGGGCTAGTCACCTGGGGTGAACAAACCTCAGCAGCAGGTGACCAGGCAACGCACTGTGAGGCAGTTGTTAGCATCCTGTTAATTTTCATGCCGTGGCTTTAAACCCAGTATTTTTCTCTTGCTGTTTCGTGCCATTATAGTGGTTGCGAGCTGCCTAGAAGACTTCCCCTCTGGGGTGACACAGGATTAATTCAATGAGTTATTAAACTGGGGAAACGATCTTCTAGAAAAAATAAAGAGGGCCTGCCTCTTTCTCATCTCCCAGCTTATCAGCATCCCATCCGTGACTCGTAACATCAGGAATGTGGGAGGACAAGGCGGAGACCGCGGGGAGAACTTCCTTGGCCTCTGCCGTTACCTGGATCAAGACAAGCAGGCTGGCAAAGAAGATGAAGACTAGGTTGAAGCCCAGCAGCTCCAGCAGGGACACTGCCAGGCAGCCCTTCTCGCTGCACTCCTCCACGGCTGCAGGGACCGAGTCAAGGAACTGTGTGCGCTCTCCCCGACACTTGGCCTAGCCCTACCTCGCAGGGTTGTTGTGAGGAGGAAAGGAAGAGCAGGGAGCCTAGCCAAGCTGCCTCAGGTTCCTTTCAGGCAGGCAAAGGTGGGACATAAATGGCTTCATGAGTCACTAAGGAGCACACATGGAAGAAATGAATTTTCAAGGGAAGCCAGAAACACTTCTCCGAGCAAGAGTCGGAGACTCTGTAGCTCCCGCCCCTAGAGGGCACGCCTAGAGCTAGAAAGCAAGCTTTGCACGATGTAAATTCCATGTGAACCGATGTGAAACATCGATGTGAAAGCAAGGATACAGCTCTGCACGATGTGGAACTTGAGCCTGGAAAAGAGCCGCACGAAGAAATCCACAAAGAGGCCCACCTATGGAGAGAGGAAGGCTCAGGGCAATCCTATCAGCTTTCCCTAACCGACTACAAGGCCCACGACTCCCAGCCAGGCAATCATTATAGCCAGAAATCACCATTTGCTGGCAAAAACGAAAGGCATGCACAAGCCCATCCTTCAGGGAGGATGTGAGCAAGCTGCTTACCAACCCCGTGCACACGCCGATGGCGAAAACCATCACCCACTTCACCGCTTCGTACCGCTGGCTTTTCTGCAAGGCGGGAAAGAGAGGTGCACAGGTGAGCAGGTTAGTGTACCGACAGAGCAGGAAGCTCCTGTCCACATGGCCTCAACTGATGCTCTGGTCAGACATAAATACACCCTGCACAGTCCAAAGAGGTGACGCCTCAGGTTTTAAGGTGCATTCCTACTTGCAGGATTTGGGGGTCAGGTTTCTAGACCTCATGGCTCCTTAGAAAACACTTCTACATCCCCCTGCTTTCTACCCAGGGCCTCTGTGTTCCAGGTATCCACTTCTGCCCCAAGGGGGACTTTGCCTCTGAAACCAGTTTCTGCAGTAAGTCTTACTCCAGGAGCACGTGAACTAACAAAACTTCTTCCGGACACACACAAGGCACCTTTCCCTCACAGCTGAGTCTCTGACAATTGTGTCATTGTCCACACAGCTGGCTCGGTCCCTTCCTGATCCTCCGCACATCTAAACAGACACGGCCTTGGCTGGACCAGGCCATGGGTGACAAAACGGTCACTTCCAGAGGTGTCCCTCCATCGCAGGGACGCCAAGCCCTGGCCCAGGAGGCTCCACAACGTGGCCGAGAAGGCCGGGTGGCTGGCCACGAGCCCCCTCTTCTCCCCAGGCGTACCTTGTTGTCAAGACCTTCCAGGACTTCCAAGTAGGGCTCGTTGATGCAGCGGTCGTAGTCCAAACTCTGGGGAAAAGCACAGGCACAGGAGAATGTTTCTGGGAGGAGAGCCCGGCAAGCGGGCCGGCCCGGCATTCACATCCACAGCAGCACTTTCACCGAAATAGCCCCTCACATCTGTCAGTGGCTAAGGGGCTCTGCTCTCCCATGAGGGAGGCAGGGCTCCTGGCTGGGACGAGTCCTGCACGGCCTCGGACGCTGGACCATCAGGCCGAGCCGCCGAGATCGCCTTGCCCAGTCCCCTTTGAAAGCCACCCAAACCAGTGGCCGCCCCCACGACACACAACGGTGCATCTTATCGCTTTGCTCCGCGCTGCGTGCAAAAGCCCCTTCCTCTCTCCATCCCGAGTCCGCCACCGCCCAGCGTTACGGGGCGATCCCACTGCGTTCGAGTAACAGGCCAGGAGACGACAAAAGCCCTCCACCCACTTCTTCCACACACCCCTCTATCGTGTCCCCCCTTCCTCGTCTTTTTTCGAAGTAAAGAAGTCCCAGGACCTGCGACTTTTCCTTGCCGGGGGCTGCTCGTGCCCCCCGATCGTTTGGGTTGTCCTTTTCTGCACTGGTAGGACTTACCAGTAGTTTGTTCAATATCGCAACACAACGTTGTTCAAAACACACCTCCCCTTTCAAGGGAGTTGAAGGGGGCCAGTTGGTTTGGGGGGACTCCAACAGATGATTCCTCCCCCCACATCCCCACCCCGCCAAGCCCAGTTCCACTGGGTGCACATTCTCTGACCAAACACACTGAGTCTTATCCCAATCCTTTCTTAGGCTTGCCTCTCACCTCATAGTCCTTGCGTGGAAGAATCTCCTCCTCCTCCTCCTCAATTTCACCCAGAATGGTCTGGAACAAGCAACAGAAAGGTTTAGCTAGAATGCATGCATTCATGGGCTGAATTCCATGGGCAGTTTCTAAAATTCAGAACTACAAAATGCAGCACAAAAGACATTATTTTTGGTCCAATTTACTTCCAATTTATAAAAATATACACCACAGAGGAGCAGACAGGAGAAAGATGCCCTTCGAAAGGCGCTTTCCTGGCCAGAGAGCAGCTCTCAGGTCCCGCGCTCGAGCTGCATCAGTGTAAGAACACCACAAGCCCTCCCTTAGGCTGTGCCCACCCACAACTTTGTAGGAAAGTTTTGTGTCTTGTTTTTTCAGTGTCAGCAACACATCACGCAGCTGTTCGCTTTCAAGGAACTACTGCCAGACCTCAGGCACAAAATGAATCCCCGACCACAACCGCAACGTAACCTTCCACCCTCATATCAACCCTGCTACTGCATTTCTGTTACAGACCGACCGACCCTGGGGAATTGCAACCTGTACAGGCTAGCAATAAAAACAAGACAAAAAGCTGTTGCACGCAAGCAACGAAAAGCTGTTACGCACAAGGAATGCAAATCCCGGTTTTTTAAAAGCAGGTGTGCCTGTGCAGAGACCAGCAACGGGGTCAAAGGGGGCGCACACTGGTAAGGCTTAAAAGAGGGAATGTCAAACTCGCGCAGGAGGCCTGGGCTTCCCCAGTGGGGGGACACCCATTTTTTTTTCCTGGGCTACAAACATTTTCAATGGTTGGTTGCATTCGAGGAGGGGATGGCTCTCATCAAGGGGGAGTTTCTGGTTTGGCTCATTCATTTGCTTTTCTTCTGGTGAGATTCACAAAATAAACAAAAGAGGGAAATAGCCATATTTGCAAGTGAATTGAAAGCCGCAGGCATCCCTGTTATTACTGTAAATCTTCGGTATTTGACTCATAAGGCAACGCATATCGGACTGCTATGGGGAGAGGATATCCCAAGGCAAGTATGACAGGCAGATGAGGGACAACAGAGAGGTGCCTCTGAGAAGGTGCGAAGTGTTTTGCTATTTTCCATGAGTCACTGAACACACTCCCGCATGCCTGCCCCCGGGAAAGGGGATGCGCACACGGGGCTGCCGGCCAGCGCCGTGCAGCCACCTGCCGCCTCCACGGATACCTCGAAGCCGCTATCCTCAGATCGCCAGCTGGGGTGGCGGGCGCGAAGAGGCTCGCGGGGAAGGCAGCTCTGCACATGCTCAGAGGCACCCCAGCCGACCAGCAGCTCCCCCCCCCGCGAGCCCCGTGGCCGCGAAGGGCGGAGCCGACCCACGCGCGCCCCCACCCCTCCCTCCCTCCCTCCCTCCCTCCCTCCCTCACCAGCTCCTCCGGGGTGCGGCTGCCCCGCTCGCCGCAGCAGCCGCAGCAGCCCGCCGCCATCTTCCGCGCCGCCGCCGCCGCCGCCGCGCTCGCGCATGCGCCCCGGAAGGCGCGGCGGCGCCCCCTGATTGGACGAGCGCGCGGTTGGGCGTGAGGGGGCGGAGCCCCGGTCAGCCGCTGGCCGGATGCTCCGCCGCCGGCCATTCATCCCACGGCCGCGTGTCCGTCCGCATGGGCGAAGGAGCCGCCGCCGCCGCCGCCGCCGCCGCCCGGGAGGAGAGCGGGGAGGCCGCGGCGTGCCTCGGCGGGGAGGCCGGCGCAGCAGCAGGGAGCGCCTGCCAAGGCGGCGAGGGCGCCGGCCCCTTCCCGCGCGCCTCGGGGCTCTCCCACCTCGGTGAGCGGCCCGCGGCGTGGCGGCACTCCTCGACCCACCGGGGCGGCGGCGGGAGCGCGTTGCTGCCGCTTCGATCCCGCAGCTGCGCCCTCGCCCGCCACGGCGATCCACGCTCGGGGAACTCCCTGCTTGGGTGGCCGCAGTGCGCTCTGCGTGCGCTGCCCTTGCCGGCGGTCCGGATGCTGCATCTGGCGCAGAATAGAGCTGCCGGGCTGCCGACGGGGACCGGCCGCAACTCTCGCGCAACGCCGGCCCTCTGCCAGCTGCACTGGCTTCCGGTTGAAGTGCAGGCCCAATCCGAGGTGCTGGTTTGGACCTACAAAGCCCTAAATGGCTTGGGACCAGGGCTGCCTTCCTTATGTGCCCTCAGCCCCTTAAGATCTGTGGGAGAAGCCCTGCTCCGGGGACCCTCTCCAAGAGAGGTACAAAGGTGATCAACTCGGAGCAGGGCCTTCTCCGCTGTGGCGCCCAGACTCTGGAATGAATCCCCAGAGAGGCACGCCTGGCGCCAAGTTTATACTCTTTGCCAAGCCAAAACCTTTTTATTTAAACAGTATTTTAAACTCGAATAGTTTTTTTTTAGTTTAGTCGCTCTGTTTGGTTTAGGGGCTTGTTCTGTTTTATTGATATTGTTGTTTAATTGTCCTTTTAAAAATTGCAAGTCGTCCTGAGATCTTGTATAATAGGACGGCATACAAAAGCTTTTCATAGATAGATAGATTTCCCCCTTGCAGCATCCCTGTGAGGGAGATGAGGCCGAACCTCGCAATGCCCAGAGGGACCCTCAGAGCCGGCAAGAGCGCTGCCCAGTTCGGGAGTCCTGCGGGATCAGACAAGGAAAGCAAGCCGGGAGAGGGGCTTGGTTCAGAGCATCCTGCAGCTGAAGGGTGCTGGCATTTTCAGCCCTGCCCTTTGCCTGTTGGGGTGGGGCCTCCAAAGCAGGCCTTTGCACACGCCCAGGAACCAGCTCAGAGGGGGTCTCTTCTCCATTTCCCATGCAGGTCAGCTACAAATACCACCTTGTCGCTCGAAATGGTCAACACAGCTCAAATGTCGCTCGAAATGGTCCACATAGCCAGAGAAGACGCTGCTTTGTCCGGAAGTCTCGATGAAGAAGCACCTCAGCAGTCTGGTACTAAATCGCTGCGGTTTCCGGGCGCCGCGGATGGTGGTGGGGACTGCTCAGAGGCCCTCTGCCATTTTGGGTGGTGGGTTTGCCCTCATCTGAAAGGACCGCCAGGGTGGGCACATCTGATCCCAAAATTGCTCACTCCTGAGAAGGCAAACCAGTGAGAGCGCAAGGTTCTGTGCAGAAGGAGGTCTGAGTTTTGGAGCACGAGGCACTTCTGGGCCTAGCCAGGGGTGAAGACGGAGGAGAGCCCCTGGTTGAAAAAAATACTGAAAACTATCTTCGGAAATAAGCTAAATATCACGAGGCAACAGGGCCTGGTGGGGGCCACGCGAGGGGTGTTGTAGCAGCGCTCACTGCTCTGTTTCTTCCACTGGTGGGCTGGCCAGGCCCACGGTGCCCTTTTTCCCCATCGGCCCCCAGGGGACCCCGACGTGTGAGGGGCCCTCACCCATTGCACTGAGCTCCACTGGCGCTCACCCTGTGCTGAACCAGCACCCTTGACATCAGCTCTGAGCATCACAGGTAGCTCAGAATAAGAGCTGCGACGGGTGAGGAGCCCCACGGACAGGGCGGTCACCAGCCCCCCCCCCCCGCTGCAAGCCGCCCCCAGGCTGAGAGCGGCTGGGCACCCTGGCCTTGCCTAGTGCTTTTCCTCCCGTGCCCACGTGCGTGGCGACGGTCAAGGTGCATCCCTGTGTTTGGCCAGCCGGCCCAGGCTTTCGTAACCATTTGCATCTGCTGTTCTGTCCAGCAGCAAACGGGCGAGAAAGGGCAGCTAATGGAGCTCTCCAGAGTCCCCCTGGCCGTCGCAGGAGGCCCGGACGCTGCTGTGGTGAGTCTCTCTGCCTGCTGGAACCAGATTCAAGGCTGCCGAGGCTGCGCTAGCCGGAAGCCCTTCGGTGCGAGTAAAAGTCGCTCCAGGCCTCAGAGTTCACAGTCTCTGGGCAAGCCTTTTGGCTGGCAAAGAAAAGGCGGGGGGCGGGGGGAGCCAGCAGCGGCAAGCCCTGCGTCGCTGCATTCCTGTTCCCGTTCGCTGCATTCCTGTTCCCGTTCGCCCCAGCGAGCCAGGGCTGCGGCAAGTGGCCGTTCATCGCCCTCCCCGTCCCTCTCCTCCAGAGGGCAGTGCCTTCCCTGAGCTCTTCACGTCCAATTCATTGGCTCTCCCACGGTCAGAGAGACTTGCGGCAGAAACGGCGCGTCTGCCGCCAGGAGACCCCAAGCTGAACGTCTGTGGTGGAATCGCTGAAACCTCCCAGTTCGCAGGCGGGGGCTTAGCAGAGGCGCTTTTACGGGTGGCTTGTTGCCAGCACCCGTTTCATAATGTAATTGATTTCCCATGTACACTTTGCTGGGTTTCCTGATTTCCTATCTGTCTCTGGTTTTGGCTGGTCAGGAAATAATTTCTCCTGGCTCCAACCTACCTTGTATTATCTTTTTAGGTCTCTCCTCGTTAGGTCGTGGTAAAAAGATAATGGTCATTATAGTACTACTCTCGGTGCCGTTAGTAGCTTCAGGGATCGTCAATGTTTGGCAGGCTGGTGAGTTCCACTTCCTTCTTTTTTTCCTACTCTGTCATTTCTTTGTCTAAATACAGCTAAATGTATCTCCCTGTGGCAGCGGGTGGGGAAGTGCAGCCCCAGGGCCTCATCCAGCCTACCCATTACCCCAGCATCACCTGTTGGGCTTCCTCAGATGGGCCTGCCCCTTCCGCCCCCCCCCCCCAGTTGGGTGCTGCTTCCTGGCTTTTGGGGCCATTGGGCACTTCTGGAATTTTGAGAGACGGCTGTGGGCCCTCTCACAAAAAGGCTGCCATGGGGAGCTTGCCCTTGTAAGGCAGGGCAGCCCTGGTGGGCACATCCAGCCAAAAAGGCACATTTCTGAGGAGGCAAACTTGGGGCTCCCCTGGCCGAGAACCTTAGCCCGAGACAAGCACCAAGGCGCTTTCTGTGACCTGGGTAAAGGTTGGTGTGGGGGCAGCCTCCTGGTTAAACAAATGTCAGTAAAATGCCTCTTAAGAAATAAACTAAAATTCCGGAAGGGTGGGGAGCCTGGCCAACAGCAGGAGGGGTGCAGGTGGGCAGAATGGGGTGCTGGAGACCCCAACTTTAACTGCTCTGTTTTTTTTTTTTTTTTCAGTACGAAAGTCACCACAGACTCTGGTTGCCCCAAGCAGCCTTTGCCCCCAAGGCTGGCACCGCAACGGAAGTTGGGACTACCTTTTCTCTGATCGTGAATCAAACTGGCCCGACAGCCAAAATAACTGCTCTTCCCTCGGTGGCTCCCTGGTGAAGCTGGAGACAGAAATGGAAAAGGTTGAGAGCCTTGCGGCCTTTCCAGATCAGGTTTCTCCAAAGGAGCTGGACCGTGAGCCCTTTCCTCTCCAGCCAGCACGGCTAGTGGGTGGGGATGATGGGAACAGAGGTGCAGGGGGGCTGATGGAGATGATCCGGATGCTGACACGACTTTGCATAGAGGCTTGGTGCCGAATCCTCCCCGCTCTGAAATCTGCAGCATACAAATATTGAAATAAAAAGCTGGTCCGCCTGGCGCGCTTCAGCGGCTGAGCGCACACGCCATTTTTTTGTCCATCAGACAGGAATGATGATTAAAATGACACATGCGGCTCTTAAAACCTAGTATGGCCTTCCCTAGATAGGGGTTTTTTCCCTGCCATTTTTGTTGCCTTGTAAAGTTGTAACGGTTTTTATTCTTACTCCTTCATGCTGCCTTAAGGATTCGGCCTGGAAGGTGGCAAAGGAATATTTTAAGTAACGACACAAAAGGTACGGCAGTGTCAGGTGGTCCTGCTGGCTGACACGGGGGCCGGGGTTTGGGCAAACCAGGCTCAGAATTGGGCTAGCCGCCTTGCACTGGGTCAGGCCTGGGCTCGCCTCACCCAGGATTGTCAACACGCATGGCGGCGGCGGTGGCTCTGGGGTTTGTGGCGAGGCGTTACCTGCTCCTTTCCCATGTTCTGTGTCAGGATTCCACCGTGAGGCCCCAACCCTAATGCTTCATCGTTGGAGACGCTTTGGACGTAGGTCAGTTAGAAAGCAACCCTGTGCCCGTTTAGGCGGGAAAAGGCCTGGAATTCCTAGAAGCTAGGAATCGTAACACTGGTATGGCTAAACTGTTGTGCTGTTGGAAATGTCACAGTATTAAGTGGTTCCCAAGTGTTAGAAGTAAATCAATAAGAAACATTAGAAGTGTCTTAAAATAGATCCTGAAGGGTTTTTTTTTAATTATTAAGGATTTTATTATGAACAATATGAAGAAAGATCTGTACTGGCTTGGCATTCGGCGAAAAGATGAAGAACCCTGGCATTTTCCCAATGCCTCTATCTTCCACAACCTGTAAGTCACATTGTCCCCCTTCTCTTGAACAAGGGGAAAAGATTTTGGGGGACCAGGGAGTGGTAAATGAAAGTTTCCCCCCTCTTGTGCACGAAGCCGAATGGTCAAGGACAGAGGAGTGATACCATAAAAATAAAATAAAACCATGCAGCACCCAGTTAAATTGTGGAATCCAGAAGATGTTGGGCCCGGTTTGGATGACGTGAGTTCTCCAGGCACCAGGGTGCAATTCAGCCTGCAGCTCGGGGTTGCGGCACCTTGTTGTGTGACCTGGGCTGGGGAAGGTTATTTGGGGGTTCAGCAGTCCCTGCATATCCCCAGAACAGCCTGTGGGCTCTGCAAGAGCTATTTAACCCTCCAGTGGTCCTTTCTGGCCAGATGGGATGAGCCATGAAAACCTTCAGGTCAGGTCTGCTCTTTTAAAAAGGGGGGTTGTGCATTCCACAGTGCCTCCTGAGTAAGGTAACCTTCCACTGGCTGTCATGTCACGTCATCCAGTTCAACCTGTGGGGACAACTGCCAATTTGAATGGCTTGGAAAGGCAGTTAGAAGTTTGGGGGGTGTGGGGGGGAGAAGGTGGCTACCAATAACCACAATTTCTGATGGCCGCCTATTACCCCAGGATCTACTATATACTCCCACTGTGGCAGGTACGTGAGGGGGAGAAGGCACAGATACTCTGAAGTTAGAAAAGGCAAGTGCCTCTGCTTTAGTTCAGCTGTAATTCTCTGCCAGGAAGCCGAATAATTCCTTATAACACTGAATTAGTTGACACAATTTCTGTCCTGAGCTTTAGTTGACCAAGACTGGCATTTTTGTACAGGAGGGGCTGTAAACCCTGTTGAGTTCGGGTTCTTGAAATGAGCTCCTGGGCTGAGAATTAGAATATGCAGCACACAGTACAAACATTATAAAAATCACATTGCCAAATTTGAAAGCTAGATTAAAAACCAAATCTAAACCTAAACTGCGACACTAAGTGGTCTCTGTCACACCTCAAGCCTTCTTCTCTTCCTTCCAGACTTGTTACACCTTTTGGAGTGGGAGAGGGTCAGAATAAATCTTCTGAAGGTTCCCCCATCACGATCATTGGCTCCTCTTCACTCCCCCCCCCATCACTGCTCTGCATCTCTGCTATAAACAGTTGCAGCTTGCCCTGGGGACCTTGAATGCCCCCCATCACCTGAGCTTCTCTTCCAAGCCGTCTCTCTACCCACGATGGCATAGATGCCAAAAAATAAGGCTAGAAATTTGTGTTGAGGTAGGGAATGGTTAGTTGAGCAAGACAAGGCTAGAAAAAGAAGGCGAAGGAAGGCTTTTGTTAGGGGGTGGGAAAGACTGCCCCCAGAAGGAATCTAGCAGCATTAGAATTTCAGTGGGAAGGGCGAGTGGCAAGCATGGAAAGCAAACCTTGAGTATGTATGAAGGAAGAGAAAGGGGAGACCATTTCTTAACTTCATCCTTCAAAACCCATTTACTTTGGCTCGTGTTAGAATGAAACCGTGACTTCCTGACCTGGTTGGATTTTGTTCCAGGTCTCTCAATGAAAAGGAGGGCAACTGTGCCTTTCTCAACGAGGACCGGGTTGACGCCTCGGTGTGTTCGTTCAGCCGATTGTGGATTTGCCGCAAACCTGTCAACGCCCATTGAGAAACCCTCTGACCTGTCTTGTGGAAGTGGAATCTGTCAAACTTGGGCAGAAGACTTTCCTCTTTCCCGCCTCTATTACTCCAGCTTTTGCAATATTTTGCACTCTTGCAGAATTAGGGGTGACCTGTCCTCTCTCATGGGGTCACGAAGGGCCGGACACAACTTTGCAACTAGCAGCAGACTTATCTTATAAATG
The DNA here is from genome assembly GCF_004798865.1 of Varanus komodoensis. Taxonomy (NCBI): domain Eukaryota; kingdom Metazoa; phylum Chordata; class Lepidosauria; order Squamata; family Varanidae; genus Varanus; species Varanus komodoensis. The sequence goes on from NW_025336059.1 coordinate 805,036, forward strand.
TGTGCAGAGAGGTGAGCTGGCCAGTGGCCGTGAAGGATGGTGAAAAGAAAGCTAATGCCTCATTTTAAAAATTGGCAAGAAAATCGGAGATGGCAGATGGTTGTGGATGCAATTTGAAGGAGAAGGAGAAAGCTGCCAGGGAAGAATTTGATAAGGAGGTATTTATTTATTAATTAAAGGATTTTGTATGCTGTCCTATTATATAAGATCTCAGGACGGCTTACGATTTTTAAAAGGACAATTCAAACAATTTCTATAATAAAACAGAACAAAACCATAAACCAAACAGAGCAACTAGACTAAAAAACTATTAGAGTTTAAAATACTGTTTAAATAAAAAGGTTTTGGTTTGGCGCCAAAACCAGTATAAACTTGTCTTGTTTTATGGATTGTAAAAAACCTGAATTTTTCAACTCTCCTTGGATTGCTGTCCTTTGGCAAACAATTAGCTGCAGCAAGTCCGGACCCATGTTAAGGCCGGGGTCTCTGGCTTCTAAAGCGTGCCTCCGTTATCTCCTGTCCCACCGAAGCGCTTTCACAGTGGGGGACGCCCTCTTGGCCCCGTAAGATGAGCCAAAGGATGACGCCCGCCCTGTGCTCACTCCCCTGGACCAAGCCTGCCAGTGCCCCCACGCTGGGTGCAGGGTGCCGCTGCTGAGCTGCCACTGCTGGGGGGGGGGGGGGCCTCCCCGGGCGGGGGCCCCCACAAAAGCGGGGCCCCCCCCCCCCCAGGGAACTTGACCTGCCGGGGAGGGAGGCTTCTCATTGTTCCCTGGCCCCCGTGCAAACCATCCACTACCTCATGCCTCCCTGCACACAAAACTCTCCAGTACATTTTGCTGTATATAGTGCTGCTGTAAATATGCCTTCCAGTTAAGTTGACCCCTTTTCCTTGTGCTCTTGTTTGGATGGTTTGAAGAGGCGCCACTGACACTGTCCGTTCCGTCTGATGGGAGCCTTCCTTGCAGGGCATGTGAATGACTTTCTGCTCAATGCTTTCGGGATGCTGGCTGGCCTGTATTTTGTGGCAATCATAAAATGTTTGCCTGGGTTGTTGTAAGTTAGAATGGGTGCTATCAGAGAACATTTCTGTTTGTATCAATAATGTAAATAAAGACTATAATAAATAAACGTAAAAAAGTCTATAATAAATTGCTTGTATCTTGAGTGCCTGACTGAAGGTCACTGGACAGTGCCTTGGCTGGGTGGCCTCCCCATATTGTGAGGGAATTAAGGAGCAAGGCAGAGTAAGTGTTTGAGAGCTGAGCAAATCCATGGAAGTTTACCAAAACAAAGGTGCTTTATGTCTAGCAATATATTTTTTTTTAAAGGTGGCTTTCTCTGTTCCATGTGCAGCGTCAGCCAGAACATCGGAATGCCTGGAAAGGACAGAGGACTAGGGAGGACAGGTTCAGACTTGAGAGGCACCGGGGAACATTTTGGGAAAAACCAGGCCTGCACAAGAGGGACGGGCTCCGCACGAAGCAAAATGGCAGCGGGCTACCGACCCAGAACCCAAAAGGGCAGCGGAGTTGAAAATGAACCCGGGGAAAGCCGACATGCGTTCCAGAACTGACCTCCTGTATCCAGACTTTCTGGCCTGTCGGCACCCCGTTACCCCTCTGGCACTCCCAAATGCCTAGCTCTCTCTGCAAGAGAGATGGGCTGGGGCACGTGCCCATTGCAAACCTGGCCTGCGGACATCCTTCGGTGCCGGCCCCGAGGTTTATGTCTGCGAAGGGTTAGAAGGACATGGATGGCAGCCCCGCTCCTCCTTTGCCACATGGGTGGGACGTACTTTCTGTCCGTTACCTCCCCTTGCCCCCCCTCCCCAGGCAGCCACAGCATAAGTAGTGCAGCTGGCAGACCCCAGGAGAGTGTGGCACAGTGGTCACGGTGTTGGACTGGCCCTCGGGAGACTAATTCTAGTTTCCCTTGGCCATGAAGTTCACTGGGAGACTTTGGACCAGGGAAGGCAGGGGGCTCCATCCCAGAGGGTTAGAGAAGGGTGTAGTCCAGGAGGAGCACAGCATGGAGGACCCCCCCCCCTTTAAATCTTTGCTTTCCTCCCTAAAAGTTTGTAAAATCCCACAGACCAGATGAATTCCCCCCTCGCATGCCACACACGCACTCAGCCCACCGCTATTTTAGTGGATCATCTGAAAACTTGGGTGCCTATCAGAGAACCTACCAGAACAAATGTGTCATGGGGGGTTTGCTTGGAAGGGAGAGTCCCCCTTCTGGAGGTACCATTTCCTGCAGTGAAAATTCCCTTCCTCCTTTTACCCTGTGATTGCTCCGAAAAGCCACTGGGAGGGTCTTGTGCAGCTGGTCCGGCCAGAGCACCGAGCCTTGCTCTCGCCGGAGGAGATTTGGGTGGGTGGCCTGGAATCGTGGCCTTGTGGCCCAGTCCCATGTACAGCACCAATTCTGGCCCAGCTGCCCATTTCCGAATCTGATTCGGTGGGTTGGTTTTGACCTAGAAGGGCTTAGGACAGGACGAGTCTCCTCTGCAGGCAGAATGATGGCTTTGAAGGAGCGTTCTGAAACACCCACCAAGCAGGAATTTCAAGGAAGATCTAAATGGGGTGTCAGGGAGACCACAAGCCTCAGTTGAATGGGATGTCGGGCAGTTCCACGGACCTTAAAAGGACAATCGGGCCAGCACAGGGCTTGCCTCTTGTTTCGGAGAGCAGTGGCGAAACACTGCCCCAAGGGTCTAGTCAAGACACCTTCCCCTCAGATTCAATTGTTCTTAAGAAACTGCAGCGATTGAGCCCACTCCTCCCAAGATCCCCCATTCCAAGGGGCTTGGCCCCAGAGTCTGAATTTAAACTGAAGGAAGACATGTGCGGTACAGGGATGATGCAAGTCCTGTATGGAAGTTTGGCAGCTCGGATCAATGTTAATAAGTGACCGATGTGGATCGAATCAGAACTGGCTGTGTTTAGCCAGACGGAGTGAGAGAGGCGTTATTTTTAGCCTATTTGGAGAGCTCACCCGTGAACACGCAACACTTCCTATGAACTGCGGGCCAAAATTGTCACCTCCTTGTATGCTGCTAGTATTGCTCCAGAACCGCAACATCTCTATGATTATTATTTCTGCTCAACTGATTTACTTATCGATTGCTTGATTTGGGTTGATTTGCCCACTCTCCCCTAAAAATGGCACTCAGAGTGGCTTACAAAACAACTTAAAATTGATCAAAACAAGAAACATGTTAGAATACCGTAAAAACAGAGGACTTATACACTGCTGTTCTGCATAGAAAACACCCCAACGTGTTTACCCATTATTTTAAAGTTTAAATATTTTAATTATGTTTTTATTGATAGAACCTCAGTGGCATTTTATCCTATCATGGTTTGATGTATTTATTAGGTATTTATTATATCGTAAGCTGTCCAGAGGCGACTCGGACGGGATAAAAATATCCTAATAAATAAATAGTTAAATAGTCATACACTCACCCCATGGCCTTTCTGTTAGCACTGGCTGAACGTCCAGTCAAAGTATGCGTCTGAATTGTTTGATATCCTGGCCACTCGGACAAAATCCATTTGGAAGGGATTTGTTGCCTTGGCCTTCCCTCACTGGCTGAACCCAGGTCAGTGACAAGTCCTCTCTTTTGTCCTGACCTTGCAGGAATTCCAAGTAGGGCAGGTTCATTGGGCAGTCGTAGTCCAGCCTCTGAAAGATCAAGGTAAACATGTAAATATACCTGGTGGTTGACTCAAATGGGAAGATAAAAGCACGAATGCTTGGCATATATTAATATATGCAATTGAGAGGAGACATGGGGAGGGAGTACATAATAAAATTTAGTATTATTCTTACAGCGTGACTGAAACAAGTATTTCTTACCAATACATTTCACGTTTGAATACTCCATAATTTTTAAAAAAATTAAAATACTTAAATCTGATGTGACTTGAAAAGTAAAATTTAAATCTATAAAATATATAAACTGGAGTGCTGGCCATTTTTGCTTTAGAATATTGCATCGCCCCGTTACATTTATTGCTTTTGTTGGTATTAGTACTGAATCCCTGGCAGATCTTGATAGGATTATGAGAGCAGACGGGGTGAAAAACATACAATATTGTATATAGTCAATAAAGGATATTACATAAGTTGTTACTAAATTCCTGTCATATAATAAGGTTGTTGGCACTTACGTCACTCCGAGGAACGGGGGGGACGAGAAAAAGCCGCAAAGGGCGGGGAAACGACGTCCAAACAGGAAGGACGTGAGCGAACTTCCGTCTTGGAGGGAAGCTAAAAGGCCTCGCCGCCGCCATCTTTGAAGTGGGCGCAGAGAAGCGCGGTCGCCGGGCGCGGTTTGTTCGGATGGGTATTTAAAAAGGGCGGAGCTACGCTGCCGCGACAGCCTTTCCTTTTAAAGGGGGCGTAGCCAGGCAACCGCGTCAGATTCTTCCAACGTGGAGTTCAAAAACAAAAGTGGGCGGAGGGATTGAGCGGTGGGCAACGCGCGCTAACCGCAGTGCGCCCTTCCTTGCCATTTTGTCCTGCCTCGCGGCCGCCTGGGGCTCGCGCCGCCGCGGAAAAGAATCCCGACCCGCCAGGCACCCGAGCGGGGACGCGCAGGTGAGCGCGTGCGCGTGGAAGGGCCCAAGTGTCGCCCGGGGAGGGGGAGCAGGAGCGGCAAAGGAAACCCCCGCTTGCCAAGGGACCCTTTAAATGAAGGAAGGAAGGAACCATTTCGGGACACCGGGAGGGGGAGAAAGCGGGGAAAAGCACCTTATTTCTCTTTTCCCTTTATTATGAATCCGGACAAGGCATAACGCGCTTTCTCTGGCAGGAGAAATATGTATGTGTGAAGTAACGGCTTCCCCCTCAGAAAATTCCTTTTTTCGCGACATGTACAAATAAACTGACGATCGCGATTCCTCACACGTCATAAAAATAAACGAACAAAATCTCTCCGCACATGAGCCCGCACCCTCCGTTCTGGAATTCCCCCTCAGCAAGTTAAAATCCGATCAAAATAACTTTTTTCCCCTCAGAGGCCGATAGAAAAAGCTCATTTCTCCACACAGACGCTTTTCCTACTCCTCTCTTTCACTTTCGCCGCTGTTTTGGCTAAATGAAACCATTTTCTCTTTGCCATGAGGGGTCTCCCTCTGCCCATTCACACCCTTGCTCTACCCTATTTTATTATTTGGTTTAATTGTATTATTTGATTTTGCGTTTTAATTTAATTGTATTTAATTAATGCACCATATTTGTGCAGTTCATGTTGTGGGTTTAAGCCACAAGGGGCTTGTTGTGGTCGTGTCATCTCAGACCTATGGCGACCCTCCAAAACAGTCACCCCTCAACAGACTCCCTCAAAAATGCCAATTGGCCTTTCAAAAAGGGGTGAAAAACGCCCCAAACGGCCTACTTTTTAAAAAAGTAGGCAGTTTGTCATGGAACCACGGCTTTTGAATCGTGGGTTGTTGTGTTGTGTGAACCCCGCTCACGGACGACGGCTTGTTAACCACGAGCAACCACAGTCCACAGCCCAACGGCAAACGGCGTGTTCGCGTTGTGTATTTTTTGTGGCTAGTGCATCTCTGATTGTGGCCTGGATTTCGGCAACACGGGGTGGCGATTCACCCACAATCGTGCTCGGCCATTGGCGGCTGCAGAGTCGTGTGAACCAGCGTCTCCAGTCCTTCCAGAGCCTGCACTATGCTGGGGAGGACGGAGAAATGGCTTTTTGTTATAGCCCCCCCTCTCCTAAAGGCTCAAGGCAAATAAAAATAATAAGGTTTTGCTCTCGCCACCTTCCAGCTGCTTCAGCCAAGATCTGCCTCTGGCTGGGATTCAGACAAAAGCTCCAGAATCTGAGCGAGCTTGGGCCATGTTTGTAGGAAAGGGGCCTTTCTGAGCCCAGGGCGAGCAGGAAGGAATCTCTGAGCAAAAGCAGCAAATACCTGGTCGGATTCTTGTGTTGCAGCGCATGGGTAGGGCAGACATGGAGACTGGAATCGGCTGCTCGGTGCCTCTGCGGACCCTCTGGAGCTGCAAGTTACGTTGCAATGCCAGTGCTCAGCTAATTCCTGTCTCCGTTACCAGGTCCGCTTAGGACACCCTGCTGATTTGGCACCAAAAAGTGCTACTTTCCCACAGCGCCTGCCAGCTGGAAAAGGTCCCCGTCAAAGAGGTCCCCTTTGCAACATAACCCTCACGCACGGTGAGGAGGGTGTCCGAGTGCCCGGAAGCACGTTCGGGAGCCCAGAATACACAGCTCTTTGGCCTCGGTATTCCTACAGCCTTCTCCTTAAGGCTGGCACTCAAAAGAGTCATACGGGGTCAGGCCAAGGCTATTTCTAGTCCAGCGTTCGATTGCTGCAGCGCCAAGCAGACGTGTTCCCCAGCCACTGGCATCCATTGGCAGACTGGTTTGATACCACTGGGAACTGTGGCAAGCCTCCCAGAGAAATCTGGCCGCTGGGCTGCTTAGAAATGTAATTATTAACATTTCTGGACTGCTTTATCTGCTCAGAAGCCATCGAGGTGGCGTAGCGCAATTTAAAATGCAACGACAAGACAAGGAAGAACATGCGGGATTTGAAGCAGAATATCAGTAAGGTGGTCTCAGAAGTAACAGATCATGGAAGGAGGTGCCAGAAACCACACAACGTTGGGCGAGAAAAGGTTATGACACCTGAGGTTGTTCAGCTTAGGGGAAAAAAGAGAGGCAATGAGACAGAGGGTACAAAGTGACGTTTTGTGTGAAGAGAGTGGAAAGGGAGACCGTGAGCAACTTTTCTTATAATACTAGAACCCAAGCAGGGTCATTCCAGGAACGGCGAGAAATCCAAGACGGATCAAAGGAAGGACTTCTTGTGGAATTCAGCTCCTCAAAATGCAGCGCTGGCCCCAGTTTGGGTGTCTGTAAAAGAAGACCGAGTGAGTTCATGGAGGAGAGGCAGTCCATGGCCAGAAGTTCTGATGGCCGTGCGCTCCCCTCGGTATCCGAGGCCGTGGTTCCACCTGCCCCACTTGCTGGGGAACATGGTCGGGCAGGTGCTGCTGCACTCGGTTCTTGCTTGTGGGCTTCCCATGCACGGCTGAGCAGTCTCCTGGAGCAGACAGGCCCTGGATATGCCCCACCAGGGTTCTTCTTGGGTGTTTCTGAAAGTGACAGGCTCCGGGCTCTCCCACTGGTATGCTGTACATGCACGGGCAAGACAGCAGAACACTCACCGAGCGACTTGCCCTGTTGGCTTTGGATGGCCTGCTTCCAGCCTGGAAGCTCTCCAGATTTGGCATAATCCTCCAGCCACCTAAATCGGAGGGTTGTTTATTTCATCAGCGTTCGATGATGAAAAGCCAAAGGGCACATCTATCAAAAGCAGTCTGCTAGGATTATAATCAATGGAGAATTTACAAATATTATAGATATACAAAAGGGTACAAGAGAAGGATGCCCGCTGTCACCTCTGTTGTTTATATTGATCTTAGAAGTGTTGAACAGAAATCTCAGGCATGATATGGACATTAAAGGTACTAGAATCAGAGATGAAAGCTATAAACTGCAAGCGTTTGCAGATGATCTAGTTTTCATAACAGAGGAACCCTTAGTAACAATGCCTAAACTCCTACAAAGAATTGAAGAACATGGCAAGGTTACTGGGATGAAAATATATAGAGGAAAGACGAAATTGTTAGTAAAAAATCTCACACAGGAGCAGAGAAAAACTCTGCTGGAACAAGTAGATCTGCAGATGGTTAAAAAGGTTAAATATTTGGGAATTTATCTTACAGCGAAGTGCACCACTCTGAAAGAAGACAATTACGATAAACTATTTAAGGATATTAAGAGTGACTTGGAAAAATGGGCTAATTTGCAATGATCCTTGCTGGGAAGAACAGCCCTAGTTAAAATGAATATATTACTGAAAAGCCGAAGGGCAGCCCATGTTATTGTCCTCAAGATACGGGGCTGGAGCAGGGAAGGAGCATTCGGACACTTCCAGAATTGCCTGCCTCCTTCCAGTCAGAAAGCTGTAGTGTTGCACTCCCTGAGGGCTTGTAACTGTTGATGCATGCGGGCCTGGATCCAACCTTAGCCATGTCAGTGAGATCCTCCTGGCTAATGTAGGTCTCACTGAGTAAATGGGCCTACTCTGACTGAGCCTGGATCCAACCCACCATAGGTGAGCTTTTTGTTGCAAGGGTCCAGAGTACCGCTATTCTCAGTTTGGGAAAAACACAAAGCAGATGTTGTAGGGTAGGGAGCGAAGGCGTGCTCTGAAGAGATTCTGGGTGTTCAGGTTTCTTGTTATGTGTCCCTTGTCTTTTCTTTTGTCTTTTCTTTATCAGCTTGCTTGCAAAGCAAGGGAGATCTCCTGATTATCTCAGCTGACTGATAATCAGCCTGGAAAAAAAGAATGTAATCGTGGCAGAGTCAATAGGAGAGTCAGGCCAGCTGATCAAACAGAGCCCATCCGCTGGGTGGATTGCAGGATGCCCATTGGGGAAGCAGGTGAAGAGCCCTGCTTGGATTGGAGGAGTGACCTGGGCAAGCTTCCAGTCAGCAGGCACCTGCAGGGCTGTGCCTGGAGAGGGCCCTGCCCTGGTCCACACCTAGGCTTGGGCAAGATGTGAACCCAGCTGGGTAGGCAGGCGATTGCTCTTTGCCTGGGTGGAGGACAGCTGGCCAGGGACCATTTTGGAGAGAGGCTGGGCAAAGGCGGCACACTGGATCAGAGCCATGCTGGAAGTACCTGTGGACAGCAGCTGGTCTTAACAGACCAGGGGGGCCCTAGAAAATCCACCATGCGGGAGAGGAATTCCAGGCCGCAGTGGGTGACTGAGAGAAGAGATCTCAACACCAGGCAAGTGAATGCATGCTGGAGCTGTCGTCTCTCTTCTTCTCCCCCTCCACATCTCCTCTTCGGAAGTAGCCCTTTCAAAGATATATCTCCCCTCCCAGTCTTCACTGGGGAGCGTGGATGAGCATCCTTGGAAACGGCAAGTGTGTTTGGGAAAGCCCAGCTTCCCTGCTTTTGCAACAGACACACAGAGGCTGGGATGGTTTAGGGCAGTCTGCATGCATGCGACTGGTACAGATCTGTAGGGGCCGAGGATTTCCTTGTCCGGCCAGGTGTGGCATGGGAAAGCCTCCTGCCGTGTGCTTTTGATTAGTTGGGAGTATAACTGGTATTGAGCTAAGCAGTGTCCCCAAATCCTGTCTAGAGGATGGACTAATGCTTGCACCTCACTGGTCTTGGGTCTTTTCCACCCCCCTTTTTTTTGCACAAAAGATCAGCTAATGCAATGAATCCTGTTAATGAGGAACGTGAGCTTTGTCTTGGAGGTGGCGTCTCGTCTCGGCTAGAAAACCAGCCCTTGCTGTATCATTTAGGGCAAAGTTTCACTTCCCTCATCTGGAAAATGGGAGCATCAGACGCGTAGCTCCGTGGGGCTGTTGGTGAGGTTGAGCAATACAGAGGAGCCTTCTCCAATTTAGTGCCGTCCAGAGGCTTCAAACATCCAATTCCCGGCATGGTTGATAGTTAGGAATCCTGGGCATTGTAGTCCAAATACTTTGGCAGACTCATCTGGCTGGGAAAGGCAAATACAGAAGTTACGGTGGGTTACAGAGGTGAAGTGCCATGCAGAGGATCTCCTACAGTCTGCAATCATTTTTCATCTTATCTATCCATTCTAAAGGTCAGCCGAGGGCAAAAAGCTCTGTGCAATGTACATAACAACAAGTGAACATGAAACCAAAGGTGACGCTGCATAACAAAACACATTAAGAGCATTGCTCGTTTTAAAAGCAGCTGCAAGAATCCAGCTTTTAAGAGAGAAATAACTGGGCAGCTACACACATGGAAAAGAGGATGTTCAAATGCGGTGTTTAAACAAGCAGCCACTGCAATACTTTCCGACGCATTTGCATTTGTAGCGGTTTGTCAGGACTACTGCACAAAAGTGATCTCGTTAGCAGCTGTGAAATTAGAAGTGTGGCATAGCAGTCCAATCAAGCAGGCCTGGCAGAGAGGCCTCACGCTGAGAAAGTCGGGAGGTGAAAGCACAGCGACGATCGGTGGTTTGGGGCAAACTGATATGCGCGCTTCGCCCATTTGCGTCACTCCCTTCCTTTTCTTTTCCCTCAGCTCCCTCGCCATGGTCAACGAGTCCCACAGCAGCAGCTGTGGGGTTGCCGTCGCAGGAGATGGGGTTGCCCGGTTCGAGGGCGGGGGGAGCAGCAGCGGCAGCGAAAGCTCCAAAGAGAGCTCCCGCTGCTCCACGCCGGTCCCGGACGCCGAGCGACAGGCCCACCTGTGGGAGAAGATGCGTCAGCGGCAGGACGCGGGAGACAAGTGGTTCTCCTTGGAGTTCTTTCCTCCCCGGACAGCTGACGGGGCTGTGAACCTCATCTCCAGGTGAGGCGGGAGGGGAGGGCGCTCGGTCTGGGGGCTCCGGACAGCACGGCCCGGCTTCCGAACTGGGATCCGGAGCGTCCCATGACGTCGCTCGCTCTCCTTCCGCAGGCTTGACCACATGGGGGCAGGTGGGCCGCTCTTCATCGACATCACGTGGCACCCGGCCGGAGATCCGGGCTCCGACAAGGAGACCTCCTCCATGATGATGGCAAGCACCGCCCTCAACTACTGTGGCCTGGAGACCGTCCTGCACATGACCTGCTGCCAGCAGACGCGGGAGATGATCACGGCGCACCTGCAGAAGGCCAAGCGGCTGGGGCTGAGGAACATCATGGCGCTGCGGGGGGGGTGCGTCTCCTCAGCCTGCTTGCGCGGAAACGAGGGCAGGTGCAGCCAGGTCGTGGCAGGGCTGGGCCAGGTTGTGCGCCGCCGGGTGTGGATTTGGCAGCTTTGATGCCGGCAGCAGGAGGGCTCTAGGAAGGGGGAGGGCCTGATGCAGCCTCCTCCTCCTCCTCCTCCTCCCCCCTGGGGCCCTTCAGATATTTTGGATTTCACCGCGGATCAGCCCTAGCCAGCACGACCAGTTGTCGGGAACGTCAGGAAATGTGAGGCAAAACATCTGAAATGCTGGCATCTAAAACATCTGGAGGATCGAAGTTGATACAAGCTGTTATTTAAAGCCACGGGAAGCTGAGACTCCGGGGCCTGGGCAGGCAAGAAGGGCCTTTTCTGGCCCTGAAAGGCTCTTTGTCCCCAGTGGTTCTTTATGCGAGGTGCATCCCACAACTGAGATGCCACAGTGGTCCCATAGGGGACGGGATAGAAAAGCTTTTAATAAAGAAATAAAATAAATGCCAGGGATGCCTGGCAGACACTCAAGCCAGCTTTGTAAGGCGCTTGAAGCTGGGCAAAGGGGTGCTGCGGTTTTCCATATGTGAAAACCTCCGTGCCTGCCCTCTCTCGTGGGCAACAGCGCGTTAAAAAGACGCCGTCGTGGTGCCAGGGCTGCCACTGCGGAATGTCGAGGAAAAGGTGTCCTGCGTCCTGCGCTGCCTTGCCGGGTGGAGCTGTGAATGTCCCAGCCTGACTGCTCCATCGCGGGGAAGCGAGTTGGACTAAGGGGGGCATTCTTGTTCTCCTTGCTCAGATCCCATTGGTGAGGAATGGCAAGAGGAAGTCGGGGGCTTCAACTATGCTGTGGACTTGGTGAAGCACATCCGGAACGAGTTCGGCGATTACTTTGATGTCTGTGTGGCGGGTGAGCGAGCCAGGCTGCATGCAAGCGTCAGTCCCCCAGGAATCGCTTAGAAGAAGAAGAGTACAGTTATGATCAATGTGTGGCCTTATCCCCAAACTTGAGTCCTTTGGTATTCTTTGGATTAAAGTTCCCACAATTGCCCTTCCAGCTGGGGATGGTGAGAGTTTCAGTCCGGAAAACACAATGTTGCAGAAGGCTGCTTGAAGGGTTCAGAAAAGATATACTTCATGTATGAACTTCGCTACAGTTTCAGTTTAAATTGGAATTGTAAGTGGACAAGAGGCAGATGGAAACTTTTTTGTGGCTGGGTTCACACAACCAGAAAGATCAGCGTAGGATTGAGTGTGAGGAGTTGCGAAATCAGGATGCTGCGCTGTGTAACAAACTGCACAGCACAGTCATGCTAACAAACCATGGGTTGTTACTTGCAAGCAATGCACAAGGAGAACCTATGGTCTCTTCTTGCACTCTCCCAGTGGAGTTCCCTGCTCGATATTTTAAAGTGCATTTTTGCACATGGTTAATCTTTAACCTTGCTAAGATTAAAGGAGTCTGCATTTTGTGCGAGTGATAAGCTGCACTGCAGTCTTTGGTAAAAGGGGAGAAATTCTGAGCTCCACGTATGTCTCCCTTCCTCCCCGAAGGCTACCCCAAGGGCCACCCCGATGCAGCAAGCTATGCGGACGACCTGAAGCACCTGAAGAATAAAGTGTCGGCGGGAGCTGGCTTCGTCATCACACAGCTCTTCTTCAGATCAGAGACCTTCCTCAGCTTCTTGAAGGACTGCCAAGCGATTGGAATCACCTGCCCCATCATTCCGGGGATTTTCCCCATCCAGGTGAGTCATTTCAGGGGCTGGTAGAACCAAAGGAAAGAGGAAGTGGGGGGGGGGGGGGCGAAAGCAACAGGGACATGTAAGCAGAAGCATAGTTCAGCTGAAGCGCTGGCTGCCCCCTGTAGAAGAGGCACCGTTAAGATCCTTGAGATATTTTAAATGATGGGCAGCTGTGTGTGTGTGTGTCTTCAGTCACTTCAGAGATGTCAGCCGTCTCACCTGTGTTCTAGCCTGACAGAGCCCTCTTGGCTGGCTGGCTGGCTGGCTGGCTGCGGGGTGGGATCCCGAAGCAGAGGAGCACCACTCACCCCTGCTCCTCTTTAGGGCTACCACTCTCTGCGGCAGCTGGTGAAGCTCTCTAAACTGGAGGTGCCTCAGGAGATCAGAGATGTCATCGAGCCCATCAAGGATGACGACGAGGCCATCCGGAACTACGGCATTGAGCTGGCGGTCTGCATGTGCCGGAAACTGCTGGACAGTGGCCAGGTCCACGGGCTGCATTTCTACACCCTGAACCGGGAAGTGGCTACCACAGAGGTGCTCAAACGCTTGGGCCTGTGGAAAGAGGACCCAAGGTGAGCCCGGTCAGGCATCCCCCGTCACGAGTGTTGGAAGAGCCCTGCCGGGCCGGGCCAGGTCCAGCATTCTGGTTGCTCAGTGGCCCACCAGCTGCCCCAGCGGGAAACCCACATGCGGGACATGTTCCTACAGCATTTCAGCTTTCCAGCCCGGAGATTTGGCCCTGTTTCTCTATTTCTTTATCCCTAGTTCAGGGCGTCCTTAACCTTTTGGATTGATGGATGTTGGCCACCTCTGGAGTTTAGAGGGCATTTTGTGGGCAAACGTGGACCAACTGTTCCTCTGCTCAACGTGTCCCCTTGGGCTTGGCCTGTTACGGAGCGCAAAGCTATGCTCTCGTTAGAGAAGTCTCCTCCTAGTGGCCAGAAGTGTTGCTGCAGTGACTGATTAAACTTAATTAATGGGCTGTGGAAGCCACAGCAATCTGGAGGTGCACCGCTGCAGGCTCCAGCCTGATTGGCTTGCTTCAGGCTTCCCTTGCGGTTTGCCACAAAACTCGGCAGGGAAGCCACACTTGGCTGGCCGCAGTTGTGTAGTTTTCCGGAGAAGCAGAGGTGGGTCCCAGAGGCTGCCCGTGCCTGATTTAGTTTGCTGTCTGAACGCAGGCTTTGGGGAAGTGTGCAAGACACCAAAAGCAGATAACTGTGCAATGGTTTTCATCTTTCCCTTCTCCTCCTCCTCCCGGCCAGGCGTCCCTTGCCCTGGGCAGTCAGTGCTCACCCCAAGCGGCGAGTCGAAGATGTTCGGCCCATTTTCTGGGCCTCCCGGCCAAAGAGTTACATCTATCGGACCCAGGAATGGGATGAATTTCCAAATGGGCGCTGGTGAGTGTGGCAGGTGGGGGTCATCTTGCCTTGCCCTCTTTGTATCAGGGAGCAAAACCTCTTCCAATCTGAGGGCTGCATTCTACTTCACAGAAGCTCTTGGGAGCGTCATTCCAGTGGCAGGCAGGACCAAAGACAAACATTTCAGGATATTATAATTTCAAGCTTTTGCAGCCAGAGGGGGTGTCTTAAGAGGTGCCATTTTTGAATAAGGAGGAAGACAGCACAAAAGCTGGGAAGCTGCTAATTGATCAGTGGAGTGGACAGAGAAGGGGCATACCATCTGGTAAACCTCAAGAGGACTGGATTTGGCCGCTGGGCCTGAGGTTCTGTGCCGCTGCTGTGCAGGAATATGGTTAAACCCAAGAGCAAGGGGTACATCTATGAAAAGAACAAGATTGTGTACCCTGAATGTAAAAACATTCTAAACAGTGTTTTTGTTTGGGAAAAAAACATACTGCTACTCTGTGCTGCCAGGAAGCAACATCTGTGGAGAAACGAGGGACACGTTAAAACAGCCATGCCCCAGATTTTCGGTTTTGGTCGGCCCCCACGTTCCTGTGTGTGGATTTCCTGTTGCATATTCTGTTAATGTGGTCTCTCTCTCCCTCCCTCCCTCCCTCCCTCTCTCTCTCTCTCTGCCCCAAACCATCAGGGGTAACTCATCCTCTCCAGCCTTCGGTGAGCTTAAAGACTATTACCTGTTTTACCTGACGAGCAAATGTCCCCGAGATGAGCTCCTCAAGATGTGGGGCGAAGAGCTGACCAGCGAGGAAAGCGTCTTCGAGGTGTTCAGGTGTTACATCACCGGAGAGCCCAACAGAAATGGCCACAAGGTGAGGGTTTTTCCTTGCCTTGTACTCCTTTCAGCCTCACGATCCTCTTCCTCTGCTCCGTTTCACCCTTGCAACAACCCTGTGAGGTAGGCGAGGCTGAAAGTCAGTGAGTGGCCCAAAGTCACCCTGTGCACCCCAAAGACCTCGGGACTGAGTGAAGGCTCAAACCTGGGCCCCCCGAGTCCCAGTCCAGCACCCCAGGGCCACACCGGCTCTGGCCACCCCAGCACAGCAGCTGCTGGGGAGCATGGACCAGAGAGGGTTGTGGCCCTGCTTATGGGCGCCCATGGGCAGCTGGTGGGCTGGAGGCTGGGCTGGATGGGCACCTTGGCTCTTCTTGCGTTAGTATGCTCTGTGGATGAAACGGGGATACCTGGGAGAAAGGTGTGTGCGCACGCACATGCCCAGGAGTGCAGTCGGCCTGACCCTGCCCCGCCCCACGACTGTTCCATGACCTTGACTGGTTCACTGGGCCTCTCACAGGTGACCTGCCTGCCTTGGAACGATGAGCCCCTGGCTGCCGAGACCAACCTCATGCAGGAGGAGCTGGCCAAGGTGAACCAGCGAGGCATCCTGACCATCAATTCCCAGCCCAACATCAATGGCAAGCCGTCCACGGACCGCATCGTGGGCTGGGGGCCGGACGGAGGCTACGTCTTCCAGAAGGTGGGGCAGCCTTGCGCATGACTCTCCACTCCCTCCTATCCTGCCTGAATCTTTGTTTTCCCTTTTTCTCAAATATCCCTGAACCCAGTCATTTCCTGGGGAAACGGTAGAGCTACATATCTGCTGTTGCAAGTGCAGATACACAAATATGGCACCAGTTGTGCATTGGTTTTGATAAGTCGTGAGTCTTGAGGGCGCTCTGTGTTGTGGGCTTTTGCTTCTGGAGAGCACTTTAGACACATCATTGGGCAGAGTTAGAGGTGCTTCTCAGCAAATGCAGGGAAGGAGTGACTCTGGAGACTGGAAGGAACGGAGGAAAGCAAGACGAAGGTGCAAGGAGCACGGCTAGAAAGGGGGGAGAGCAGATGATCCGAACATTTTCCAAGGATTTACTAAAAAAAATGTATGGAAGAGAGAGCTCCAGGGGGGTGTTGGGGGCACCTGTGGGTGCTTTGGTGCCCATGGGTGGGTAGGGTGCTGGCATAGAGGCAGAAGGGCTGCTTTGGTCCTCCTGCCCTTGGCTCAGCAGCAGCGTTGTGGGCCGAGCTCTGGAGCAGCTTCTTCGTCTGCAGCCATGGAGGATGCTTGTGAAGGGGGTCAGGAGGGGCCTCCCCTGCCAGCAGGCTGAACACCCGGAGCACCTCCCCTTTCCTTTTGTTGGAGGGGGTCCCACGCACTCCGCTGCAGGCCCAGGTTGGCCGGACGGCTGTCAGGGGCATGACAGGGCCTGATCAAAGTGCTCCGATCACTCGATGCCAGCAGGGGTTGGGAGCAGGGAAGAGAAATTGAAATCCCCCCCTGGAAATAGATTTGTGTCTGTGTGTGATGGGGTTGGGGATAGAGGGAGAACCCAGACCTACTGCAATGAGCCAAGATGGGGCCGGGGGACTAATGGGACCGTGATCTTTGAAATCAGCCAGTTACAAAAGCAAGCAGCGGGGAGATTAAGCGTCCCCAGCAGGTCTGTGTGTGTCTGAGAAGAAAGGAGCCAGGCTGTGAATTTCAAAGCCCTCATTATGAGCCCATCACTGCTGCTGGGCGCCCCATTAAGCTGTACCCCCCACGGTGAACCCTCTCCCTTGCCTGCAACCCTCAGAGAGAAGGCAGCCCCGAACAGAAGCCCCACATTAGCCCCTCTCTTCACAGCGGCCTCTGACTCGGCCACCTTCTCTTCTCAAATGCGGACGTGCAAGCTGCCTGCGAGAAGGTGCCATATGTGAACCTGCATTGCCCTAACCCTCCCCAGCCCCACCCCTCCCATGTGCAGCCAGCAAGAGACAGTTTGGGATAACCAGATTATCCTGCTGTCTTGTCTTCTCTTAACCGAATGAGATTAAGGTCAGCCCAGACTTGTATGTAATGCTCTGCAGCACCTAGTACTAGTCCTGTGCATGGGTGTGGCGGGGGGGGGGGGAGAGAGAATTAGCCTCTGAATGTGTCCAGACAGCACAATAACCCACGCTGAGGGCTGGGTATGGGTTGTCATTAAACCATGGCTTGTTATTGAAACGTGGATTACCATGTCTGAACCCAGCTGTGCTAAGAAACCGTACTTGCCAGCTGAAGAAACTGTAGCGAGCCCATGGTTCGTTGTTGGTTTATGAACTGTGTCCGGCTGGTCCACCGTGGACTGTTCCGTACGGGCATATGCAAATAGGTTCCCGGTGTATCAGGTGCGATCAGCTTGGGAGCCAAAGAACGGATCGCCCTCGCAGTCTGCCAGGCAATCTGGCTGAAGGTCTCTCTGCCTTCTTACAGGCGTACCTGGAGTTCTTCACCTCCAGTGAGAATGTCAAAGCCCTCCAGACTGTTCTGAAGAGATATGGTCAGCGTGTGAATTACCACATTGTGAACGTCAAGGTACACGCCTCCCCTGACCCATTGCTATGAAAGTGTTCCCACAAACCGAGGGCCAAATTCCATTCCAGAGGAGTTGCCAGCGGCTGCGTTCCTCTGGTGCGAGGGACCTCCCAGTAGCCAAGACCAGAGGGGCGCTTCCTCCTTTAGAATGGGGAAGAAAGTGGCACGCGTCCTGGACACTAGTGGACTGTTGGCGGGGAGGGTGCGTGTGGGTCAAGTTCCTCTCTGGGTGCCAGGAGGAGAGCAGCCTGGCCTCTGCCCCGACCCCACCCAGCTAGAACTAAGGGGGATACCGACCAGGCGAGTGTAAGCCAAGTGGGCCGCTCTCTCTCCGTGCCCCCTCCCCATTCCCCGCGGCAGGGTGACAACATCACCAACGCCCACGAGATGCAGCCGAACGCCGTGACCTGGGGCATCTTCCCCAGCAGAGAGATCATTCAGCCCACGGTTGTGGATCCAGTCAGCTTCATGTACTGGAAGGTAAGAGTCGTGGGAGATGCACATTGCAGGACTGGGGCCTTCGCGTTTTCCACACTTGGAACCTGGCAAACTGGAGCCGGAGACGTTCCCCTTCCGCGTTTCGGAATGCGTGCGTTGCCACCTCGCGGACTGCTTTGAGAGACCGAGTAGCATCCTCACAAACTCAGAACAGTGGCTAGGGAAATGCTGCCTTGGTGCACAGCGACGGGGGCCCTGTGACAAAGCGGCGCGGCCCTCTCCCGCTGGAACGGCGTATTAGAAACATCACGATGGCCGCTTGAAAAGTTCCCCTCGTGTTGGTGGGGATCTTGCTAGTAGCCTAGCAATTTGGTGGCCCACTCAGGATCAGGCGTTTCTAAGCCTCCTTTAAAGTCTCTGGAAGGCAGAGTCCATCTTTACGTCGGAAGCTTTCTAAGACTGTACCCCTGCGGGCAGCAGCGGTCTCATTTTATTGCTTGCACCCGAGCCTTCTGAGTTAAAAAGAAAGGTAAAAAAATAACCTTTCAGAGAGCAATTCTTCACTTGTTTAGAGTGAGAAAAGTCCCACAACTCCGTTGCAGGTTTTTTCCTCCCTGAACGTGCATAGGGTCCCACCCTAAATGAATACTGGCATGCCTGAAATAAACTCTCCAACCCACTCTCTCCCCTCGGTCAGGATGAGGCCTTTGCCCTGTGGATCCAACAGTGGGCCAAACTCTACCAAGAAGAGTCCCACTCCCGCAAGATCATCCAGGACATCCACGACAGCTACTACTTGGTCAACCTGGTGGACAACGAGTTCCCCCTGGACAGCTGCCTCTGGCAGGTTCTGGAAGACATGCATGAGCTACTGAGCGGCGGAGCTGGGCAGTGAGGGGACATCTGGCCTTGTGGAAGCACATTCGGCCTTGGGCGCGAGGCAAAGCCGGCGTGTCCCCGACACTCCTTGGAGGGTCCCTCTGCCTGCACGTTCCCATCCCCGCTTCTGGTCTAGCGGCCTCTTGCCAATCACAGGACAGCTTTCCTCCTGAGCCAAAAGACTCTGGAAATGATGCCGAGCCCTCGTTGGGGACATTACACACCCTTCCCCTTCACTTAGGCCGGAGGGTCCACAACCTGTCACCCTCTGGGTGACCTGGCCTGCAGCTCAGCCCTGCTCAGCACAAGTGGCAAGGAAAGGTTGGAGCTGTCGCCGCAAAGGTCGCCCAACAGTGGCCGCCTCTGGATTCCTTCGCCTCCTGCCGCGTTGCACTCTAAATCCTCATTCCGCTGCTATTTCAGTGCAATGCCCTCTGCTCCGCTACTAACACGACTGATGACGTCACGTCCTCCGACTCGGAACGGCCACAGTGCCACGACATTCTAAATCGCAGACCGTCCACCTTGCCGAATCACTACACTGAACTTTGACAGTAATCTTCTTGCAGGTGCTTAGCTGGCTATTTATTTTGTATTTTCTTCAGAAATGCACAATCTGTGCCTTTCATTTTTTTTTTCTTGGCTGAGGATGAGGGGAAGAGTTTGGATGCACAAACACGTGGAAAGAATGAAGGAGAGAACTAATGAAATAAAACTGCCTGCACTTGATAAAAATGGCCTGTGGAGGGGGCACCTGTGTGTACCCCTTTTACAGGAACAAGGAGCAGGGGAAGATTCAGGACAGAGGGGAAAAAGCCATCTTCACACAGTGCATTGCAAGAATTAAGGAATTCGAGGCATTGTGGCGGCCACCACTCTGCGTGGCTTAGAACCAATCAGCACAGGCCAACTGGCTGCTGGGGAACATAGGCAGGAGGGTGCTGTGGCCCTCCTGCCCTGCTTGTGAATTTCCCATGAGCCACGGCATGAACAGGATGCTGGACTAGAGGGTCCCTGGGTCTGATCCAGCACGGCTCATCCGACACTCTTGAGAGAAAACTTGGAAGCAAGTTGGAGTTGCCCAACAGACACGCTGCGCGTGCGGCACTTCGGAGCTTTGAAGCGCCACCAATCTTGCAGCGTCCTGTTGCACCTAACCACTGCCGCCCTCAACATGGCACCTTGAGTTTCTAATTCTCACAACCCCGGATCCTGACACCGCCTCAGGCTGATGGGAGCTCACAGCCAAAGCATCTGAAAGCAGCAGGGACGGGAACGTTGACCTAGCAGCGTTGTCCTCTATTTTGCGCTGCGGTGCTGCCTCCCCTTCGCTTCCTCGCGACGTGGCAGGAGCTCCAAGCGATTCTGGTGAAAAACAAGCCCCTTGAACACAGAGAGCCTCGCAGCTGAAGCCGTGCTCCTTGGCAGCTTTATTCCACCCTCTCTGGCTTGTAGGTATTCCGCCTGAATGCGTGCGTTTCCCCCCGGTTATTTCCTCCCCACTCCCGTCAGTGGCTTGGCTGCCTCTGCTTCAGATTTTATCCACGGTTTTATCTTTTAGCACCAGGTATCCCGTGCTGTTCAGTGCCTTGAGGTTTCAGCAGAGATGAGACTCACACCTCATCATAAAATAATGTTAGAGAAACTTTCTTCTGCACTTTGTAACAAAAATAGAGGTTCTTAACAAACTGAAAATTGATGCTGTACAGTCCTTGTTCTTTCCCTCCTGAACTCCGTATGTTGGCAGAATCCCAACATACACCGAAACCTTTTACTCAAGATGAGCTCTCTCTCTCTTTCTAGGCAGGGCTGACAATCTTGCCTGAACTCACAGGCGCCTGCAACCTTTCCAAGGGCTTTTGTTGTTTACCTTCTGTTCAATCTTACCATGCAAAGTAAAGGAGGAAATGGTTGGGGAGAGGTTAATCCCAGCTGATCGATTATAGCAGGGAGCTAACAAGGACGTGAGGACATGGGGTAAGCCAGCCCTGGGGGGTGGGGAGGGGGAAGCTTTGTGCAAAGCAGAGCTGTTGTTTGGGGGGGGGGGGGGGGGGGAGACTCAGCTGTTCCCAGCAGGCTAATTCATCATCGACCTAATCTGCAGAAAAAAGAAACCTGGAGGGGGAGAGGGAGGTTTCCCCGCTTTGCTGAGCATCAAATGAAGAGCTGATGGACTTCAGCACAGGCAGGGGGTCCGTGGGTGAGATTTTCCAGCTGTGAGGCAACCCCCTCTAACCCCCTGCCCCACATGCTGGAGGAAAATTGGAAGGGCTTCAACAAAGGAACAAAGGAGGGAACAGAGAAGAGAACCAGGCGGTTTCCTGTATGCATGCATGTTCTGGGGCCACGCGACCGGGGGGGGGGGGGCTGCGTCAAGCAGAGCCGTGTACCTGGGTTCTCAGCCCCACCTCGCCAAGCGCAGGCACACCGGTCTGGCCTGGCACAGTCGGTACTGCATGAAGCTGCGAGTGTCTGAATGCCCGCTAAAACGTGGACCCGGCTGTGACCCCACTGGAAAAAGCGAACTGCCTCCCCTTGTGTCTGGGTGCCCCCTACAGATGCGTGAGGCACCTTGGGGCGGGGATGCCATTTCCTGCTTCTGAATGGCCATCGCGAAGCGCTTCCGAGAAGCTGGACAAACAGCAGTTCCGGGAGTTTCCAGTGGGAAGTCACTTCTCTTGAGAGCAGGGGTCACCCTGCTCCTCAAAAAAGAGTTCAGAATCCTTGAGAGATTTTTCGCAGATGCTTCCTCTACTGGCGTGAGACACCGTAGCCACCTGTTGCCACCTTGCAAAAGCCTGCGGAGAAAAGACAAAACAAGTCAGAGGGCAGGTGAATTTTTCCAGTTCTGAAGGGTCAAAATGTCTCTCCCGACACTTAGTTGCAGGCAGTCAAGTGCTCAGCCTGGCAACACTGGCAGTTTTGGGAGTGTGGCCCTGCTCCTTTGCCTTCCGCCCTAGATGGCAAACCCCACTTTCGATTTTCTCCAAACAACTCCGACCCTTGGGCCAGGGTCTGGTAGCAAGCAGCAGAAAAGACTTCTCTGTGAGGTACCGGCTGCCAGGGAAGTCCAGCATCCCTGGATTAGAGGGAAGCTATTCTGCCATGGGGGAAGACCCCTCCATTCTTCTTTTCTCGAGCGAGCTTTTAGAACGGGTCTGTGCCTCCTCAAGCACCCTCTGCCCCTGCAAAAGCCCCTCTTGAGAGGACTTCTGCACAAGCCACTGACCATGAGGAGCCGGCCTAGTGCGTGACTTCCTTCAGGAGGGCGACGAGCGGCCTGCGGGAGCAAAGGCTTTGGGAGCCATCGAGCGCCAAGCCTGGGATCGAGTTTGCCATGCCCCAAGCAGGGAGGCGCTTTGGAAGGAGGCCAGAGATGAGCCCGGCAGAGGGCAGCCTCCTTTAGAGGCCCGGACCCTAGTCCCCGCTTGGCCACGAAGCTCACCCTGTGGCTTTTGGGGCCAGTCATTGACTCTCAGCCCAGCCTACCCTGCAGCCTTGTTGTGAGGGTAAAACAGTGAGGAGGGAGAATCGTGTGCTGCCTCAAGGCACATGGAGCAAAGGCAGAATCTCAGGGTAACTGAGGAAATGTTTTAAATAAGCTGGAAGAATGCGCAGAGCCAGAGGGCACTTTGGGGGAAACGCGGCTGCTGACCTTTCTGAGCAGGCGCTTCTCTTCAGCCTCCTGGAAACGCTCAGCCGCCCAGCTTTGCAGACACCGTCGCCTCCATGTCTTCCAGCACCACTCCACCAGCCTGTGCTTTGCCTGTGGGGAGGAGATCTTCTGTGATTTGAGCTTGCCGCAGCCCACGTGGATTAGACACCTAATGCTGGTTTCCAAAAGGAAAGCTTCCAAATCCCCGCGAGGGACTTCTGAAGAACAGGGCAGCATGCCCAGGTCCTGCTTACCAGGGCTTGCGGCAGAGTCCGTGTCCTGCAAGCCGCCTTCCAGGCCTGCCATGCCCTGCCCAGGCATCGCGCGTCCCTGGCCGCCTGGGAATGACGCACCAGGACGTGGCCTCTCCACAAACTCAGATACTTCCTGCTGCAGCCAGGACAGAGAGGAGGAAGAGTCAGGCTGGAAGTTGCGCCTTCTTTGGAGCAGGACGGATCCGTTAATGCGTGATAGCAGAACTCCAGCATGTGGGGTTCTGCCTCTGGCCCTGCCTGCTGATCCCCTCCAGCTTCAGGGGCTTGGGAGGGCAGAACTGGCACTCTCCCCCCTCCGAGTGCCTGGGCCCACATTCATGCAACTTGCACACAGCAGGCTTGGCTGGGTATGGGCCTTACCCAAGCTGGTCGCCCCTGGCTGCAGCCAGTTCAGTGCCGCTCTTCTGGGCCTGGCTGTATCCTGCTATCCGCCCTGCTGCATCCAGGCTTCCCGGAGGCCTCCGAGCCCCGTTCTGGCTTCTGTAGGCCATCAGCCAGACGCGAAACGAGCTGCTGATCAGGCGGGAGGGGGCTGACAAGCCCCGGCCGAGTGTCTCTTCTCTGTTCTGTCTCTGCCCTTGAAGACGAGAGTCCAGATTAATGCAGAAGCTATACGGTCTGGCATTCTTGGTCCTGCCTCCTTTGCATTCAGCCCCACCACCACTTGAAGCCCCTCTCCAAGACATTCTCAAAAACTGGACACAGCTTTTGGGCTGAAAAAAGGATTAATCATTCCTAATGTAAAATTAGGATTACCATTTTGAAAGATCTGTGTTTGGGCTTCTCAACAGATCACAACTTATTCACATCGGAACAAGCATCACTGCTCCCCACCACTCTCAACTCCACACTCTGTCCATTTCCCCCAGGGGGCTTTGAGGAGGCGCCCCAAAGCATCTTCTTCCATGTGTGATCAACTGCAACTTGTGGTGCCTGAGCCTTAGTTAAGCCATGGTTTGTTTCAGAAAAGCCAACTTCAAACCGTGGTCTATGAAGCTGGCCTATTTCACACCACAGTTTGTGGGTAACTGCAGTTTGAACTGGGGTGCAACTCCAGACTGGGGCTGACCGAAATCAGAAGCGAAGGGAGAGCATGCACGTCTTGTTCCCTTCACGATAAACCAGAAGCAATCATATCATCAACACGCCAGGCCACCCCCAGAGAAAACAAGGCGAGAGCATGGTCTCTTACTGCTTGGCCACAAGAGCGGCATTTTCCGGTGCTTCCGTGCTCCAGCAAGGCTGCTCTGCTTCCGGATGCACTGCCGAAAGTTGGCTGCTTTGGTCCAGAAATTGCAAGCCTGAAAGTTAAGCGGACCAGGTGGTTCTTTTACTTACCAAGACAGATCTGCCGTACTTTGCTCTGCTGCAAAATAAATGCTCTCAATCAGGGGTGGGCATCGTATGTCCCATCCGCCTTCACCAGTGGCTATGTGGGCGGGAGCTGAAGAGACTCGTAGGCCACGTCCCCTGGAGGGCCACCGCTGCTCTAAAGGGCCCCAATTTCTGTCCTGGGTACATCACGTTTCTGCTCGTCTTTCCTTTGTTCGCTTTCTATCCTGGGTTTTTTCCTTTCTTTAAAAAGCAAATACGTTTATTGATTTGACTCGGAGCTTTCCCACCCAAGCCACAGTGCTCAATGTAGCTAGCCACCAAGTCCCGATTAAAAACAAAACCTTAAAGCATAACAATAAAATGCAAGCTCAAACATAACAGAATTAACACCCCTAATCAATTAAACCCACCAAAGACCTGTCTGGATAAAAACATCTTTGCCAGCTGGCAGAAGGACAACAAGGAAGGAGGCTGGTGGGACTTCCAGGGCCTGGGAGCAGCCCCCAAAAATGCTCTTTCTGCCGTGACCACGTCATGCCTGGAACAAGACAACGGCCCTAAAACCTGGGCAAGCCTCGTGTGAGAGAAGGCAGCTTTATTAAGATAAAGCAAAGCAAAGCAGAAAAGACGTATTGAGATAAAACCACGAGAAACGGAAAACAAAATGTGCTGTGATTTATTGAAGAACCACCACAAAAATAAGAACAACATTCAAAAACAGCAGCAGAAAAATCATGTTCCAAAAGGTTAGGAAAGGACAGAAACTGGCTCTGTCTGTTGGGACTGAACTGGGAGCATCAAGGTGGTACCTAAACCCAGACTGGGCACCATGTGACCGTACGTCCTGCCAAATTCCCAGGGCCGAAGGTGCATTCTTCCCCACCTGAGAACTTAAACAGGTATGACATCCAAGCTCTGAAATCCAGATACCATGATGCCTAGAAGAGCATCTCCCATTTGGAGCGGGTTAGAGCCTTGAATTATTCAGGGACTCTCCTCTGAGTGCCCCCTGCTGAAGAAAGCTAGGCAACGACGCCAAGAGAGATGGGGGGTGGGCCCTCATTTGCGGAATGCCCTCCCCAAAGCATTTGGCCTGCTGCCCAACTCGTCGTCTTGCCGGCGCTTAGAAATGTCTTTTCAGACATCTACTCACCTGGTGGACAGAAATCGAGCGCAGGGCCAGATAGGCCCGGGTGGCTTTCCTCCAGCGCCACACGGCTCTGCACCCGGCAGGCCTCCTTCGGGACCTCTCCTCCTCTTCCTGGACGGCTTTCGAGAACGCTGTTTTCCACCTTCTGAAGCAGGATGCCAGAAGCCGCTGCCGCCCGGCCCGCTCGAACTCCACCAGGGCCTCGAGCCGCGCAGAGTTCCGAGCTGCGATCTCAGCCCAGGAAAGGAACGCCCTGCGATGTGGAACAAAGAGGGACTGTCTGGGAATTCCCACGTGGAGAAATATCCCTTCGAGCCCCCTTGATCCCTTCAAATTGGCTTGGCTCGCATCCCAGACAACCTGCACAGGGATTGTCTGGAATCCACGCCCTCTGCATTTCGCAGATTGGCTAGTGCCTACTTGTTGAAGGAACTGGGTTTTTTTTAAAGGGTGCGTTAAAATTTAGTTCTCTTTTGAAGCATGCCAGAAAGTTAATGCTTCACAGTGGTGCCCAAACCCAACCCCCCCGCCCACAAGTAGAAAGGTAGCATGTCGGGCCGCCTACACAACGACCGCTATGCTGAAGTGCCATATGGCAGGCGAAGGTTGGGAGAGCACGGCTGTGGAGGAATTGGTTTGTGGGACTCTTACCGGGCCAGGAGGGAATGCCGGAGATGCTGCTGAGCCTGCAGGGCTTGCCGAGTCCCAGAAGACCACAGCGCAAAGCATCTCGCAAGGAGCTGCCTCTCATCCTGCAGCCAAAGAAGGGAGCGTTGGGGACCGTGCCTGAAGCACAGCCTTCGTTACTGCACACACGGAGACACCCTCGCCCACGGCTATCCATGCAACGGGAGGGAAGCAGGTGGAGTTGGCCTGGATCACTCCAGGGAAACCCTTCCGCAAGAAGAAAAGTAATTCACAGAGAAAGTCTCCCACCTCCTTCCCAACCTGCTCTGCTGGGTTTCTGCTCATGTCTAGAGAAAGCAAAATGAAATGCACCTTCCTGAAAGTGGACAAACAGCCCCAGAGGGAGAAGGGCAGGGCCAGGATCCTTCTCCCCAAGAGGCTATTTTCCTGCTTGATTCCTCCCGAAGGAAGCACCTGCCACCCTGCGTGCATCGCATCCCATCCAGGTGTGTCCTTGCCTCTGGACGGGGCAGTGCCAAGGGAGCCTCTTTCGAAATGCATCCCATGTAGCCGAACAAGAGTAAGGGGCACTGAAGGGCACGTTTGTTCACTGCCGCCTTCAGCAACAGCCCCGGGACCAGGCCGCTCCCCAGATGGAGCCTCGGCGGTGTCCAGGGCTGGGAATCTCCCTTGTAGCTCCTGGGGACACCAAGGGCTTATTGATACGAATTCCTCACCTTTGCCGATGAGTCCGTGGAGACGGGCGGTGCAGCCGGATTGCTGTGGAAGCCAGAGGAGAGGGAAGACTCAAGGGAGACAAGGAGACGGTCCTCAGCGAGGTCCCTGGAGCCCGGCCCGGGAGGATGGAGGCAAAGGGACTTCCAGTGCCAGCGTGCCAAGGCTTCCTCCAGCCGCCGTCGTGCCTGCACTCGTTGGAAAGCGCTGAAAAGAAAGTATGAGCACTCAGGTGAATTGGAATTCTATTTCCAGCAGGGAATGATCTGAAAAATTATCCGCTGGGGTGTCTCCAAACAGAGAATTCTTCGCCAGCTCCTGTGTCAGCGGGGCATGTTATCCATGGCAGCATGAGCTTTTCGGCAGCTCTCATGTCGAGTCATGGCAGTGGACAACCACTTACGTAGCCGCCAGGGATTCCCGCCACCTCGCCTTCCAGGCCTGGAATGCCTCCTGCAGCGTCAGGGCACCAAAGAGGGCTTCCAGGCTCTCGGCTCCGTTCCTCTGGGACCAGCTCGCTACACTCCAGCCTGGCCGTGCCTCTCCAGCATGTGCAGCTGGGCCAAACCTTGCTGCTTTTACAGGTCATCCGTGGGAAAGAGAAAGACAGACAGACAGACAGACCAGTTAGAACAATCTGGTTCCCAGTCCAATCCCCATATACTGAATTTTTAAAGAAAGAATCTCAAGGGTCACCAGTAACACCATTCATTCCAGCAGAATGTAGGGAAGAAGAGCAAGGGGGAAGTGGGACATTCTGCCTGCTCTGCTGAAACATTTTTTTTTTACTTTCCCCTCCCTGAACCTTCTCCTTTGCACATCTTTTTTTAACCATTTGTAAGATCGTGGACAACAGCAGCTGTCTTTTTCGTGATGGCGTGTACGTTACTCCAGGTTCCGGTTCTGACACCACCACTCAACACAGCTTAGGACTCCACGCACGCACGCACACCCCACCCAGCACGCTTCTGCACATCTGCCCTTCCGAGAGCCCCATTTCATGCACTGGACGAAGCAGGGCGCGTCCGCCTGAGCTCAGGCCAGAAGGAAAGCCATCCGTTCTTCACGTGCTGCCTTTGCGTCGCAGCCGCCCGCCCGCACCTCGCGCCCGCCATTCCCCTCCTCACCATCGGCCTTCCTCTGCCTCAGGGCCAGCAGCTGCAGCAGCGTCCACCGGGTCTGCTCCCGGCTCCGCACCATCAGGGCCCACTGCCGGAAGCACAGCCTCAGCGCCCGGGCCCGCCGGCATTCCTGGCTGTGCCAGCTCCGCACCTGCCTCTCGGCGAAGCTCCTCCACGCAGCAAAGCACCTATGAAGTGACAGGAGCGATCAGGACGCACCAGCGGGGGACTGGCGTCACTCTTCCCTTTACAATCTTGTGCTGGCATCTGACTTCCCGCTTTCTGTGCTTCACACAAGGAGAGGCGGGCTGGATCTGCCCCACACCCACCTAGCCTGGCTTTCTGCTTGCACTGCAGCGACCCGCCTGCCTCGAGGAGACCCACAGGCTGGAAAGGAGTGCAACAGGCACCCTCCTGCCCATGTTCCCCAGCCATGGGCAGCCACACGTAACTTTCCGCATATGAATTTGTCCAGTCCCTTTTAAAGCCCTCCAGATCGGCAGCCCCCCTTCCTCTTGTGGAAGCGAGCGCCTCATTGAGCTCTGCACTGTGTGAGAAGGACCATCTTCAACCCGATGTGAATCCCTCCACAGTCGGCTTCGTGGGATGAGCCCTTGGTTGCACGGGAGGCTGCGAAATACACCTCCCTCTCCACTTTCTGCACACTTGGCATGATTTCCTTCCCTTCGATCATGTCTCCCCTTAGCAGTCCTTCTCCTAAGCTAAACCATCCTGGGTGTTGCAACTTAGGGAGCCGTACCAGCCCCTTGATCATTTCCTTCCACAACTTTTCCAGCTTGCCAATATCCCCCTTTTAAGGAGCAGTGACCGGAACTGAATGCAGGACCACGGAGTTGTTCCAAGGGGCAGGGAACGGCAACGTTCCTTTCTTAAGAGGAAGGCCGCATAAAGAGCCATGTGGGATCAGAGGCTCACGCAGCAGCTGAGGAAATGCCCACAGCGAAGCAGGACAGGAGCACTCACACCCATGCTCCCCAGCAACCCGTGTCCAAGTTAGCGCTGGCATGGTTTTGCCCGAGAGGAAGGCGTCACAAACCGCTTTGCTCACCGGCTGATCAGCCCTCTCTGGATTCGAGCCGCTAGTGGCACGATCCGCCTGCTGGCCTGGCAGCGGGCACGCCACGTTGCGAAAGCAGCCGCCAGGCGGGCCTTCTCCAGGGCGGCGCGAGCATCTTGCGCGCGGGCCTCCTCTTGGTCCAGGCGTTCAGTGCGCAGGCGCCACAGTCTGAAAGCTGCTACGTGGCAGGAGAAGAGATGCCGGACTTGGAAAGGGAAGGCTTCTTCCAGCCTCGCCGAGCAGACAGAGCCTTTGCTGGGTTACACCTTCTCTGTAGACCCAGGATCAGCCTTTGCCAAACCGGGCCCCCCCAACACGACGGACGACAGGGCAGAAGCTGAGCCAGCCTGGGGAAAGCAGGCCCTCTCAGCCGACTAGCATTCTCTGGCTGTGGACCCTTGCAGAGGCAAAAGAGCAGCTCCCATGGATCAGTAGGTTTGGGGGCAATCAGGAGCTTGCAGGACTGGCCGTCCCTACACCCCAAAGGCCCTTCATGGCTGCACAGGGAAGCGGTCCAAGGCCCTCTTCCCCAGTGCAGTTCCACGGGGCTGCTCAGGACTACAGCCCTCATGAGCCAGTGGCCACGTGTCCCGGGAGCTGCAGGCTGCCTCCCCGGACAGGTGCAGGCAGGAATTTTGGACTGGGCCAGCGAGGTGCCGCCTGGGCAGCGCTCGCCTCTTCAGTCAGCCCTGCCGCGCAGCTCCATTGCAAGGCCAAAGGGGGTGCGGAGTGGGAGAGGGCAGGAGCCCCTCGGAGGAGAGGCAGGCGGAAAGCAAAACGAGCACAAAGCTTGTTTCGTACAGGAGCAATTCGCGTGTCCGGGGCAAGGGCGAGCTTGGCTGCCTCGAAGCCTGGGCAGGAAGCCCCTCCGTGCTGCAACGCTTTGCTGCAGCAATGCGCCCATGAAGAACAGTTCCTACCGGCCAGCCGCCTCATCTCTCGGACTGCCTCCATCTTTCGGTTCAGCTCTTCTGCTCCCTGCGTGTGACGGAGCTGCATCCATAAAAGTCCCTCCGCCCTGAACGAAAGCAAGCCAAGGAGACGATCTCGTTTGTCTTGGACAGCGCAGTGCAGTGGGTCGAGCAGGTGTGGGGAACTTTTGGCTCATGGGGATTCCCTTTCTGGCCCATAAGTCCCACCCCTGTCTGTGGCCACACCTCCTTCCCTAGGCCCCACCCAGTCACCAAAGAAAGTTGCCTCCAGAGCTGAGAAAAATTACTGTTTTCTGTCTGCATGGAGTAATTAGCCATGTTGCCCGGGAATGATAGGAGGGTACAGTCCAGCACAAGGCACCAGGTGGAGGAAGCCAGCGATAGAAACACCTGCAGCGGCCTTTTTCGCTTCTCTTGCTTAGCACTAATTGTACTAGATGGATTTGTTCCTCTCACGGAGATCGGATTGGTGAATTCCTTCATTTAGACCGTCTGACATACACACACGTTACGTACTCTGCAACCTGCATAAGTTATGCAAATGTGGGCAGGTTCCTATCTTGTAGCTTAACCTACCTCACAGAGTTGTCACAAAGGTAGGTTAAATTGTGCAAATTTTGTGGGGAAGTTCTACGTATCCCATTCTGCTGCTACTCATGGGTAGGCCAAGGACTAAAGCTTCCATATAGCCTGAAGTGCCTGATCCTTCATAATCTTGGCAGCTAAGCAGGGCCAGGCGTGGTTGAAATCTGGATGGGTGACTTAAATGTTGTGAACTGCCCAGAGAGCTTCAGCTACGGGCAGTATAAAATGTATTATAATGATGATGATGGTGATGGACAGAACCCCCATATAAGACCCAAGAAGGCTTCCCAAGATGTTCACCAAGCCCACACACTTAGGGCCTGTCTTTGCCTCCATAAGGACTAGAAGCTTGCTTGCTTGCTTGGTTCCTACCTACTGATACAATCTCAAATACCTCATTTGCACACAAGGGTTGCAAAGAGCTGCAAAATCCAGCCACTGAACCTGCCAGACAAATTACTCTACCTGCCGCGAGGGACCAAATCCCTGCCTTGTCTCTGCGCACCTGCGGTACCGAGCAGCATCCTCCACCTGCTCCGCCGAAAGCTGACACCAGGCAGGGAGTTTCGTGATCCTCTCTGGGGGTGGCAGCAACTCTCTGGCGCCGGTCATCGTCTCCCGCTGGCGCAAAGCTCGGGCCTCCCGCCGCTTAGCTGCAGCATCCTGCCACTGCCAGAGAACCAGGGTTCACCTTACCTTCCAACTCCTCCTCCCCAAACTCCGATTTAATTCCACGCGAGAACCCTTGAAAAGGGATTCTCCACCTTCCTTCCCCAGCTTGTTTCCCTTGTGCCTTTTGAGATGGTAAAGCGAGCGAAATCAACACGCCTCAAATAGAGAAATGCAAAGAAGCGACTCACCTGCACTGAAGTCAAGGGCTGCTTTTCCGTCCTGCCCTCTGGCCCCTCCAGCACAACCTGCTGAAGTGACGGGTCGCGCCTCTGGCCTGGCTAGCCCCATACTGACCGCTCTGGTGGGCAGCCCGCTCTGGTGGGCTTTGCTCGACAACTGGAGGTGCCCAGAGCTGAGCCCAGCCCCCACGAGGCCGTGTGCTCCATCCCTGGGCACTGGCTACACCTGCAGCTGGGATGCCCCCTGCCCGGGCCCGCCTCCCGGGGCTCCCTCACCCTGCGGAAGACGTTGGCCAGCACCGTCGTGGCATGGCTTCTCTGGGTGACAGCCACCTGGGCGTTCCTCAGCTGCACTGCCCACTGGAGGGCGGAGAGCCCCTTGCGCAGGAGCTGGCGTTCGTGCTGGGCCCGGGCCACGGCCAGCTTCCCGAAGACGTGCTCACGCCAGGCCGCAAAGCTCTTCACCAGCAACGGGTCCCTCCTCTCAGGCAGAGGCCTGCGGATCAGTCAGCAAATGCAAGGACGGATTCAGTTCGTGCTCCCCGAACTGATTCCTCGCAGCAGCCGCCAGGTCGGAGAAGCCAGAGCTGCAAGGGGCCTGCTGCCCTGGGAGACCTTTCGTTCCTTTTTGGGGGAGCTGCCACGGGGGAAATGCTTGCAGGAGCAGGGCAGCCCTGCTGCAGCTCGGCACACCACGCAAGCCTCCGTTCCTTCCACCCCTCTCCTGCAGGGGAGAATAAAAGCGCATCCTACAAGAAGAGGCACGGTCAGAGGATGAGCTGGCCTGTCGCAGCAGGAAACCTCTTCAGAAAAGGCATGCCTCTCCAAGGGTGGACTTTGCCTCCAAGGCGAGTCCATCCCCTGCAGCTCCTCGTAAATCCTCCAATTACCTGTCTTTTTTCTTCTCCATTGATCCATCATCTGCTTCCAGGCTCTGCAGGAAAAGAGAATGTCAGGTCTGTTCTGCTCAGATCTTAGCTGAACACACCCTCCTGCTTGGAATCTCTGGGCCATCCTAGAACCTTGAGGGTTCTGCCTGAAAGGGTTCCACGTTTTGTGCCACGGTAACCCGGAGTGAGTTCACAGCTTGAGAAAAAGCCCAGATCCATTAGGCAAAAGAAATGCAACAAGATTTTAAAACAAATATTTACTGTTATGCTGCATTTTTCCTCTTAACGCAGAACACCAGGTAGCACACCTGGCTCCCCTTTTCTCAATTGTATCCTTGCCACCCCTGCAAGGCATTCCCTCTGCCAGACTTGCCCACAAATTCAAACTCTGGCAACATGAAGGAGGACTGGGCTTACCTCGCCTCGCAGGATCTCTCTCCCTCCGTCTTTCTCCCAATGGCACGGCGGCTCTCTCTGACCTCTCTCCACACCAGGGCTGTGGTCACAACATGCAGGACTCAAGAGGTCCTGGACGCATTCTCTAGCAAGGGGTTTGGCACCCTGGGAATATTCTCTGGGCCCGTTTTTGGCTGCTGCCCCGAAGGGTGAACATCGGGTTTGCTCGTCCACGTTGCTTGCGATGAATGAGGCCCTGCAGGCTTCTCCTGCCTCACGGGCGTGAAGCTCTTCAGAGCCCTTACCCAGCTCGTGCGCCGGAGTGACCGCCGGTCCTCCCGGAGAATGAACAGTCAGGTGCACTGCCTGCTGAGCATCATACACACACACCCCCATGCTCAGCGGAGCCTTGGTGCATGTCTTCAGGGAGACCTGCAAGCCATCCGTGGAGAGGAGGCCCAAGGGAAGGTCCCCGAGACCCAAGTCGGAGCGGTGGAGCACTCCAGCAGTAGGTTCCTGTGCAGCCAGGGCTCTTTGGTGGCCGCTGGGTTTGGGACACCTGCAGAGACTCTCTTCTTCCAGAGCCCGCTGTGCACCTGAGCAGCTTCGGAGGTAGCGAAAGGAAGTGCCGCAGTACCTTTCTTCTCGTTCTTCTCCTTGAAAGGCCGGTGTGGTTGGGCCAACGCTGCTGCAGACACCCGGGGGCCAACCTCGGTCGGAGGCCTCCTCCCCTGGGGGTCCGTATACTCCCACTTTATCGTAGGCAATGGGAAGGGGCTCCCTGTCTCTCCCAGTGCCCCTCGTAAAGCTGGAATCCCAGGCCTGACTCAGGGGGGTGCCCCAATTCACGCTGGCTTGCTTGGGGGTGAGCTGCTCCATGAGACTCAGCACAGTCGAGGTCGAGGCCGGGGGATCGGCAGGTGGCCGGTAAGCGAGAGACAATGACTTGGACTCCCACGGGAAGGAACCCAAGGCTCCCATCACAGCGATTTCTTGCCTCAGCCGCTGGATGGAGCTGTACAGGTCAGCAGAGGTCTGGGAAGACTCTAGGAGGGTCCGGAGCAGTGTGGAAGACACGCCTCTCTCAGCCAAGGGCGAAGACTTCAGATGGTCTATGGTGAGGGGTGGCCCTGGAGGTATGGATTCGAGACTCCTGCTGGGGCTTGTAAAAGAAGGTTGACCCTCTGGGTGGAGGCAGCCTAGATAAGACACCCCCAGCAAGTCCACTGGAGAGAAGGACCTTCCATCGGCCTCAAGATTTGGTCTTCCTGGCCCAGAGACCGAACCTATTGGCTGTGTGCGCACCTGCCGGCCCTCATGCCCTCTTCTCTCCTTGGAGGTGCTCCTTTCGGCCCGGGGGAAAGCACTGCTTCTGCCGGGGCGCTCACTGGGGGGTTTCTTTCTTGAGCCACCTGGGCATGAGCTGCGTGCAGCTGGAAGAGAGCCGGGGTCGCCGAGGGGTTCCATCCTGTGCCTCTTAGATTCAAGGTTGCTTTGCCGCCAGGATGCGGGGTCGGCCGTGGTGTCCCGAAGTGGCCAATACGGGCAAGCGAGATTGGTTTGGACTCGATTCTGCGGCTGAGGTCCGGCAGGCCTGTTTCTCATAGAAGCAGCTCGTGGCCTCCCGTGCGTTGTCTCTCCAGTGTGGTGGAACCCAGGAATGGCAGAACCAGCTTGATGGCGGGATCCTGCAACTGGATTTCCAGGGGACAAATACAGTTTGACATTGATGTTTTTCTGGACATTCCCTTGCTCTGCAGAGGAGTGAGGGAAGAAAAACAGAGCAGTCGTAGCATTAAGCACATCTCAAATAAATTTCCTATCCTCCAGTAACTGGTATTTCACACCGGTCCTACAAGAGAACCTTGTCTTTCAATAGTTGGAAAGTCGTATGAATGTTCCATGATGTCACAAGAGCAAACTCGGTGAGAAAATTACCTGTGCACACCGTCTCAGTTATAAAAGAGCAGCAGAAGGGAGACTGCAGCTTACAAGGTACAAGAATTTATCTACATGACTGAACATGAGGGAACAAAGGTTCAGATGAGTTCAGATTTCAGTGAGTACAGCCTACGGATTCTGCAGTGGGCCATCTTTTCCCAAGTCACGCAGATTCCTCGGACATGTTTTCCACGGCATTCAAACCACGGGTGGGCCACACCCAGCCTACAGATCACACAGGGCCTATGGCCTGGCTTTAAGGGATGGACCGGCTGCCACCAGACTTCCCCATCCAAAAATGGCAGGCAGGGTAGGGTGATTGTGAGACGCTGAGCCAAACTGCAGCCACTGAGAGAGAAAAGGGGAATAGGAGAGTGTCTGGGGCTATCCAAGCTTGCAGAAGTACAACAGGCAGACAAGACTGAGGGGGCATTTCTAAAACTGCTGATGGAAAATGAAGCACACGCAGCAACTGTGGAATACTGAGTTCTGGTTGGAGAAAAAGGGGAAACTATGCATGTGTTGAGTGCGGGGTTAAATCGTTTGCCCCGTTATGCTTATTGGAGCCTTTGGGCCGTCTGGCGGGAACCCTAAAGCCCAGCCCCAAAGTGCAAAGTGTGCACTGCAACAGTCTATTGCAGGTCTCACCAGTGGGGTTTTGTTTGCCAGAAAACGACCCATCCCACAAAGCCAAGGAGCTGCAGCTGGCCAAACCGGGACCTATGCCCAGGGCTGCATTTCCAGCACACTCCAAGAGTGTCCTCTGCACCTCACCCCCCAGCCCGTGGCCGGCTCTCGCATCCCTGGGACACCGTACTCACTGTGGGACATGCCGCTTGCTCCATCCGTGAGCCCCGGGGGCGAGAACAGACGCCTCTTTGTGCTCGCGCCTCTGACCTTGCTAGATTGCTAGATGAGACTCCCCCACCCTCGGAAGCCGACCGACCTGCACCTGATGCTTAAACTCCAAAGCAACAGCGGCCTGAGTCACCCTAAGCAGCTTAACGCCAGTCCCCCGCTGTTAAAGATGCCAGCGACTCGGTTAAAGATGCCAGCGACTTAATGGTTAAAGATGCCAGTGACTCGTTGCGGCTCCAGATGTCCAGGGGTTGAGGAGGGGAGAAGGTTTTGATCTGCCGCTAATTGGTACACCGTCCTTAACATGGTCCGAATAAATTAGCTTAGAAACAGACCGATCCATGCACCTAGTGAGCAAAAATACAACACCCCCCCACCCCCAGGTGATGGTTTCCTGGTGTTTTAACCCCTTCTTACAGCTAGAAAGACAAGCCCCTGTTCTTGCCATGTCTTTACAGATTAAATTGCTATAACACCCCTTCAGCCAAGTTATCCAAATGGCTCACAAAATGTCACACCGTAAATCAACACAACAGTGGAAGAAAGCGTATTTTTTAAAAAAGAAAGCTTAACAGCAAAAAAGCAAACTAAAGCAAATGCTAGCTGCAAGGCAAAGACCCGAACGTGCAAAATACAATTTGTATTGCCATTTTTCTATTCCTTTTTCAAAGCAGAGAATTAAAATGCGTGGGAGAATCAAAAGCACTGCCGCGGATACCAAAAGGCCCAGCCGCTGTGAGAATCAGCACTCTGCACTGAGTGGGATCTTTGTTCTCACAAGGGCGGGTGGTATATGAGACACAACACTTACCTGGTATCAGGTAGCTCTCTAATGCAGGTGGGATGTTTTCTTTCCTCCATCCTCTCGGGAGCTTGTTTGAGCTCTCCATGTTTGTGTAAGGGTAACTCAGCCCTTCCAAACAGGATTAGAAAAACAGTAATCCCATAAAAGCAAGCCTGGGACACAAAGCCACTGCCTGGAAGGGCAAATTGATGGAGATAAACAAAGAAACAGAAGTAAGGCTCAAGCTAGGTAGCCAAGAGTTTGAAAGCCAGTATCGGTGGCTTTCCACGGGGTCGCGATGGGTCGGACACGACTTTGCGACTAACAACAACAGTCGGAGGCTTTCAGTGCAGAAGACTCAGAGATGTACTCGTTATGCAGGGAGTAAAACTGAGGCCAAGGTTTCCACTGCCGCCTGTTGCATTCCCGCTTTGCCACTGAATGGCCCGGAAAAGCAGTAATGCATAAGGAGGTGGGTGGCAGCTCAGCCTCAGGTTAACTACCTGTGAAATGGGTACAACATGGAACTACTCCTCAGGGCTAAGAAAGCATGCAGACGGTACAGTTCAGAACAGCAAACTGCCCTGCCATGGAGCTCACACATGGCCTGCAAGCGCTGAAGATTTCCCTGGCCAAAGCTTATAAGCCTTCAAACCCGAACATTTGGCATTTGGCTGTTCTCTCTCTCTCTCTCGCTGTTCTGTTGCTACCTCGATTTTTACTAGATGTGGACTACTTAAGCATTTAATGATATTAAGCGGTGTCCAAGAGCCAGAGTGATATAGTGGCCAAAACTGGTGGACTTGGGACCGGGTGATCTGGGTTCTAGTCCGAATTTAGCCATGGAGCCCACTGGGTGACTTTGGGCCAGTCACAGACTCTCAGCCCAGCCTACCTCACAGGGCTGCTGTTAACAGGACTAAAACGGAGAGGAGGAGGACTTTGTAAGCTGCTTTGTGTTCCTTGCA
This sequence comes from Varanus komodoensis, assembly GCF_004798865.1. Taxonomy (NCBI): domain Eukaryota; kingdom Metazoa; phylum Chordata; class Lepidosauria; order Squamata; family Varanidae; genus Varanus; species Varanus komodoensis. The sequence continues at coordinate 841,804 of NW_025336059.1, forward strand.
GGCTGTGATACAATGCAATGGGATAAGGAAAAACGCTGCTCACTCCCAACTCCAGTTCATGCATGAACAGTTGGACCCGAATACAGAACCCTCCAGACCCCGCTGTTTACCTCAGTCCACTGGGAGAAATCCCCATTGATTCCCACTCTCTGCTGTATTCATCCATAAGAGGACCCTTCCCCTTTTATTCCCTCACTGCTATGTTAGCTCAGGAGTCTTTGCTGAGGGACACCTTGTGGTGTCCAAACAACCCCCTTGAATTTCGCCTAGGTCCAACCAGGGGGAGGCCGTGTTTGCAACCACGCCGGACGCCGCTTTATAACCCCGATGCTTATTTTGTCGCTCCGAAGGCCAAACCGCACAACCTCTGGCTGGCAGGATGAAACAACAAGGAGTGAGATGTCGCAACGCCCATTAAGGTGGCTTTGCAACATGGAGGGTTGTTTGGTCAATGCGTCAGGGAGGTAAACAGGCACGTGGGTTGAGTAAGGCGCGTCTGGTTTTACGCACGCTCTTCGCGGCTCCGTTTGGCGTTTGCTTCGCTCGCTTGGCTCGCACGCCCCCCTCCGTTTTGACAGTGGCGTTTCATCATTACAGTGGGCTTCATTATAAGGATTTCACGAACCATGCGCTGTTTTCAATAGTGTTTCTTCAACCCCTGCTTAACGTATCGGTGTCAGTAAAGCGGGGTAAGCAAGGGCGTTTTCCGTGCTCTGTCCGCGACCCGCGTTCTCTCGCCTACGTTGCAACGCACGTGTCGATAAATGTATACACACTTTGGGAAGAGAGGGCGCGGAGGAAGGAGTGGCCAGGCCGAGGAGGAGGGAGGCAGTGTGGTGCTGCGGTTAGAGCCTCGGCCTGGGGCTCGCGCGACCCGGATCCTGCTCCCCGCCGGGCCAGTCCTGGGCCTCTCAGCCCGACCTACCTCCCAGGGCTGTTGTGAAGAAAAGCTGGAGAGCAGAAAGGCGGGGCAGATCCTCCCGGCTTCAGGATCGCGCCGCCATGCAGTTCCCGCCCGGGGAGGGGGCGCAACGTGCACGCGGGCCGGGGGTCCCTCTTACCGCTGCTCCGGCGCGGCTGGGAGAACACGGGCGCGCTAGTCCTCAGGGAGGAGGGCGCGGCGGGCTGCTGGGCTGGGGCGGGGAGGGCCTCGGGGGCCTGCCTTCCGTTGCATCGCCCCCTCCAGCCATCCCGCGCCTGCCTTCAAACCGACGGAAATGCAACGGGGCGAGGCCAGGGGGGGCTCGCACGGCCGCGCGGCGCTGAAGCCCGGGGCCCCGCCAGGGAAGCTGCGAGCAACGACCAGCCCCGGGCACGCGCCCCCCCCCCCCCCCCCCCCCCCCCCCCCCCCGCAGGATCCACACTGCCGCCGGCCGGCTTTCCAGAGACAAGCCCCCAGCCGCCCCCGAAGGTGCTTTGCCCAAGGGCCCCCGCTTGCATTCCCCCCCCATGTGGAGTGCTGGGGCCCGGGCCTGTCTGCCCCCGCCCCATATCCACCCAGGCTGCCTGCGCTCCGGTGCTGAAACAGCCTCGTGGGAAGAAGGGCTTCCTGATGCCTTCCCATGCATGTGTGGGGATCCGAGGAGGCTGCAGGACCTTGGGGCACACCCCTTGGACGCCCCCCAAGCAAGATTGAGCACAAGAACCCATGAGAATCCCTCTCGTTTTTGTCACTGCCGAATCTCTCTTCAACCAGAGTGTCGTTACTTTCAAATAACTGAAGGAAGAAGGGCTGGAAAAGATCAGGGGAAAAATTGGACCAGCGTTGATTGCAAGGTGCTGGGAAAACTTCTCCCTGTCCCCATCCCCGTAAAGGTTGCAGACGGGGAAATCGGAGTGTGGCAGCAGATGCCATCACAGCCCTGCTACTAAAACGGCCCCAGTGAAGCATCCCTCCAAGCCCCAATTCCGCTACACCACCCAGGTGCCTGGTGGAAGGCCCAAACGATGCTCAGCACTGTGTGAAACATTTTATTAAACATCTTCTTCTGCTAAAGAAACTCGGCTGCAAAGGCTGTATATTTGAAGGCACGACGTACATGTATGAGCTGAAAGATTTGGCACCCCGGCCGACCCCTGAAAGTGTGCAAGAGCAAAGCATTGGCAGAGAATGGCTCAGGTTTTGGCAACGGTAGGGGAGAAGGGTGTGTTGATCTTAGGCAGCTCCTGCCAGCAGCCAGCTCTTCCTCAAACGATTCCAGCAGTGGCATAAAGTCTCCAGGAGCGAGGCTTGGTGTGCGGGGCACCTTTGCGGTCCACGTCTGAAGTATCCCCCAGAACCTCTTTTTTAGGGAGCTGATAAATTTGCAGGTTTGATCATTCAAGAGGCGCAGGGTGTTTGAAATGACCAGAGGTTCAGCTTGGGAAAAGCAGAAAGTAAAAGAAAGTGACTGGAGCGGCACAGGTAACCGTCTTGGAGGGGAAAGCTCAACAGTGGCGCATTCTCCCAGAAGATTTGAGAAGGCTCCAGATTTGCGGTGGGGGAACAGTGGGAAGGTCTCAGCCCCCCGAGGCGTTCCTGAGAAGAGGGCACCTGAACTTCCGGATTCTCTCAGAGACGCTTCAAAGCTGTGCTTCCGTGACCAAATGGAGGGCACGGGGCTTTGAATCCCAAGCCCTGGACTCCAAAAGGAGAGAGACTGGTGGTCTTGCTGTCTCGGCAGTGAGAGGGACCCTCAGTAAGGGCGGGGAGGCCCAGCCTTGCTTGCCACATCTGGGTACGGCCGTGGGGGCTCGGGCGTGTCGATGGGCTGGTAGGAGCTGCGGTCATGGCCGACTTGGAGGATGCCTGCAAGAGAAGAGGGGCAACCCCGACACTTTTAGCATCAGAGAGGCAGCAAGCCAGGTTCAAACCATTCTCAGGCCAGCCGTGACCACCTGTATACCCATCCAGTGGCTTCTTCCCTCCCATTCTTAAAGGGAGGGTGGAAGGTCCCCAGATGTTCTCAGCTCCAACCCTTGGCTGCACTCACTGGCACTTGCAGGACGTGAGGTCCAAATGGTAAGAATGGCGAGATGCCTGCTAGATCAGACCAAAGCCCATCTCTGTTCTAGATAATGCAAGGAACGTCCTAGGTAACTCAAGGTCAGTGGTCAATGCAAGGAATGGTGAAGGCAAAAACAGGAAGCAAATGTAAGCCGGCTTATTCTGCCTTTCTTCCTGCAAGGAACCCAACTTTTATAGTACTATTTTATCCTCACAACAGCTCTGCGAGGTAGGTTATGCTGAGAGTCAGGGACGGGCCTAAGGCACTTGGTGAACGTCATGACCGAGCAGAAGGCTCCCGAGTCCCAGCCCAGCACTCTAACCCCTAGGCCACCCTGCCTCCTGGTTTGTGCCATAACCCGATGGCATTAGATTATTCCGCATCTTTAGCCAAAGCCTCCCTCTATTTGTCCATTGTGCTGATCTTCCACAATGGACAAACGGTGCTGCTTTTCCCCCAGTGACCAAATCCAGTCCCCTCCCCTTGTCTGTGTTCAGGGGTCCCTTGCCCAACCACCTGCAGGAGTGGAGCTTCCCAGCCTTGCCTAAACTTCGGCTAAAGCCATCTTTGTGTTAGCACCGCTTTTAGGTGTGATTGTGTTCAAACTGGCAGGGGGCATTTGTGAGCAACCCAACCCAAACCCCACGGACTTGTGCTGTCCAGTTGCAGTGCAGAAACAAAGTCGCCTCGTGCAGCAGGGGAAAATTTAGGGCATGCCAGCTTTCCGGAAGCATTTGGCTGGCTGATTCGGAAACACGATGCAACAGTTGTCTGCCCGTTCATCGGATCCATCTGTGTTCCTCTCGGGGTGAATGAAACCAAGCCAACTGCTCTTTCTGTATCACCTTTTGGTTTTTATTTAATTTAGAAAGAAAATTAAAAGCCACTCGCAAGTCCCAGAGAGACCAGTGTTGGCGTTTTAAGGTGTAATCCTATATATGTTTAGCCAGAAAAAATGCCCCGCACCTTCCGGCGTTCCCCAGCCAGTTCGGCTTTGGTTTCAGCCTGAAAGGTGGTCTTGTTTAGGCCACTGTGGTGGCTTGCTACCAGAATTTGGAAACACTCTGCTGACCATTCGGCCATGACTGCAGCTGGAATTCAGCGGTGGAGAAGCTGCCCACCCCTAAACGAAATGCACCCCCGTGCAGGGAGATGGTGTCTCCTGTCCTCTCCATTTTGCAAAACTGCCTGCAAGCAGAGAGGAGGACGAGCACAACTCTCCCTCGGGACAGAGAGACTGAAAATGCTCGGGGTGTGTCTATTTTCGGAACCTGGTTCAAAGAGCATGAGGCACCTGTGGCCCGGATCCGCAGGGCTCAGCTTGCCACCCCACCTCCTCTTGAGCAATCAAGTCCCCGCCGCCACCCACGCTCTCTTTCATAATGACTCGGGGAAAGGGCACTGAAGTGCCGGCTCCCCACATGCTCTCCTACCTTCCCTTAACTCTCTCCCACCCACGGCTTATCTGACGACTTCCCCCTTGTGTGCCCATCCTCATTCTGGGCAGTGGGTCTTGCTGGCGGGCCGCAGTCGGGGTGTGAGTCCTCGGTGGAGGCCCAAACGTGGCGACCCTTGGTGCTGACCGGCCTGCACGCAAGGCGGAGTTTGAGCAGTTGGCACTGCAGAACAACTGGGAAAACTCTTACAAAAATGAGTGTGCAAGGTGGCTAAGAAAGGTGACCAGTTCACAACAGCCCCAACCCCGTTTCACTCTTTTTCCCATCCTGGGCTGGACACTCTAGTAGGCGTGCAAACAAGAGACAGGGACGTATCGCCTTCTCACCAACATCATCTTCTCACAGCATTCACTCAGGTGGGCTCCTGGAAGGCCCAAAGCCTTAGATTTAACGTGTGCTCACCCCCGAGGTTTTGGCCTACAGCTCCTATGATCCCACACTACTGGCTAGGGCACCGAGGGGCGATGGGAGTTGGAGGCCAGACTTTCTAGGAGGCCGGAAGATGCAAATCATTTCAAGCTTAAAAGCAAACTTTAAGAGAGACACTGCAAGGTTTCCTGCTTGCAAGTGTAGCATAGTAATGTGCGTAGTGTTTGCTTAACAGGGGGATGTTTATTTTCTTAATTAAAGGGCTACAATTCTCATGGGGTCTTGGAAACACCATGAGGGCAAAGGGCCTTACAACTCTCTTGCCAAAATGGCCTGCATTTCGTCCCGGGGCCACCTCGTCCTGGGAGACGTGCCCTTCTCTAGCAAGTGGCACACCAAGCGGCAAGGAAAGGAGGCCGCAAGAGGGCTGGAGGTTTCCGAAAGGCCAACACACAAGCTGGACAGAAAGCGGAAGCAGGAGAGGGGAGGTGGGCTCAGAAGCGGCAAGCGAGGGGCACGGCGACGGAATGAACGCTGTCGTAGGTAAAGTGGCTCTCTGGCAAAGGCTCCAGGTCTGGAAAGGAAGAGCATCGTTACAAACAGAAGGACGTGGGAACCTGCGAAGGAGGCGTGGACTGAAAAGAAGGACGGATGCATGAAGGGAAGCCAGATGGAAATGAGGGACAGATGCAAGAAACTGGCAGGGTGGAAGTGCCGCATGGGCAGAAAAGCATGGCGGGCGGAAAGGAGGACACGGGCAGAGGAGGAAACTGACGGAGGGAAGGAAGGAAGGAAGAACAGATTAAAGGGAGGACGGATGGAGGAAGGAAGGAAGGAAATACAAAACGCCAGGAAATGTAGCTGAAAAGGCTGAAGCAGTCTCTCCCAGGCCGTGTGACGGAACACGAAGGACGTCGCTTATGCTTAAGGGGGCCCAACACCAGACGTGACACGCCTGTCGAGGGTGGAAGCGGCGCCACCGGTGCCTACCTATGTTGAAGGCGTACTCGCCTCCCCTCTCCCGGTACATCTGGTAGGCGAAGTAGCAGGACAAGGGCTTGAGGAGGAGGTTGAAAATGGCCATGCCAGTGCTGAAGCGCATCGTGTCCGACAGGTGCGTGGGCAGGGTAAGGTAGCACAGGCTGATGTTAATGATGTCCATGAGGATCGTCAGCAACAGGCTGGTGAGGAACTGCGAAGGAAAAGCACACGAGAAGCGCAGAAGCTGTTGGCCTTGGGGGCTTCCTGGGTTTGCAATTTCCTGCACGTCACCGTATCCTATTATGAGGTGCCATCTCCCCGCTGCAAGTCTTGCAGTTTAACTGAAACGTTTTTATCTCCGAGTGGCTCATGGACAGTAAATGAGACATGTCAGCACATGTTGCACAGTAATAACGGCATACAAGGAGACAGGAATGGGGAGGGAAGAGTTAAAATGAAGTCGCCTGTCCACCGAGCTGGTGGGAAGTTGGCATTTCCCTCTGCCCGCTCCTGTCTCCCTGGCCACTCCTCCTTTCCCAGCTGATAATTCCCTCAAACTGAAATAAAACAACAACCAAAATAACAAAGATAACAATGAAAAGCTCAAAGTATTAAAACATTAAATATTATTAAATAACCATCCGTAAAGTTAATAATCAGAGCGATAAAGAGGATGGTGGAGAATTCTAGGGATTGAAGCCGGCTAGCCAACGCTCGGTAGCCGCATTTCTCTACTGGCTCCGTTCTTGGCCTCCAACAGAAGCGCAGAGACACACGCAGCGACCAGGAGGACAAAAAGCTTGAGAAACCAACCATGAGAATAGCATCGATGGAGTCTCTCTGGGCAACCGCCCAGACGCCCAGTGCGAGTGAAGTGAAGTTTCCCCAGGCGTAGGAACTGGGTAACCAATTCACCATGCAGCCCCTGGTAGAGAGAGGGAGAAAGAAACAAAACTGGCATCGTTTCAGCGCACACCTGGCACAAGCTGCTTTCAAGCCTTCGCTACAAGAAAATGGCTCTTCTCAGCTCAAATTCGATTAAACCTGGCACCCCATTGCTGGCTGCAGAGCGGCTAAGACAACCCCCTTGGTGCCCAGCTGGTTCCACACCTCCTGGTTTTTACTCCTTACACTTTATTATTTTAAAAATGTCTTCGTGCTGGCACATTAAAACGGAAGAGCTTCCCTCGGGCAGCATCTTTATTGGGGTTCCAGGGTGCCGCTGGGTTTTGGCGTTCATCCCCTGCATCTCGGCCTTCGGCTTTTGGACAACGGACTTTTCTTTGAGTCTCACCAGCGATTCGCCCTCTGGGAGCTGTTTCACGACTGGCCGTGCCCACCTGGCAGCCACCTCGCGAGCTGGCAGACCTCCCCCTGTGGCAGCCATCTTGTGACAGTGCCCCCATACACTCCCAGCATTCCACCATGTGCCCACCAAACCCAAACACACTGGGGACCCATGGATGTGTTAGGAAGCCCTTTAAATGCCAAGCAAAGGATGGATGTTTCCACCCCCCCAAGAAGGACAGAACAAAACGTGGGAGGATATGGAAAGGATTTCTGCAGAAAAAGCTGTTGTCAGCAGTCTGGCAGATGGGGTAAGTTTGGCTCCCCGCCCGCCGCTGACCGAAACTCAGCACGTGCAACCTTCTGGCGCCACACACGGAGCATGCATTTTGCCAGCCACTCCCGGATCGACATCGTGTGGATTCTCATCCTCCCCCACCCGATGCCATGTGGGGCCCCAGAGGGTACTTTCGGCACGGCGGCTTTCAAAAAGCCAGGCTGCATTGGCTCAGAGGCAAGGAGAACCTGTGTGCTCTTGGCCACGATCCATGAGCGACGGCTCTGGAAAGCACAGGGATCCAAAGGAAGCGGGCCAGCTCACTCACCATAACGTAAGCAACCAGTGCAGCAGAATGATGGCCTGCAAGGAAAAGCAAGAAGGCAATTTATTTATTTATTATTTATCAATACATTTCTATGCCGCCCCATTCGCCGAAGCCTCGGGGCGGCTCACAACATGGGTGCTACTTTCGCAGCCCAACAGGGAAGAGACAAAGAGGCAGGCAGGATTCCTAGAACGCGAAAAGGGCCGCCACACTAAGCGGGTGGATGGCAGGTCTGGGACAGAGCAAAGGGGATTCCCTTCCACAAGGTGTAATGGGGGGGCTTTACAGGGGGCTCAGACAAAGGCTACTAGTCCTCATGGCAAAATGCTTCTCTAGTATCAGAATATAGTTGCTGGGGAACAAAGGTGGCAGGGGCTGTGAGCTTTGGTCAGATCCATCAGGCCTCCTCCAAAGTTCTTAGAATTATCTGCTCTCATAGCGTACCGTATAAATCTGAAAGTTTTATGTCTTTGCTTGACGCGTACCCCACCTGTCTAGCAAAAGCGGCACTCGGGCTGCATTAACAGCGTGATGCAAACCTGAAAACACTGCATACAAATACAACAAAGGCACAGAGCACACACAGGCGCTCGGATGTGTGGGAGGCCTTGCACTGACGTGCGACACACTTGCACCAAACCAAGGCTCGAGGAGCCTGCATTTCATGCCGGCCCATTCTGCTTTCACGCTGGGTTTTTATGGCCTGCCGTGCTTTGTCAGGCACAGTTTCTGAAATCGTATTCTATGCTTAACCTCTAAGTAGCCACTAAAAATATTCTAAAGACCTCTCCCTCTCTTTCACACACCGAGAGAGATACTTTGCAGCAGGAATGCAAGTCCCACACAAAACTGCTCTCCCTCAGTGCTTTTGCAATGCTTGGGGCAGCCCCAATAGGACATCCATCATCCTATTGCCCTCCTTCCTCATATGGTGCAATTCTAAAAAAGAAAGAAATGACTATATTCGCGGAAAAGCTGGAAGTGGCACAAGAACCAGGATGTCTGCATTTTAAGGGCAGTGTGTCATGTTTGACTTGCACTGACCTAGTAAGAGACAGAGCCCTGCTGAAAAAGGACTGCTTTTTTAGTTCTATCTTCCTTTAATGTCATGTCTTTTTAGAGTTTAAGACTGAGGTTCAGCGCCCTGCCTTTCCACAGTTTAACTGAGCTGGAAGAAAATATGGGATTGTTTAAATCCCATTTTGTTTTGTTTTGATTAAACAACAGCTAAAAGATGGATACTATAAAAGTGGAAATGTAAAAGCTCACCTCCTGTAACATAGTGGCCTGAAGATTAACAAAACATATAGTATTGTTTCAGTGCATAAAAAACACAGAGACTTATAACATTTTGGAAGTGTCTTGACCACTACAATTTAATTGCAAGAGCCAATTTTATCTAAAAAACTAAGATTCGACCTAGAATGGCAAACCTGCGGAGCGATTTGGCTTGTGTTTTCTATGCCACCGTACTGAGCTTTTTAAAAATCCGTCTGCATAAAGGAAAATATTTTAATATATTTATTGTTTTAACAGCTTAGAAGGGAAAAAAGTCCGGTTATATTATCCAGCAAAGTGTGGGTACACAGGGAGGGGGCGGGGTAACATTTGTTCATTTAAAACCGTCAGCTAATTAAACATCCCTTCTTCTGCCCCCTCACCCGCCTCTGCACGTCCCCAGAGTCCAGCATTATTAACACGGAGACCTCCATGCAAACACAGCCTGTATTGGCCTAACATAATTGCCCCCCTGTGGTGCCCAAAATTAAAATCAGGCAGGACACGTGCAATAAGCTTTTCATAACCTTTTGTGCATTTTTCAGCTGCCCCCCAAAATCCATGATTTGTTTTCCTTTTTTTAAGGAAGGTGAAAGAATACGAGAGCAGAGCAGCCAGGGAGTTTCTGAGTTTCTGCATTTCTCGCAGCCTTCTCAAAAGTCCCCCGGCCCTGGAGGGGAGCCTTGTCTCTTGGTTGTGCTCTTGCGTTTCAAAACAACGTGGATGAAGCAAAATAACCATGTTCGGGTTGGGGAAAAGAACAAGCAAGGATGACACAGCATGACAGAAAGAGGTCTGTGAAACACAAGGCCATTCACTAGATAAGTGAATCGCTCGCTTCTTTCCCCGGCTAAGAAAGCCTGAATCAGCCCCCAGTCAGGTAAAAGGAATTCAGCCAAGAATCCAACCTTTGGGTTGCTCAGCCCAGTGGAGATTTTGCAAAATTCAGTGGAGGAGGAGGCTATCCGTGGCTACTAGCCTTGCTGGTCGTGGGCCACCACCTTTACCAGAGGTGGCGTGCCTGCATGCACCAGCTGCCGGGAGCTGGGCAGGTGGAGGTCTCGCCCCCACCCTGCCTGAGGGATCCTGCAGGCAGCTGGTTAGCCCCCAAGTGCACGGAGGACTGGACTAGAGGCCCTTTGGTCTAATCCAGCATGGCTTTTCATAGGTTCTGAAGTGAACACAATCACACCCACGCACCCAAAAAGCTCGCAACAGAAATCTATCCTAGGAAAAGAAGGCAGCCTTGCAAAGTTTCTAGACCTCATGCTTATCTGTGGGGACCACTGAAGGCAAACAAGATGACTAGCGTATGTGTTGGCACAGGCCAAAAGAGATCTTTACCTTGGCGCAGGGAAGCAGGGACGGTCTGCACAAGAAGAGTAGAACAGTCGTTTATAAAAATGTTACAAAGAGTCTCACAAGATCCTGGATGATTTAACACCGGGTACTTGGTGTGCATACACAAAAATGCAGAATACGTCTCCCTCTGCAAAAAGGACACAGAACTCATCCTTATCTGGCCTTGAGAAGGTCCAGCAGCTCCTTTTGCCATTCTCTGGCACCGTGGGAAGGGCGCGTGTGCCACGGGAATCATTTTTTCGGACATTAAAGGACAGGAAGGCCCGGAGGAATGTTGTCCGTGGGGTTGCGATGGGTCGGACGCGACTTTGCAACTAACATCAACCACCTTAAGAACTCGGGCCAAGAGGCCAGGAAGTCCAGCTTCCAGTTCCTGAGAGATCAGCTGCACTTCCTCAGCACAGATGGGCGCATGACCGGGCTCACACAACAGCGATGAGTCGGGTGGCTTGCTCTGTCGTCTGAACCCAGCCAGTGCAGGTTCAAGCCACTCCGGCTACATTCAGGCGACCCAACAAGACACCGTGGTGTTTTAGGTTGCACAAATGCAGCGCACCTTTCCTAGCGTTTCTCCAAAGCATCTGGCAACCTGCAGATAGACTGCCCCCAAGCAGGGAGGACTTCTGCTTCAGCAGAAAAGAGTCCGACGACTCCCAGCGTGCTCCAGAAAGCTGGCAGATCTGAACTGCACCCTTGCTGGATCACTCACACCAAGGGATCCACCCCATCCCTCCTGGAAGATGTTCTGTCTAAACTGCACCCTTGGTGGATCACTCAGTTCCTTCCCTCCCCTCCCATCCCACCAGTTTCTTGATCTTCGCTTTCTCTTTTGGCAATGTACAAACACTCCAAAGTTGCACAACAGCCATCCAATGACTAAAAACATTTTTATGCTGACCAGCACATTTCAGGAAAAAATCTTTTTCTCTTTCCTCCAGGGGTGTTAACCTTTCTACAGAGGACGAAACCGTCGACATCGCTCCTGCACTGAGGCGGGTTTCCTCAACATGTCAGGTGGGTGAAATACTTTCAGGTGTGCGGGAAGCGCTCGGCTTTGCTTCTGTGACGCTCAAGGGCTGGTTCCCCTCTCATTTGTGGATGACTGCAGCTTTTTTCTTCGGCTTCCCCACCCAAAATGGGGCCCTCCAGATCTACCGGACTACAGCTCCACCATACGCAGGGATGATGGGGGCTGTAGTCAACACAACTGCAAGGCACCACGGTTGCCCGCCATCGTCTCAGGGCAGTGGAAACACACAACCCAGTTCTGTTTAGATATACTTCTGTTTTGTGAGTGCAGAGGTTTAAAGGAAATGCTCACGTTAATGAATAATCCAGGCAAACAGAACGCCGACAGCCCTCTTAACCCAAGATGTTCCCAGGGCTTCGCACCAACCCTGCACCCCATCCAGAATTTCTTATAAGGCATGGTGGGTGAGCTGCTTTCTCCTGTCTTGAACCCACACCAAATTGCCCCTCCTTACCCTTCATACGACGTTTTATTCAGACACCTTCTGGCTTGGAAGAATGAAGGCTAAGTGGGACGAACACCAGGCAGGCAAAACCCAGAAATATTCAGAGAAAAATCCCCTCTCAATGTTCTAAAACTTCTTGGGGCAGGGGAAATCCTTAATTTTTTGGTGTCCCTCATTTCTCCCCCCCCCCCCCAATATCTTCTCTGGTTTCTGCAATTTCATCAGAGGTGGCCTGCCTGCTTCGGAAATACGGTTTGTGAGTTTCCACAGAAAAACAAAGGACCCTTCCTGTATCTAGAAAGCAAATACACAATGCAGGGAGCCACCAGCTCCAAAGAAAATACGCCTCACCCTGAACTCGACACATACTCGAGCTTTGAGTTATCCTGTTGTCTGAACCCAGCCAAGGGCTTGTGAGCTGTGAATTGTTCACCATGGTTTGTTCTCTCAGTTGTATTCAGACAACAAGGTAACCCACCTTTCAACAACCCACAACAATTCTTTCTGAACCTTGTCGCCGCCTTTCTGAAAAACCGTAGACCCTGTTCATCTAGATAAGAGGACACTACGTGCCCATAATGCGGTTGTGAGAACGTATCTGTGGGCCATTCCTGACGGTGGAATCCTTACGTTTGGTAAGATGGGGAGAAAGGAAGCCTGCGTCTTCCCCTTCTCCATTTCATTTCATTCACCACTTCAGCCCGGAAGTGGAACTGGAGAGCTGAGACAGTTAGGAAACCCAGACGCTGAGATGCAGCCGTGTTTCCCAAGGAGCTGGAAAGGGGCAGGTGGCAAAGCTACACTCAGGCAGAAATGGAAATATGTAGCGGGAAATCCCCACTTGGGGACCGGCACGTGAAAAGTGCAGGATTGCGCAAGGGTCACGGTCCCAAAAGTCAAGGTGCAAGGAGAGGAAACACAATTCTTCTAAAAGAGCATGGGGGTGGCTCTGGGAGAATGTTCCCAAGTGCACCTGTCCACTTGGGGGTTACAGCAGACGGGAACACCTTCTCAAACACGCACATACCTGGCCTCCCCCGTTTCCTTCCTTCTTGCTCTCCTTTTTATTTTAGGGCAGCCCCCCCCCCAAAGGCGCCAGGAGCTGCTTCTGCTCAGCCCGTGAAACAAGCCAGCCCCCGCCCCGCTGCTTTACAATCTAAAAAAGACACGACACGCAAGGAAAGAGGGATGAGGCAGAAAGAGGAAACGGGCGGCGCGTCCGTCCCAGCCACCCGCAGCCCCGCTCTCCCGGGCGCCGCGCCCCGCTTGCTGCACGGCCTTCCCCGCGTGGGCCCCGGGTCTGCACCCGCCAGCCAGCCCCGCTTCTCTCGGGCACCCGCGCAGCTACCCGGCCTTGCCCAGCGCGGGACTCCAGCCCCCATCAGCCCCGGCCCTCGCTCTGCCCGGGCAGGCGTCCCCCCGGCCAGCCCCGGAGCCTTGCCCAGCGCGGCACTCCAGCCCCCATCAGCCCCGGCCCTCGCTCTGCCCGGGCAGGCGTCCCCCCGGCCAGCCCCGGAGCCTTGCCCAGCGCGGGACTCCAGCCTCCATCAGCCCCAGGGGCCGGGGCCGATGGGCGCCGAAGTCCGACCCGCCTGGCTGGCGGGCGGGCGGCCCCTCCCCGAGCCCCGGCGCGCACCTTCAGGTTGACCGCGGGCACCTCCATGCTGGCGGGCGGGCGGGCGGGCGGGCGCCCGAGCCGAGCGGAGCGGAGCGTTCACACGAGCGGAGCGTGCCCCGCCCCGCCGGGACGCGTGACTGCCTCCCGGGCTGGGGCTGGAGGCCGCGCCGCCCGCGCCAGGCTCCTCCTCCGGGAAGCGGGTCGCGGGCGGGCGGCCGCGGGGAGGCGCCGCGATCCGGAGTGGCTCCGCCTGGGCCCCCCGCGCTCGGCCGCCGCAGCCCAGCCCAGCCCAGCCCCTGAGCATGGACGGAGGACTCCCCCGAGACAGGCTGGAGGGGCCCCGGCCAGGCCTGGCTCGATCCCATCTTCCACAGAACGAGCGCCAAGATCACGGCTTTCCTCATGCTTTGATCTCCCTGCCGGGAAAGGCGCTTGGGCTTCCCTTCCTGCAGGAGAACGTCGCCTATACACGTGACAGGTAAAAGTGACCCATTTCCACGAGCGGGAACGTGCCTCCACCCATGCTGACCGACGGCCTTCACCCCACCAACCGCAACCCTGGGGCCAAACCTTGCCTGTGAATCAGGCCTGTCCCTCTGGAGTGGTGCGGCAGCCGGGGGTGCTGACCAGACTCGCCCCCACCCCCCAACTGCAGCAGGAGCAGGGCAGGGCCTCTTTCGCAGCAGCCCCAGTGCTGGCCCAACTCCCTTCTGCAGAAACTTGACCAGGCCGCCTGCTTTTCCACAATTGCCCCAAAGTGGTTAGTTCAGTTATCTTGTACTGGTTGGGTTCAGACAACTCAATAACCCACATTCATGGGTTGAGGGTGAACCACGGGTTGCTGTATTGCCCGAATGCAGCCAGGCTGGCAAAGCATGGGTTAACTAACCACAAATAACCCATGAAGAGAAGCCATGGATTGTCACTGGGTAGTGAACTCAGATCTGCTCGCCATGGTTTGCTATCTTGTCCGTGTTCAGACAGCACAATAACCCAGGGAGGCGCCAAACATTGTGCGTGGAAAGCAGGGGCTCTGCCAGTGGCAATAACTTAAAAACAACAACAAAACAATTGTAAATCATTATAGAAACAGAGAAATAATTTAAATTAGCAAAGAAATGTGTGTGTAGATTTGAAAAGGGTATTGTCAAGCTGCTTCTGAGCATGTGCAAAGTGCCTTTCCTTCAGGGTAGGAAGCTTTCTTAAAACAGATGCACGATACACTTAAGGCGCTGTTGAGCGGGCATGACTACAGGTTCCTGGTTCCTGGGTGTTTTGGTCTTTAGGACCCATCAGTCAGCATGCCCAACGCCAAGGGCTGCTGGGGCTTGTAGTCCCAAATCTCTGGATTGCCCCAGGTTAGGGAAGGCTGGCTTAGAATCTCAGGCAAAGCCTGGGGAACCCGGGTTCAAATCCTCTACCTTGCGCAGCCCTGAAAGCTTGCCAAATGTTACTCTTAAACTGGCCTACCTCACAGGTTTGTCGTGAAGCAAAATCTTTGTATCTATGCAAGCGGCCTTAAGCTCCTTGGAGGAATCGCGGAGTACAAAGGCACGGAGCCAGAAATGTATTTGAAAAGGCCTTTGGGGAAAGTTTCATGCTTTCATCCGGAGACGTGGGCCTTTGCCAGGAGACGCCGAAAATACGCCAGCAGGAACTGCTCTGCAGCTGCTGCTTCACCTTTTCCAACAGGTTCTCTGCCAGGGGTCACCTGCAGCTCCCAGCACTCCCGACTGCTAGGCATGCTGGCTGAGGGCAGCCGGAGACCTCCGCTTGCTCACTGCTGGCCGATCTGATCTTGCTTGTCGCCGCTGTGCCAGGAGCTCCCAGGCGGGCACGGGGGCCGAGCCCCTCTGCCCCCCTCAAAATGCCACCTCCCCTGCCAAGCCAAGCACGGCTCCTGGGGGCGCCGGCCCCGGCTCAGCTCCCCACAGGCTCAGCTCCCCATCTGTCCGCCGCCTCCCTCGGTGCAGGCAGTCGCTGGCACCGCACGGCAGCTTCCCACGGTTTTTTCGGCAGGTGCGACAAGACTGTGTGAACCAGGCAGGAACGGGAAGCCTGCATGGAGATAAGGAGCCGCTGGGAAGGGAACGGAATGGAAGGGGCTGAAGGTCGGCTGGGCCGCCCGGCCTGCCTGCTTCGGAGGCAGGATTCCCAGGAGCAGCTCCCGGCATCTCTGCAGAGGGCGGGGAAGGAGCGAGCGCGGAGCGAGACTCTTGGGAAGTGTGTGTGAGCCCGGCCAGGCAGACACAACTGAGCCAGAGGGCCTGGTGGTTAGATCGGGCATGGGGGACCCCTTTTTCCGGGATCGGTGAAGCTCTTGGGGCTGCAGCCCAGTGGCACGCATGGCTACTGGAGAATGGGATGTGGCAAACACCCCCAGATACCCAGCTATTTCTGAATTCATTGTCTCCGAGCGGTGTCCCACCTTCTTTATTTTTTTAAAGCATTTCCGTCATTCTGCTGCTGCTGCTCCCAGTCTTATCCCCACAACAACCACCCTGAAATTTGGACTGAGCGTCTGGGGCTGGCCCAAAGCCACCAGCCGGCTCTATGACTGAGTGGGAACTAGAGCCCGGCTCCTATCCAATACCTCACTGGCTTAGCTTGAGCATTGCCTTTCAGTAACCGTGTCCTTGGAAAAGCATTTCACCTGTTTAGAACGGGAGGTGAACGACAGCGAAGCTGGGGAATCGCCCGACGAGGAACAGAAAGGTGCTTTGGCCAGGAACGGGTGTAGCGATTTGGGAACCCCCAAAAGGTTTACCGAACTTACTGTGCAGGTTCCCAGGTCCAGCACTGGTCACAAAAGCTCCGCTTAGGTGGAGATTAACGTCTTACCATCCGTCTGGTTTTGTTGACACTCACAGACAATGGATGCATTTGGAGTATTGCTTTTACTTGGATGTGTACGTTGTTTCAGCTGGTTTTCTCCTCTGGTTTCCCTTCTTAAGGTTTGTTTGGTGAAATTCATAAGAGTTTAAAAAATAAACAAGCGTGGTTTTGTTTCTGTTTTGCTGTTGTGAATTTCACCAAAGCAAACTCTGGTTTTGCTGCAACAGGCGTAACTCTGGAAAGTATTTACAAGGACGTATAAATGCAAAAGTAGTTAAAAACTGGAGGCTGTCTGTGGATTCTCGGCATCCATAAGGGGAACGTGGAATCATCATAAACATTCTGTTCCCTGAGTCACCGCATCACAGGCGAGAAGTGCCAGGGCAGTGTGTGTGTGTCTATTGGTTTGTGGTGCAGAGCAGTTAGCTACACACAGAGGCAGATGGGCCAAGCCTCTGTCAGGTTTTAAAAATACATTTTAAATGCAAGTTTATCTGGTCGCTCTCAGGAAAGAAAGCCGGAAGGCAGCGATGCGAAGGATAACTATCTCTTTATTTACATTTCGTCAAAATAGGAGCATGCAAGCACATCACAGTAGTGTCACTAAGGAGGCACATGAGCTGCCCCGTTTGCTTATTAGAGGGGACAATTTCCCCTTCTCATCAGAAAAGAAAATCCTAAATAATGATAAATAACTGCAGTTCTTCTTAAGTTCTAACCAAATGGCTGAGCTGCTGCAAACTGGTGAAAAACAATTCCTTGGTCCCAACACAGGATTCCCTGAAGGAGAAGGATGAAGGAAAGAGATGCTGATGAGTAGGCCTGTGTGTGCTTGGCGCCTGTGCTGGGACTCAAGTTTCTAGACCTCATGGAGATAAGCATGACAACCTAACAGGGAAGGGATTGGGCAGGTTTGCAGAGTGCTCTGCAAAGCATTTTCCCCCTTCCTGTAGGAAGCAGAAGCAAATTAATATATGTAAATGGGTGCATAATAGGGAAAGCCGGCACAAAATCTGGGAGAAGTGGCTTTGTGTTTGCCCACCGCATCTCTGGATGATTAACCGCTCAGGGTTTGTCTCCAAGCGAATCGGGCTCCGAGCCGAGACCAAACGCCTGCCACACGGCTGGGTGTCCCTGGTGCTTTTAGGCCCCTTGCAAACCTTCCCCAAGTGGGCAAAAAAGAAGGCACACCAGGAGCAGTGACTCACAAAGAGAGGCAGAAGGCAACCTCCTTGGCAGTCCAAAGGCCAAATTGGAGTTGAGAGAAGCTTTGGGCAAGGGAGGTGCATTCCAGTGGTGGGAGGAGCCTCAGGCAAAAGAGGTGGGGCCAACATACCCCCCCCTCTTTCCGCTTAACCCTTTCATCGCCACTCACTAAGCCTTGAGAGGGGCAATTCCACCTTTTAGAGTAGGGAAAGAAGGCCAAAAAGCAGTTGGCTGCCGGAGGGAAGCAGGAATGGCCATCTGGAGACCCCAGGTGGGCCAACACCCCAGTTTTATACACTATAAAAATAAACCCTTTCAATCCTTCATGTTGAATTTGTGCCTCCAGTTTCAAATTCCAGATGTTTGCCCAAGATCCACGTTGACTTGATCCCAGCTCACCCCGCAGCGCTCACGTCATTCGGTCCATCTCCTCCCACCCATCCATACCACTATTATAAATTAATGCCTCCCATGGCTGGAGCTAGGAAAAAACATGTCCCCGCCGGCAAGCAAGCAGCTTCTACACGTTAAGAAAGGACCCTTGATCTCCGTCGGCGGAATCTGGCTCGATGCAGCGGCCTTTTCGTCTGCTCACTCTCCGGTTGCGGTGGAATTTAGCATAGCAGCGAAAGCCTGACGTAGGAGAGAGAAATTCTGAGGGCTGACAAGAAGCTCCAAGAGCAAAGAAAATTCTGACGAGAAGAGCACATGCTGCAGATATTTTGGGAGAATTTGATTTCCTCCCCAGCTCCCCGCGAACTCCCACCCCAGTAAAATATCAGCTATTTGTAGTGGAAATGGAATCTCCTTTAGGTCTCGCTCATTCTTTCCATCGGCGCCTCCCCAGGATGAGATACGTTGGACTGCAACCGCGAGGATCCCCCTGGTGGGACTCAAATCAAGAAAGGCACAGGAAGAAACCGAGAAAGGTCAAAAAGAGCAAAGCGATTCCGTTTCCCAGGCGCGGAAATGGGTGCAGAATCGTTTCCTTTACGTGCTGGGCTCGGCTCTCCTGAACCCAGACCCGCTGAGGCTGGCTGATCAGAGAGGTCAGCTTACCCCAGACGGGGGTGCAGCCCCTCAGTCCCCTGCAAAGTCCGGCCCTGCCCCGGGTGGCCACGTCCTTGGCCGTCTTCCCTCGCCGGGCGGCCTGGGACAGAGTGGAGAGGCACTCCTTCCAGCGCCCCGGCCAGCTGCCGGCTCTCACCTTCCGCACACATGCAGTCGTCGTAACACTTGTTGTTCAGGCCCCGGTTGTACGGTTTGCAGAGGTGCTCCCGCAAGTCACAGCAGCATCCTGCCGGAGGAAGAAGACCGTGAAGAAAGGCCATGGACGCCCGCTCATGAATAGCCCGGTTTTAGGGTTATTTAGGGCATAACTTGAATAGCATGTGCAGCCGTGTGCCTTTTGGGTCTTCTTTGGATCCTGCGGGACTTTCTCAGCCCCAGATCTTTTCAGGACCCAGAACCAACCCTGGTTTAAATAGAGCTTTGGCTATTGGGTGGTATAGACCTGTAATAAATGATCAGCAAGGCAGCTGTCACCAATGTGCTTTGATGCACCTCTGGTGCTGGTCCTCATGAAAATCAGTGCCCACCTGGGAGACAATCCAGGTGATGGTCGCACGGCTCTCCTTCATCCGGAGTGGTTTCATTGCCGCTGTTTTTACTGCGCCGTTTTTCTGGGGTGGAAGAGAAAGTGAAAGGAGGAGAGAGATGTTGCTACCAGTTGTGCTATAAGACCACTTCATTATTTATTTATTTATTTTTAATTTATCGCCTTTGTATGCCACTCCAGAGCCAACTCACCATGCCATATAAAATACAAATAAAAATAAACACAATAGCGAAGCAAAACTATAAACAAATAGGATTAAAATACAATATAAATACCACAAATACACAGAACAGGAGGAAATAAACACATTAAACCAATAACAACACCCAATAAAACACGAAAACAATAAGCCAGCAGCAAACCAAGTCTAATCTAAAAACAAATACTAAATAAAAATTATTTTTCCTCTCCCCTCCCCATCCCTATTTTCTTGTATGTCGTATCTCACATTTTAAAAATTAACATTTCGTGGATCCTGCTCTGGGGGCATTTGGGCTGAGGAGTGGGCCAAAAATACCCCCCCCCCCCACGGGAGATACCCTTTTTCTGGGACGATGGCCACATGTCCGGGCGGAGGTCTTCATAATCTGTCCAGTCGAAGAGAGTCATGTCAAACGTGGGCATCACGTCACCCTCGTGGCGGGTCCGGGGCCGAGGGGACGTGGCCTGCGGAACCGGAGGCTCTTCGCTGGACGTCTGGGGCGTGGAGCTGAGAAGGGAGGCGGGGTAAGAGCCGGCGGAGGAGCTTTCGGCCTGGAGCGCGTGGAACTGCTCTGCAAAGCTTTCGGACTTCTTATACAGCGCGCTTGGGCCTGCGACAGAAGCTTTTCCTGCAGTGGAAAGGACGTCAGAGGAGCCCTGGTGGACGGGAGCGCAAGCCACCCACAAGACCTGGGCCCTGAGCCCGTCTCCCCAAATCCGCGTCTGTTCTCTCGCCCTAGGGAAATGGGGGGAAATCTAGGATTTGCTCCGCGTTGGCAGGAGAGAAAGGGAGCCAGTTAGGGTCTCATCCAGACCATCTCAGATTGAAAACATGCTATAAGTTCACATCACAAAAATGCAGCACCGCACAGTACGGCAGGGCTGCCTGCGGGCCGGGCGCTCGCTGGGGCCACTGCTGCGGCCTGGGAAGATGCTCGGGGCTGGACGGAGGGGCTGGCCAGGGGCTGGGGCACCCACCCGCCACGGCTCTGCCCCGGTACCTCGGGGCTGCTTCAGCCTCTCCCGGCGGCTGTGCCGGCGGTGTTCCCGGCTAGGCCTCTTCCCCCTCTCCGAGCCAGGGGCGTGGTTCTCTTGCTCCGGGTACGGGAACTCGAACCCCAGGAAGATGTCCTTCTGCCGGAGGCTGGCAGGCGGCTCCGTCAGCCCCGGCTCTCCCCCCGCGGGGGACCAGCTGGGGCGCAGTGCCGGACCCCCTTCCCTGGCCCCCCGGGCCCTGGAGGGCATCCTGCGGTGCATCCGTGTGTGCTCGCTGAGGCCGTGCCTCCGGTGGTGCGTGGCGGTCCGTGGCTGATGCGCCCAGAGATCTCCGCTCGGAAAGCTGTTGCCCATCTCGGCGAGGCCGGAAGCCATGACGGGCCCCGGGTCGAGCGAGCCCAGAGGGACGGCGGTCAGAAGGAAGAAGAGGAGGATGCGGGAGGAAGCGACGGGCACATGCCAGGCCATGTTCCCAGCAGAGGTGCCTCGCCTGCGATGAAGGAAGCACAGACATCCACGATCGGAGAACTGTTTTCCCAAAGGGACCCTTCAAGCGGCACACTCTGGAAGGCTTACACAGAGACGGACCCGTCAGCCTCTCTGCCCGGGCCAAGACAAATTTTAACCAGGGATGCTCTTCCCAGTAGGGAGTGGCAATCTGCCTGTTTTGATCTCTCTCCTCCGCTCATTTTTAAGTTTGCTTTACCCCAAACTTTGAGAATGTCCCCAATCCAAATCTGTTCCATCTCAGACCTCGAGGAGGAGGAGAAATAGACATAAACACAGAGAGACAGACACCCACACAAACATTTTCTATGCTCGGGTTGTTTTCCCACATCTAAGAAATATGTGCAAAGCTGCTTGCTCAGGAAGGTTTCATATGCAAATGAAGGCCATTAATCAATGACAGTGGCTGCCTGTGATAAGAAGCCAGGGCCCCTTGCACACACCAGCTGTTGTGCAAAGCCGTTATACGCTGGCTTGGCATTTTGGGCCGGCCTCCGCCTCACAGCTGGCTTGCCTTTGATGGAGACTTCAGGAAACAGGAAGAGCCAGGGACAGATGGCTGACTTGCACAACTGGCAGGTGGCCGTGAATCTGCCCAAAATTGCCACCCACCCCCTGAAGCAATTTCCCCCCCTGGGAAATCTGGGCCTGGAATGTACCACTTCGGACTGAAAACAGGGGTCCCCATGACAGAATGCTTCTTCGAGCAACACATGCAAAATTCCTTGCATCTAGAAAGCTAGCACCCCCAAAAGGCTAGATTTCTAGGTGCAGGGATTTCACCAAGTTGTTGTTATTCTTCGCATTCTACCGCGCGAAGCTCAGCCTGCAGCACGAAGAGTTACAGCCCCGACACAAGCAAACATTCCCACATTTCTTCTTCAGTCAACACTGCATGCAGCAGCCAAAGGAGAAACTGCCCTGCCGGAAGCAGATCGGCAGCTGATCTTTGTTCAAGGCCAAGGAAACAGAACAAGGCAAGAAACAATTTGTCTCCATCCACGACAGGGCTTTCCCCTCCCTCTGCCCAAGTATTGAGCTACAAAAGCTGGCAAGTCTTGCGAATCCAGCCCCGCCCCTTCACCTTTGGCTCCACCCATCCCTAAAATGAAGCCACCTGGAACAGAACTTGGTCCTCGGGCTGGGAGCACTTCCTTGCCCATGCCGAGGCTCCCGCTTCCTTCCTTTACGGGTGAAGGAATAACATTCCGGACGATTGGACCCAAGTCCAATGCAGACCGTTTTCTGCTGGGCTGCACATTCTGCCCCTTGTCCCTCGGGCTACCCTACCAGGTCCCATCCCCTCCTGGTGATGGGATCCACCAAGCTGCCCCCCATTCTGCCGACTGCACCCCACAGCCCTCTCACTCCACCCCATAATTGGCACTTCTGGCAGACATGGCTTTTCACACACGTGCCCAAATGCAAGCTGGAGATGCCGCAGAGTCAGCACCCTTGTCTCTGACTGGGGACACGTTTGAGACTGGCCGAGAAACGGGCAGCGGGGAAGGAAAATACTTTGCACATGCTTAAGGCATCCTTGTCTTCTGCCCCAGCCCGCAGCAGAACTGGAGCAAAAGCCCCAAGGCTAGAAAAGTGTGTGCAGTTATTGAATGCATATTCCACTCCTTCAACACAAAATGCACGTTCCAAGATGGGGGCAGGCAGGTGGGTGAACGGCGTGGCGGGGGGTGAACTCGCGAAGGGGCTGGGACCATGTTTAAGGATCGGGCGACGAGTAAAAAGGTACAAAAGCAGGAGACGGAGAGCCCAGACTAAACAGGCCGTGAACTTAAAGCCAGGGGAAACGTGAACACTTGCAGTCCTTGAAAAGACTCGGAGAAGAGAAACCCTCTTGGCTTGCTCTCCACCTAAGGGGGTCGCCAGGAACCCCTCCTCCCGTCTGCCGTAACTATAGATAGGTTTGCACTAGCATGGTCCTGCGCTTGGCGGCACATCACACATTTGCACGGCCCGTGCAACCGCCATCGCCGTCGCGCGGGCACTGCGATTCTGCGGAACGCTTGCGGCTGCCCCTAGCCCTGCGGAAGGACCCCCCAGACGCAGGCCGAGCCATTCCCTTCGGAGGGAATTTCCATGCAGCCCGTCTGCAACCCAGCAGAGCTTCCGAGAGATCCCTGGGCGGGCGGGCGGGCGCCCGTGCCAGCCGAGGGAACAGGTGTGCCCCCGCAAGCATCCCCTGGGCATGGCGGGGAGGCACCGAGCTGAAAGGATTGTTGTGTTGGAGACAACCGCCTCACTCTTCTTTTCATGTGTCCCACACTGAGAAGAGGCCTTTCTCGTTCCCGTGAGCGAGCGGCCCCACCGACCCCCTCCGCGTGGGTGTCAGAGGTGACGTGCGACGAGGCACCAGACGGCCTGGGCCGAGAAGGCCCTTCAGTGCTCCTGGCGGGGCGCAGGGATGATGTATGAGGCTCTCAGAAGCACCCCCGGCCGGCCGAGCCGCCAGGCTTAGCCACCGCGCGGCCAGCGAGCCTCGGAAGCAGGAAGGTGGCTTTGTGCCGATCAATGAAGCCCCTCTGTCCCGCTGAGCGGGCCTCCATCTGCTTTCCGCAGCCCCGAAGGGCAAACTTTTGCGCGAGGGCCTCGGGGGGCGAGACAGACGCCTCGGTGACTGTCTGGAGCCCTCGGCGCGGGGCGTTCCCACTGCAGCCTCCCCGTTTCCAGCGGCCGGCCACATACGGACGCGAGCGCCACAAGGAGAGCGTTCTCCTCGCAACATAAAACGAAGCCCACCCCCACGGGACTCACTTTCAAGACCCTCTTTTCCTGCCGGGCTCAGCTATTGTCCCCAGACCACTTCCTGCATATTCAGCTGGTTTTGTATAGGAGGTCTCTTCTTTGCCTGGCCGCCTCTTGGTGCCAACTCTGGCCTCACTCTTTAGAAGTGGCCCGCTGAGAGCACACAATCCCGTCCCCTTTCTGGCGTGGCCCCTTCCCCGCTGCAATGTGCCCTCTTTTCTCTCCTGACCTATTCACGATTTCCCTGCCGGTTTCCCAGCTCAGCCTGGCCTGTCTGCACGTGTTGAGACCTCTTGCGGCTTCGTTGGCAGCCCCCACCTGTCTCCGTTCGGTGGCGTCGCCGGAAGATTTACGGGCAGCGGTTCATGCAGACCTTAACCAGAAGCGAGCTCAGTTCCCAAAGCCACACAGAAGTCACAGCTCAGCCCTAAACTGTGCAAAGTCATGACAAAGAAGGGGGTGCCTCTGCGCATGTGCAAAGTGTCCCGATCATGCAGGAGCACCCCATGGCCACCAACTTATTTTTACATTAGATTGCAACCTCAACTCCAATTAACGTCCAATGAAAAACACAGGGAAAAGCTTTTCCTGGCTTCTCCTCATTCCCTCCAATCCCCATTTGTTGGGGGGATTTCTTAGCCCTTGTGTACCCCGAACCCCCCCCCATTTAGAAAGGCTGAAATCTGTCTGGTTAGGCTGGAGGACTAGCGGGATGCATTTGTATTTGTGGGCATTTCCACCCCCAGCTTTTCTGCCCCAGCCCTTCCACCGTGCCCATGTGGCCCCCAAGAACCTCTCCACATGGAACGTGGCCCGTGGACTGAAAGGAGTTCAGCACCCCTGCTTCAGATAATTGGGGGGGGCACTCATCCATTGGAGACCCCCCCCCCCCCCCGCCAGAGCCAGGCTCAAAGCAAGACTCAGGAAACTGCTAAGAAGTAGGAAAACGGGAACAGTGCGTCAGGGGAGGAATCTGTGATCCAAGCGGGAACACAACCCGCAAGGCCTTTCAGGCACAAAAGCCAAGTGTGGTTTTCCTCCCAGCGTTCCCTTTTCTCCGCTTAATGGGGCAATAAAGCTTTTGAGCCCTCGACGGTTTTGCCACAATGGCAGCGACGTCTTAATGGACTCCCTGCATGATGAAAACTAGCCTTTACTGTTCCCGCATCAAGGCTTCCCCACAGCCCCCTCCTGAATTATAAATCTCAGATGCCGCCCCTTGAGACTGACGTTCAAAAGGAACATTCACAGCTCAGAGCTGGCTTTGCCAAATGGCTCACCTTGTGGTGGGTTTGCCCCATCAGAACATAAAAGATGAGAGCCCAGTGAGGGTGGCAAAGCTAGAACATTTCTGCCACACACCCTTCTTCTGTGGGAGAAGGGAAGCAGTGAAAGTGCAGCCCCCCAAAATGAAGGCTCAGCTGCCCCCCGCCTCCCCCAGCCGCAGGATGGGCACGCAAGGAGGTCAGGACCTAGCTCCAGGACTGGGCACGGTTGAAGGCAGGGGACCCCAAGAGCGACCATCCTGCAACTGAAAACTCTCCCGTGCCTCAACCTTAACGACATGCTGACCGTTTTAGAATGGGCAGAAAATGCACAAGAGAAGGGAAACCAGCAAATGACCCATCTCTGCTCCTCAGAATGATGGAGTGGGTCCCCAGAAAGAGGTGGCCTGGACTGGGCCCCCAGGTGGGCCTCATGTGTCTCCCAGGCCTGGGTTTCCCTAGCCTTGGGGGCGGGGGGATTTCCAGAAGGGTCCCCAGCCACAGATGCTGGCCTAGGTCTGGTCCTACATGACAAAAATTGGGTCCACATAGCCAGCACCCAAGGACTGAGTCTGGGTTGAGTGTTGTCGAATTGCGGGTTGTCTGGATCCAGCAGAAAAACCCGGGAGTCTGGCACCGATCCACAGGTCCTTCATTACTGTGAGATCCAGCGCTTATGTGCAGTGTCGCTTTGCATATCTAATACACAGATGTAGAGCAGAGAAATGGACAAAACGGGGGAAAACGCCGGACATTTCAAGGGTGAATCCTCGTGAAAGTTGGGTTTGGCAAAGATGTCCAGGAACAGTTCTCTCTAGGTGACCCTGAACGGGGGAAGCAGTGCTGGCTTCTGAAACAGACGCGCCTCCCAACGAGTCCTTACTGCCAGGAAGGTGTCCTCTCTTCTCCCCCTCCCCACACGAAAAACCCCCGGCGGAACCCTTTCAAGCAAGACAAAAGGCACAAGAAAATTGCTACTTGAGTTGTCTCAGCAGGGAGAGAGGTGCTGTGAATTGTGCAGTCTGGTCAGTCCAGGAAGAGCGGACTCTCCGTCTCCCCCTCTCTCTCCCCGCCTCCGCACACACATACTCTGTGCAGCGGATGATATAAAAAAGGACCATGCCTGGAAGGACGGGTCGCCAGAGCTGTCTCTTGGACGTGGGACATGGCCCCACAGCTGGCCTGTTGGCCTTTTCCGGGTTCCGGGGTGCCACCCCAAACGTTTCAGACATGTACATACAATCTTTCGTGCAGCCCCCCCGCCCCTCTGAGAGGTTGAAATGCCTTTTCTAAGGTTTGGCAACCCACAGCCCGAGCTTCAGCCCAGCCAGGCCGGGAGAGGTTTCTCCAATGCAGAATTGGAGCATTTTATCCAAATTTCTCCCAGGCCAGGTGAGAGAAAGAGTGCCCCTCGCAGCCACGCTCCCCACTGTGGCTTTGTCCCCTCTTCCAAGGATGGCTGTTCGTTCCCAGATGGAAAGCACAGATAGAGCCCACGGTTCCAAGAGAACCAGAGGATCCCGGCTGCCACTCAGCATGAAGCGGTCAATTTGGAATGTGTGGTTCCCAGTGTTTGGTCCTGATCCAGGGGGAACTCTCCCTGGGGCTCGAGCTGGAGAACTTCCAGCCAGCGCTGGGGCCGTTCATTATTTTATGATTTTTCTTTTCGATCGGTGAATGTGGCCAGATCAGCGACACGCTGATGGAAAACTAACAGTACTAACCAGAGCGCGTTCCTGTCTCCTGCCCTCTGGAATGTCTTCAACTCTTTAGACTTACAAAGATTTTAGTGGTGTGTGCCTTTCTTCATCCCATCTGTTATTCGACTGGCCCAATTTATTGTCTTAACCATTTTTACGGACCTCACAAACAGCTTTGGTGATTGGGCAATCCAGATAGCAATAAACAAAGAAACCCTATGTAAAAACCTCAACAAAGTGGAATTCAGATCCCAAAATTCCACCCTTCCTGGACACCATAGCTTGGATGGACAGGTGATGGCACGAAGCGGAACAGTTAGATAAACAAAGAAACGGCATCTGTTTCTGCCCATCCACCTGCTCAGACTTTAAGGCACTTTTGGAATTCGTCTGTTTTTAATGCCTCCATCCTTCTAATGCGTCCAGTTCTGAAACGGAGTGATAATCAAAAAACCATTTCAATGTTACGCTAGGAGACTCAACCTTAGTCTAGGAGAGAAAGCTGGCAAGGGATGTAGTCCCAGAAATACATCCTTCGGGGGCAGTTCCTGGGTTCTCTTTGCTTCCCCGTCCTGCAAACATGTCTAATTGGTTTGACTTGGGGAAATAGGTTCCAGGGTCTTTTCAGGGTAATTTTGGGGACATTCACCCCCAGCCCAAGGGATAAGGCAGGTTACACATTTACTCCCAGTAAATCTTCCCAGCCACTCTTCAAGGGCCATTTCTGGGCTCTCTCTTAACCCCCCCCCCGCACACGTCTACCTTTTGTCGACCTGGCCAGATCATTTCAAGTCCTTTCAGTGGAATCGAGAATGCGAAGACGGCTTCGAAGTTGCGTCCCGCCAGCGGATCCACCCGCGCTCAAACTCTTCCCCGCCGACCCCCGGCCGGATCCGGGGCGCAGCCTGTCCCTTCCTGGGCGCCCCGGCACACGGGTCCGGGCGCGCAGCAGGGCTTACTCACCTGCGTCCGAAGTCGCTGGCAGAGGCAGCCTCACGCCAGAGGAACTCGCCTCCTCGTCCAGCGAAAGGGATCGCCCTGACCGGGGGTGGGGGGGGGGAGAGGGGACGGACTGCGGCGCTCCCGCTGGCCCCCAAAATAGAGGCGGAGGGGGCCGCTCGCAGAAGAGAGCTACGCCTCTTGCGCGCACAGGGAAACGGTGCGAGAGCCGCCTGCCTTTGGGGAGGGGGGCGCCACTCTTTTTTAGGGTGGGGGAGCGATGGATTATGAATTGCCAAGAGGGAAGGCGCGCCCCCGTCGCCAGGCGCGCCCCCGAGGGGACCGATGCTCTAGGAACAAAGAGACAAAGGCAGCTGGTACCCTGAACTCCAAGGATGCCAAAAGGCACACGCGCGCGCGCGCGCACCCCCCCATCGATATCTGGGTACCCCTGTGTGGCGCACCTGTATCTCAAACTGCGTGTACCGCACGTCTGTATTTGTGCATCTCTCTTTCTGCCTAGAAAAGAGTTTTAGCTGATGGTGTGATCTGTCTTTCTTACATATATTGTCTGGAACTAAGCATCCATCCAAAGTGGATCGCGAGCTCAGAGATCAGAGTTAGAAATCGGGTATTTATTTTCTTCCCTCCGAGAGCAAAGTGCTTTGAAGAGATGCCCGCTGGTGGGCTGAACTGGCTTGGGAGGGGAGCAGGGGGTCTGGTTAGCGCCTTTCGCTCCCCTCCTACCTCGGGGGGGGGGGTCAGCTCCTTTCTCTCGTTTCTCCCCTCCCATTCCTCACCTTCCTGGTGGATTGTGGGAAACTCCCAAAGGGCTGATGCGCAGAAGAGGGGTGTGAAAATGGAAGGTCACTAAAGGATCAAAGGACCTGGGCAGGGGTCTGAGTCACCCCCTCCTCTTTCCCAGAAAGCAGAATAGCAGGGGAGGTGGGAAACTCCATCGGGGATCGTAGACTCTGTATTACTGGCTGAGGGCTGAAGGTTTTGGGGGCTGCTAGTATTTGGCCTTTGTTTGTTGGCCTTCTTCAACCCACTCTTTCGTGCTTTTAAATGTCGTTTCTCGGTGCTCCATTCCTTTTGAGTTTCATTGTGAAAAGCTCACCAAAGCTATTTATACAGTTCATACATACCTACATACATACATATATAAATGCACACCCCCATACATTGTACATATAAAAGGACCTATATGCGCATTATTGAATTGTAAATACACCCACATATATCTATAATAAAGGCCCACATCTACAATAAATAGGATACCTTTCCTAGGCTAAGAAAAGATCACGGTTTTGTAGCCCTTCAAGATCTCCACACTTCTTCGTTGGACAAGATGCTACAGAATTGCGGTGTGGGGGTGGAGGGTACAGAAGCAAAGACGGGGCGGGGTTGGCTTTTAGAAACCAAGATTATAACATTTATTTTCCCCCTCTGCTTCTCACTGCATGGAAGGAAAGCATTCAGATGCAAAAGGTGACCACGCTGTGAAAAGCACATGAGCACGGAGTGCATTTGTAGCTGTTATGGTTGCTCTGAGCGAGGGTTGCCCATTTCTTTTCCAGCCTCCTCTTCTTCTACCCCATAATAGTAACGAGAGATGGATG
>NW_025336059.1:870974-915650 GCF_004798865.1 Varanus komodoensis
GCTCCCCGCGCGCGCGCGCCCGCCGCGATGGCCACCCTGACCCGGCAGGACCTCAACTTCGGCCAAGGTAGGGGCGCCTGCGCTGGGCGCGCGTGCCGGACGGGCCCCTCCGAGCGGAGGCCGCGCCTTGCCCAGCGAGAGGGTGGGCGGCTGCTGGACCGGCTTGCCCAGGCACCCACCGATCCCCCGCCCAGTCACGCGTGGGGCTCGCCGCTGCCCAGCTTGTCGGCCCCTGCGTGGGCCGCGTACCCCTCAGGCCCGTTCGGTGGCCCTGAATTTGGCTCGGCCGGGTTCCCCCTGGTGTACGCGCAGCTGCCGGGCGTGCCACCTGTGCCTGCATGTCACCTGTTGTTTTCCAGCTGTACCTGAACAGTTCCTCCCCCCGCCCCCACTTCCACTCATACCTGCTTTGCTCTATCCCTCAATTCATTATCCACCTGTCCTTTTCTAGTCATCGCTGATGTGCTTTCCGAATTTTTGGAAGTGGCTGTCCACCTCATCTTGTATGTCCGAGAAGTGTACCCCACTGGAATCTTTCAGAAGAGGAAAAAATACAATGTACCTGTCCAGGTGAGGGTCTTTACCGCCTTAGCCTAGGCCAACACCTCTGTGTTTACCTGTGTGGTCTTGCGATGGTAGAAGCTGTCTCTACCACTCTAGGCTGTGGATGTCAAATGCTGTTTCTGAACATTCCTTCCCTTAAAAGGGATTTCCAGAATCTACAGTCCCATCTCCCCTTTTTTAATAGGAGAGAAGTATGTTTGGTTTGCAACAAAAGCATTTCTTTGTATATTAAATAAACAGCAACTGACTTAGTTGCTCATACGTCCTGAAGGCTGTGTACAGCAATTCCAGTTGCAACAACAGAAACTCCACGAGTTTAAAAGGCTTCCTTGAAGAGAGGCGTCTTTCCTGTATTTCTAAAGATAATTCAATAAGAGTCTTGTTTTGACAGATGTCCTGCCACCCGGAGCTGAACCGATACATCCAAGACACCCTTCATTGCATCAAACCTCTGCTGGAGAAGGTGAGTTGAAGGAGGCCAGGAATGGACCTGTGGAAATTACGGGAGAAGCCCTTGCGACCCTCCCTCCTGCTGGACTGACTTGGAGTGATGGGGTGGAAGCTTCTGGGTTTCACAGAGCTCCTCCTCTTTAAAAAGAAGAACTGCGCTCTTGTGTGTTCTGCTGCTTTTCAGAACGATGTGGAAAAGGTGGTGGTGGTCATCTTGGACAAAGACCACCACCCGGTGGAGAGGTTCGTCTTTGAGATCATGCAGCCGCCCCTGCTGTCTATCAGGTGAGGCG
Source organism: Varanus komodoensis (assembly GCF_004798865.1). Lineage (NCBI taxonomy): Eukaryota > Metazoa > Chordata > Lepidosauria > Squamata > Varanidae > Varanus > Varanus komodoensis. The sequence continues at coordinate 872,282 of NW_025336059.1, forward strand.
TCCCCTCAGGTGGGCCGTCCCAGTCCCCTTGCAATCTCTGCCGTGGGATGGCCCAGCTTCGCTTCCTGGGCCAGCTTTCCTAAGCATGTGATCGGAGCGCTTTGCTCTGAGTCCTGGCATGTCCTGTGAGCATCAGCCAGTGAGGTGCGGGGGGATCCGAACGGGCAGGCCTCCTTTTGGGCTGTGCAAGTCATGATGACGATGGTGTCACCCCCTCCCAGCTGCCGTCAAAGGACCGAATACGGGCCTAGTTGTGGGTCTACCAGCTGTGAGAAGACTACCCCCCAGAAGTGTGGGGATAGGTGGGTAAGGGGGCTTTGAAGAGCTGGATCGGGGCCTGCTTCCACTCCACAATAAAAACGAACAGCAGATGTAGCTGCCAGACCAGGGAGGGGAAAGGCCTCCAGCTCGAGGGCCAGGTCTCATTTTGGAGAAGCTCTTCACGGAGCCGTGGTTGATGCTAGTGGTGCTTGGACCTGACACAAAAAAGGAGGCCAGGAATGCCCCCCCCCACAAATCCCAGCGTAATCAGCCCATGGCAGTCCCCCCCCCCCCCTTTGCTGGGAAGTAATGCCTCCCTTAGCTCTAAGCTGGCTTTACTTCAAGGCTCTGCTCCTCTCCAAGAGAACTGATGCTTTGTGAACTGGCAGACATTTCTGCTAACCGTGTGGCTTTTTCTGTCCCCCCCCCCCCCCCCCCCCCAGCTCGGATTCCCTTCTTAACCACGTGGAGCAGCTCTTGCGGGCCTTTATTCTGAAGATCAGCGTGTGCGATGCTGTCTTGGACAACAACCCTCCAGGTAGGCCACCAAACTGCGCCTGCCTTCTCACATTTTAAGGCTTTTGTGGGGACAGAAAAGCCTTTCATAAAGAAATAAATAAGCATTCACTGCCTTAACAAAATAAAAGGAACAACCCCTCCAAATGCGGTCATTTAGGTGGAATTAATATTCAGTCTTAGGTGTCTCCCCTGCCCCCATACCTTCCTCACCTGCCTACCTGTACCCGCCTAACCATTGGCTGGGCTGCGGTGATGCCGTGAGCTAGCAGCCTTCCGAAGGCAGTGTCTGGAAATGATGTGAACGGATCGCTTGCATTCTGGGCTGCAGATCTGCGAGCGGCAGTGAAGGTAGCCTGCTTGCAGCCTCCACGGAACCGTTTTTTGAAGAGAGAAATTACTCCCGTACCCCACTATCTGCTTCTGTCAAACTGTGCGCAGAGAGAATGTGGAAATCCGAGGGGGGTGGCAGCCAACGTGTTCGTACCACGTCCCTGTGAGCCCCGCAGCTACCCCAACACTTAGTGCAGGCAGAAGCACACGGAAGAAATAGCTGAGCGCCGTCCCTTGCCCGCACCCTTCAGGGTGTTCCATCTCCCCTTCCTTGCAGGCTGTACTTTTACGGTGCTGGTGCACACCCGAGAAGCTGCCACCCGCAACATGGAGAAGATCCAGGTGATCAAGGTAAGGGGATGCGGACGCCCTGGGAATCAGCAAAGGCACTGCTGTGAATCTTTAAAACATGACTTCTTGGCCCTGAAACGCTCCAGCCTTTTTCAGTCACTGGGCACGGCTGGAATTCTGAGAGGGTGCTGCGGGTGCTCTCACAAAATGGCTGCCATGGGGGTGGGGCCTGCCTGTTCGTAAAATGGCTGCCATGTTGGGTGTGAGTCACCTAACTGATTTCTCTGTAGGCAAACCAGTAAGGCTAAGAAGGAAACTTGCCCAAGAACTTGGGTACTGGGCGGGAATGGAGTCTGAGCTCAAAACGTAAAGCCGAAAGAGGGCAGCTGAGGGCAGACGTCGTCTTTCCAGTTTGCCACCTCCCAATTAAAAAAAAAAAATGGACAACACATCAAAATGTTGGCTTGGAGGCTCTTTTGCTCGAGTCAGACTTTCCAAGATTGGAATTCCAGGAATTTTCAGTGGATGTGCTTTCCTCCCGGGGAACCCTACCCTGGGATCCCTTCTGGATGAAGGACGGTGTATAGATTCCAGAAGGAAATGGAGTGTGTTTTCGGCCAGGTCGAGCCACTCCGTTGTGTATCTTTCCCTGCAGGATTTCCCCTGGATCCTTGCTGACGAGCAGGATGTCCACATGCATGACCCACGGCTCATCCCTCTGAAGACCATGACGTCGGACCTTTTAAAGGTGATTGGGCTGCTCTTTCGTACACAGACATTTCCTGAAGAATCCCCTCTCCCATCTTGCCCAGATCGTGAAGGGCTGTTGGGGGTCCTGCCGCTTTTATAGAAGCGAGAAACTCGGGATTAGCTGTCTCTTGTCTGCTGACTTCAAGTCTGGGGGGATTCTGGGTAGCAAGCCAGGGAGATCTCTCTCTGGACCAGTAACTCGTGCTTTCCGACTGTGGCTTGTGGGTGGGCCTTGCGGAGTGTGCCCCCGTGCTTTGTGCTAGAGAACTGGAGTGCTTTCCAGGAGACAGCCCAAGCCTTCATTCTTCCAGGGACCGGAAGGACTGCCGAGTGCTTCTTACTCTCTCGAGCGGGGTGGTAGACCCCTTTTGGAGAAGCTTTGAATGGTGGGGGGCGCAGCCCAGTGATGGGCAGGGCTGGACACGAAATGGGACAGGGCCAGTCTCCCCCCGCCCCAAAGGCTAGCATAGTTGAGCTTAAAGCTCCCTTCCCACATCTGAAATGAAAGGAGATGAGAGGAACTAGGGGTGGGGAGGGCAGAGGAAAACTGCAAGTGTTCAAGAAATGGAGCAGCCATTTCTCCCTGTGAGTTTTCCAGATGGTGATGATGATGGCTGTTTTTTTCCTTCTAAAAATTTCTCTCTTCTATAGGTTATTTATCTTAAACTGCATCAGGTTGCCCCTTCCCTCATCAGGTTGCCCAACTCGTGCACAGGACCACTTGCTTGGGTGCTTAGTTAAAGGACAATGACAATTTCCAACTTTTCCCCTCTGCCTCCTTTTGTAGATGCAGCTGTATGTAGAAGAGCGAGCTCAGAAAGGTACCTGATTCGGAACAGCCTGTTTCAGATCATTGAACACTTCTCAAGCTATACCCTTTGCACTGTGGAGAATGCTGGTGCTAAAAAAGAAATACCCATTCTTGGTCACCTGACACGCTCTGCCAGTCGCTTTCCCAGCGTGGGTGTGCATTATGTGTTTTTTCAAAGTGCTCTTAGCCCCGTAGCTAGAAGAGAAAGAGAATCCTGTAGGAGCAAATCCAGCTTTCCTCAGCAACTCTGTGTGTGGTGTACTTAACAAGCTTCCAGTCCTGAGTGAGGATTGATTTTAAAGTTGTGCATAGGAAAAGGAGCCGTTGTTCCTTTGTGGTTTTTCAGCCTTAAGAGGACTTCTGTGTGTCACTTTCTTTTTTGAGTGCATCTCTGTGATTTAAGGGCTACGGGGAGTATGTCTGTTCCGTGACAGGTCAGAATAGGACCTTGTGTAGCCCTTGTGTACTGTGGTATTTTTCGCCTACCAATGAATTAATAAAAAATCCATCGTAAAGAAACTGCATGGATCATTCAAGCCTGCTTGTGCTGGGCATGGAAGAGGGAAACAATGGATATTATGTGTTGCTGTTTTTTTGTATTTCTTGTACCAAAGCCAGACGCTACGCATGTTTTACTTGGAAGTCACATCCATATTGTTCAGTGGGACTTACTCCCAAGTAAGCTGCATTTGCGGTGCAGTGTGAGATGCGATCAGAAGGGACTTGGAGGGAACGTGTCCCACCCGAAAATCAACGGGACGCATTTCAGGGGAAGGATGGGTGCCGTCCGGCCAAAAGGCAGAGGCACGGGAGGAACCGCTGCTCTGGCTGCTGCACCGCTTGTCTTCCTGGCCCCTTGAAATTATGCCCCCTAATTTTGGGCCAGGACGTTGGACAGACCATTTCACCCAATTTCTTGGGGTGCCTGTGGAGGAATCTGTGGCAGTTTCTTACGGGGAGGGATCACCATTGGCAACAGCGGCACGTTTCTGCTTTTCCCGCTCCGAGGCCTGGCGGGTTTGCTGCTGTCTGGGGTTCCGTGCACTTGCCTTCCGCCACGAACGAGGGTGCCTGGTAACTTTTTGCAACACCCCTGCAGTGCAGGCCTCCGCTCTTGGGCCGTGGATGTCTTCCGAACATCCCGCAGCAGCGCCTCTACGCGTCTCTACACTTTTACTATCTCCTTCGCCGACTGCCTCCCCTCGCTTCCTATCACAATGAGAGAATCGCGGCTCCCGCGCAGAGAGATACGAAAGGGGTAGAGTGGCCCGTAATCCTGCAACATGCTCAAAGATGCCGCGGGGTGGGGCGTGAGGGGAGAGCGTCGCCCCTCTAGCCCCCATCTCTATGGTGAATGTTTCCATCTTAACTGTGATTGGGCGTTAGCGCGTATAAACAAAACAGTCCAGCGCGGGCGTCTCTATGGTGGCTTCCTCCCGCTGAGCAATGGCCGCTTCCGACCTCTCCGGAAGCGGAAGTGAGGGAAGGGAAGCCGGTCCCTTCTCGGCCCTGCCTGGGGCAGCCATCTTGGAGGCTCGCGGCGGCGGGAGCGGCAGCGGCGTCCGAGGGAGCCGCCGGCCCGCCCAGGCTGAGGGGAGAGTCCGAGTTGCGGGCCGCCCCTTCCCCTTCCCCTTCCCCGAGGCGGCCTTGGGAGGGCCCCGAGCCCAGCGGGGAGAGGTGAGGCGAGGGCGGCGGACGAGGAAGGACGGGCGCCGAGCCGGAGCCGGTCGCGGCTCTTCGTTGCCGCGGGACGGGCGGCCGAGGCGGGAGGCGGGAGGCGGGAAGCGGGGTCGGGCCCTGCTGGGCCAGCCCCGGGGCGGGCGCCACCCAGGGCTCTGTTTCCGCGGGGCGGGAGGGGCCTCCCCCGGGCTGGGATTCGGCCCCGCGCGAGTGCTCGTCCCCGCCGGCCGTGACGCTCCCAGGGCGGCTCGGGGCCAGGCGCCGAGCCTCAGCCTCGCCTCCCCCCCCCCCGGTCGGGCTGCCGTGGGGGCAGGCGCAGCGCAGGGCTTGGAGCGCGGAGCTGGGTCCTTGAGGGGCTGTGTCTGCGCCCCCGGTCGTGAAGCACGCTGGGGGCTTTGGGCCCTCGCTGGCTCCCAGTCCCGGGAAGAGAAGGGAGAGGAGAGCGATGTGGCCTTGCCTATTTTGGGGGGAAAGGGGTGGTGTGCGAATATACTGCTAACATAGATTAATTTGTGAGGGAGAGAGAGGCGAGCGTGTTGGCCTGGGACTTTGGAGCTGTGGGTTCTATTGTTTGGTCTGACTTCGGGCTCGGAACAATAGGTGGGAGGCGCCGTGTCAGTGGCTAGTTGGCTTCGTCAGGGCTACAAGCTGCATCTCCCAAGTCCCAGCCCGACCAGTGCCCTCCACTGGTTCTCATATACGACGCCTTTCAGTCCTGGGCCCTTGTTGCTTCTTATGGCGACGAACTGCACAAGTTAGCCACCGCTGTGACTGAGATTGAGTCTCACACTGAGCAGCACTGAATACCTTAACTTTCTCCCAGCTTTCCTGGGTTGCTTGCAACTTGGGCTTGAGCAGTAGGTTGGCAGTCCTTTAGTAGAGAGCTGCTTGTTGCTTCCAGTTGTGTAGTGAGGTGCCCTATCAGTGCAACAGTTCAGAAATCCAGGCCTCCTGGGGGGGGTGCATTGGGGTATCAAGCAGACTGCAGCATGGCTTATATTAATGGAAACTTGAACTTGTTTGCAAAGGAGATGGTCCAGAAGCTGCTGGGGAGCCCGAGGAGGCAGTGGTTGATCTCAGCTTGTACCCACGTTAGCTATTTGATGGTACTGAACATGGATGTTCAGTTCTTGGTTATCATAGTAGGCGGTGGTTGCTGATGAAGAGCATCTCAGGGACTAGACGATTGATTGAGAAAAGCTTTCTGAGGTTGAACAGCGCTCTAGAAGTGAGAGTCGGAAGGCTGACCCACCCCTAGTCTCCAGCCCGGGAGGAAGCACATCAGTTCCCTGTTGAGATTGGAAAAAGACTCTCAGAGGAGGAAGAAAGTGTGTTTAGGGGGAGGGGAAGAGGCCAGGATATGGTGGGGCAAAGTCGGAGGGTAGGTAGGGAGGCAAAGGTCACTTCCTCTGTTGCTCCAGACTTGTCAGCTTCAGCCCGGCAGGGGATGAGACTCTTGGAAGCTTCTGAGTTTGGAGGAGCCCCAGCAGAGAGACAATCAATGGGACTGTGCTTTTAACCTACCTCGATGGACTGCTTTTAAGGCCATCAGCCCCCACCTTTGCAGTGAGTTTCAGGTTGGCTCGCTGAGGTGGGAAGAAAGACTTGTGCATGCCCCGACTAGCCAATTAACATCTTTCTTTTTAGGCTGCCTCTGAAAGGAGTTTTCTGTTAGTTGCCCCAGCAAATAGCTGCCAGTACTATTGTCTGCTCCACACTAAACCAAGTGCTTTATAAGAGAGTGTTCTGTGTTCCAGCTATTCATGGATTCCCGCCTTAAGATCTGAGGGCCTTCTCTGGGAGCCCTCCCTGAAGGCAATTGGGAGGGCAGTTACCTGGAGAAGGGCCTTCTTTGTGGTGGCCCCCCGACTGTGGAATGCGCTCCCCAGAGAGGTCCGCCTGGCACCATCACTTTGTTCTTTTCTGCGCCAGGCTAAACCCTTTTTATTTTCCCAGTATTTTAAAGACTGCTATTTTAATATGGATTTTATTGTCAGAAATTGATTAGGATGCTGTATTTCATTTTATTTTTTTGTCTTACTGTTAAACCGTCCTGAGACTATGGTAAAGGATGGTCTTAAAAAGTGTTTAAAATAAAAAAATAAATAAAATAAATTAGTGAGTGCAGCCAGTGGACTGCAGTTTCTGTAAGGCCCAGTCATTGACCGTACTGGCTGGGGCTTTTGGGAGCTGTAGTTTAAAACATCTGGAGCAGCTCACGCCTCCTCCCCCTGCTTTGTATTGGAGGCTGGGAGCTTGGTTTGGCTGGAGCCGAGACTAAAACAGAAAGGGTGGAGTATCTATTCTAGGATCTTCTGGAAGGACCTGTCAGAACAAGGGTAGACGGGCCTCTGAAGTTTGCCTTTCATCTCTTTGGGATGCGGAGAAAGAGGGTGTTTGCTTACTGTGAGATTAGCACTGCTGCTTCTGAATCAGATCAATAAGCCGGGGTGAGTTACAGCGTCAGGGTCTCACATTTGAGCATCGAGGCGCAGAGCCCTCCTCCTTGCTCCAAGCGTCAATGAAGACTCAAAAAAATTGCCGTAGCTTCTTGGGTGCAGTTCCTCCCTCCCTTTCGCCCAAAATAGTCCTTGACCTTATGTGGGGCAAGCCAGGCTGCCTTTTCCTCCCTTCTCTTTTGTGACCGGCTTGTTCATTCCACTCCCAAGAGTGTACACGCAAGGGTACAGGATGTGCTTTATCCTAATTTTTATCAGCTTTTCGACCTCCGGCAGAAGTCTTTCGAGGGAACTTGCCTATCCCCCTTCCCCGTGTGTCAAAATTACAGCAGTTGAAAGGCTTAGAAAAATGAGAACACAGAGCTAGGTCAGGCCAGAGTCTGTCTTGCCCTGATAGCAGCTGACCTGATGCCTGTGAGAAGTAGGAATGTGTAAGTCTGCAGAGATTGAATTCACGGAATTTCTCTGAATTCCATCTCAAGCCTTTTCCCGACTCAGGGCCATATCGTGCGGGAAGCGGTGCTTTTCTCGCATCCTTATCCTCCGACTTTTATCGTAGCAAATCCCTTTTGCGAAAGAAGCGCTTCCTTTTCTCTGTTCTTGTAACATCCCCTGCATGTGATCTGAAATGAAGGGCGATTTTGCCCCTGGCTGAAAGGATGTTGAGGCCGTCAAAACGCCAGGTGAGGGTGGGCAGATCCAGACCCAGGAAGCCTGCCTGCCCGCCTTGTGGGAACCGATGCACAGAGCTATGGACCAGCTAAGGGGAATGTTTTGCCGACCAGGGGCAGCGTTCAGGGCAGCTCTTGGAGTGCAGCGTTGCTGACCTGCGTCCTCCTTCCCTCTGGTCCTTGGGACCCGGTCAGTGGTAGCATTTTTTTCCTGTTGCAGAATCAATAAGGTTCTAGGTTCTGGAAGGTGCCAGCATATCAGTGCAGAACACCTGCGGGCTGCAGCTTGCCCTTCAGATCCCCCCCCCCCCCCCACCAGGCAGGTCCCCTTATTCCCCCCCCCCCTTTTTTTCTGGGGTGAGGGGTAGTGGATAGGCCCAAAGGCCCCCCCCCCCCCCCCATTAAAGTCCACCACCAAGGTGCCTTTACTAAGGTTTCCCGGCAGCAAGAGGTTGACGCGAAATGGTGTTATCCTTCCTTGCCCTCACCCTTGGGAATGTTTCCGAAAAGGAAGCCGGCCCTCAAGCTGCAGGAAGCGCACCTGACCCTTTGTCTCCTTGTCCGCAGGATGAGCGGCACCAGCAACAAGCGCGCACCCACCACAGCTACCCAGAGGCTCAAGCAGGACTACCTGCGCATCAAAAAGGACCCGGTGCCTTACATCTGTGCTGAACCGCTCCCATCCAACATCCTTGAATGGTAAGGGCACGCAGGCACCCAGCTGTGTGTGTGTGTGAGAGGTCACACCTGCCCCCTCCCCTGTGCTCCTGATTCTCCAGGCTAGCGCTTCGATGGGAATGCCACAAGCAAGACCTTTTCCCAGAACTGCTATGTTTGCGTCCATGGCTACTCTGATTTTTTTTTTTTTTTTTTTGGCAAGAACTTATTCTATTTCAAATTAGACCCCCTGGAAGGAAGTGTGCAAGAGGCTTTAAAAAGCAGTTTGTGAAGACCTTTGGTTTTAAACAAAGGCGGATGTGAACTAAGATTGAAACACCCACAGTGTGTTCCAGAGACGCGGTGGACACATTTTCAGGACAGCTCCCTAAAAGGGCAGGGTGGCGGAGTGGTGAGAGCGTTGGGCAAGGCCCTCAATCTCACCTCCCTCTTTTCTGGGTTATGTAGTGCATTTTTAGAAACACGGGGTTTTGTCTCCTGCCGCCGCTGCTGTGTCGAAAACGAGGCTGGCTTTCCTGCAGGTCTGGCGGAATAGGAACTTGGTTCTGCCCGCCTGCCTTCTGTCCCCTCTTCCTCTGGAAATTTGGCACGTGTAACACAAGCTTCCTTTGTCCCGTCAGGCACTATGTTGTACGGGGACCCGAGATGACACCGTACGAAGGTAAATCACAGCTTGATTTGGATCTGCTCCGTAAGCAAAGCTTCCTCGCGTCACTAAGGCGGGTGTCAGGATCGTGTTGTGACCAGTGCTCCTTACTGCCCCCCCGCCCCTCCCCTGTGTGCCTCATGCTTTTATCCCGCCTCTCGTGTGGCGTGGTACCCGAGAAAGGGAAGAGCTGCCGGGCCAGAGACTGGCCTTCCCCAGCTTGTCCCCCCCCACCCCGCCTGCCCCCCGGGATGTTCTGAACCTGAGTTCCATCAGTCCTGCCCAGTGCAGGCAACGGCCATGCGGTTCTGGGGGGAATTGTGTTGACCCCCAAAGGTGGTGGGGGGAGCCAGGCGGGCCCCCCACATGGGCTCCGGGGATGATGTGCCTCCGTCTTACGTGGCTGCACGTGGGCTGAGGGTTCCGGGGCTCTTCTGGCCCCAGGCTGAGCTCCGTTCCGAGAAGGGCCTTGCGCGCCGCATGCTGGAAGGCACGGCCAGATCGTAAGACGAGCAGCATATTTGCACCTGTGGCCCCGGCGTCATAGAGACACCTTAGAGTGGGAAGAACGCTGAGCAAAGGCTAAGGATCGACCATGCCATCAGTGGTTGGGGGTGGCTTTGGGCCTGAGCTTCTGCACCCTTTTTTTACCCTCCTGGGGCAGACAGCGGTGTCTCAGGGCCCAACGGAGAAGCTGTGGCCATGGGGCAAACCACCGGCGTGCGCTCTCAACTGGTGAGCTCCCAGCACTTGGGAGGCCGCGGCTTCTGGAGGGCGTGATGCTGGGCCAGCGGGTGGCCGTGGAAGCAGCCCCGCAGCTCAGGTTGCGCTTCGCCACCACGCCTGGGCCTTCTGAGCCATCGTGGTTGCTGCGCACTGTGGTTTAATGTGGAGGTGGAGCCGAGGGGCTGCAGAGAGCACCTCTTTGTTCTCTTATGGCCCGGCTTCCTCCACAAGGGGAACCCTTTCCCTCTTTTCAGTTTGCTCTCAGTAAAGCAAAAGGGCCAGGTTTGCGGGGGGGGGGGGGTCTAATTTCCCTGAAACCTGCGAACTCCTTTGACAGGTTTAGATTCTCAAGTTGTTGCATGTCGAAGCTTTGCTGTGAAATGAATAAGGGTTTCTTTCTTTCCCCCCGCCCCACCCCATTGTCTTAGGTGGCTATTACCACGGGAAACTGATTTTTCCCAGGGAATTTCCTTTTAAACCTCCTAGTATTTATATGATCACACCAAACGGAAGATTTAAATGCAACACAAGGTATGTGATTCTGTTCAGCCGGGGCAGTAGATTCTCAGCCGAGGGAGGGGAGGTTGGCAGGCTGAGAGACGGGCTGAGAGGTCTGCCTGGGCGGAATATGGGCCGGGGTCCGGTGGAGCAGGCAGTGCGTTCCCAGCTCTCAAGTAAATTTGCTCGAAAGCTTCACCGGCCGAGCTGAAGGTCTGTTCCAGCTCTTGCAAAGCCAGGTTCGTGGGCTTGTGCTAACTAAACTGCTGCAAGGTCAGCCTGCCGGACTTCAGCAGACCCACCCCCCCCCCCCCCCCCCCCCCCCACGAGACGAGCAGAAGATGGAGAAATCCGTCTACGGTTAGGGAAGCGGAGAAGCGAAAGAGCCTTTGGGAGCCCCAGCTTCCCCCTCCTGGTTGCTTTTAGAACTCGGGGGAACATGCTTAGCATATCCCTCGCTCGGGAAGACTGAGACCCCGTCTGCTTTCTGTGCTGCTGCTTGCAGGTTGTGTCTTTCAATCACGGACTTCCACCCTGACACATGGAATCCCGCTTGGTCGGTCTCGACAATCCTGACGGGCCTCCTTAGTTTTATGGTCGAGAAAGGCCCCACTCTGGGCAGTATAGAAACGTCGGAGTTTACGGTAAGTCCCCACTCAGCCCGGCCGTCTTTTCTCTGCCCGTTCCAAAGGTGCACAGAGTTGTTTTTATTTTTAAAACACGGGTGATCCTGAGGAGCAGGTGCTCCTCTGTGGCTTCCCCTGGTTCACTCTTGCTCTCTCTTTCCCTTTCCCAACAGAAAAGGCAGCTTGCGTCACAGAGTTTAGCGTTCAACGTAAAAGACAAAGTCTTCTGTGAATTGTTCCCGGATGTGGTGGAGGTAATGCGGAACGTTTGGAAGGCTGCACAGGCAGCCCTGGAGCTGGTCTCACACCAGCCTTTTAAAAATGCCTTGGTCACGTTTTTATCCACGCGATTCTTCTTTGCTTGAGAGCAGGAAGGAAGTCTGCTTTCTGTTTTATCAGGAGACACAAATTAATCTTCTTCAGAGGGACACTTTCAGGCTGTTGCTTAATCTTAAAAGTTACGACTGTATTCAGAAGCATAGTTTCGACACACAGTAGAGTTGCGTCCCCCAAATTAAAAGGCAGTTACTGTCCGTATTTTGTGCTTCAAAAAGCGCACAGAGAGGACTTGCTACAAACCTTGAGCAACCTTGTGCTCCACGGCTGTTTTCAGCCCCAGCCTTGTCAGCCTCACCAGCAGAGTGCTGGTCAAGAATGCTGGGAATGGAAGTGCTCAGTGTGGGAAGGGATCTTCTGTTGCGGTTGTGTTGAACCATTTTCTTGCAGGAAGTGAACTGTCCCAGCAAAGAGCGTCCTGCTCGAATCTCTCTGGTTTCCTGGGAGGCCTGGGGTCCCCTTCCCCATTTCTCCGCCTGTCCTCTCCCCTGCCGGGAAGGCCATTTTAAAAAGCCGCCGAGCAGCTCCATTTACCGCCAGCTCCAGCTTCTGCAACCTGGTAACCTTCCCCCCTTTTCCACCCTAGGAAATAAAGCAGAAACAAAAGGCGCGGGAGGATCGCCACAGCCGGCCCCCGACTCTCCCCCTCCCCGACGTCATCCCAGACGGGGAAGCGCACCACGTCCAGAACGGGCTGCCGCTCCTGAACGGGCACGTGCCGCTGGCAGCCGCCGCAGCCAACCACCCCGGCCTGCAGCAGGCGAACCGGAACCACGGACTCCTGGGCGGAGCTTTGGCGAACTTGTTCATTATAGTCGGCTTTGCAGCCTTCGCCTACACGGTGAAGTACGTCCTGCGGAGCATAGCGCAGGAGTGACGCTGCTCCCCCCTGCGGTTCCAAGACCAAAATTAGCGGTAGCGGCAGAGGAAAAAAAATTACATTTGGGACTCCGTGGGTATCAGACTCCCGACTCTGGGATAAATACCATGATGTACAGGTAAAAAGAAGCTCCGGTTTGGCTCATGGGTTTGGTTTTGAGGCGGAGGCGGCACGCACGTTAGGTTTTGCGGCAGATGCGGTGGAGGGCAGAGGAGGAGCAGAGGAGGTGCTTCCCATCGAAAATTCCTGTTAAAAGAGGCGAAGTCTTAAGATCTAAAGGCGGAGCGGACGCAAGTGGAGCGTGTCGTGGTCTTGGTTTTTAATTTGCATCCGACCCCTTTTGAATTCCTTAAGGCCCTCAGAGTCGACTCGCACGTTTGGGGACCTCGTGGGACTGCCAGTGACACAGGAGGCAGCAGCACCAGGAGGAAGGGAGGAGAAATCCGTGTTGCTTAGCCACCTGGCTGTCTTCTGCGGCATGTTCCTTGCTTGGCCGGAAAATATGTCTTGGAGCCATCTGCTGGGGAACAGGGAAGGATTTGGGGAGGAAAAACAGAGAGGGAGTCTTCTGTGCCCCTCTCTCCATTCAAACGCCTCCCCCACCCCAAGCCACCCGCCTCCCACACTGCCATTTGCTGCTGCTGAATGTAAACCACCCTTTGAGTTGTCCCAGTGGTGCAGTTTTTAAATTCTGGCCCTCAAGAACCACACTGGTTGCCCAGCCTCTGGCAAACCGCATGGGAAAGTCCTCCTCCGGGCAGCCGTTTTTTCACGGTGGGTTTTAGCATTGATGTTCTGCTTTTGGGTTTTCCCCTCCCTGCGTCTCCCCCTCACACCCCATCCCCAAAACACCTCCTTACTGTGCCTGATTACGTGATTGCTCCCTTTTAAACTGTGTAAAGTTCTTCGTTTGGCCCCTGGCTGTCACGAGTGAGATGGGGATTCGTTCTTGAAGGAAGGGAAACAAATGCCAGAGCCGGTGGCTTCGGAAAGGAGTTTTGGTGGACGTTTTTGGTGTGGAGTTTGTTGAATGTGAAGCCACATCAGCTGTGTCCTGTGGGTCGCACGTGGCTTGTGCGCAGGAGTCTCTCAGGTACAGGTGGAACTGACGTGTCGATCATCAACCATCTTTACTCGGTTGTGAGTAACTTTGTTCCAGTTGAATGTTCGTTCTTTCTCTCTCTCTCTCCCCACCCCTCCCTGTGGCCCCCAGGGCAAGCTAAACTAACTCATGGGAAGCGGGCAAGCTCCCGAGGCCTTCTGGATGGTGTTGGACTGCACTTCAGGTGGCTGGGCAGGTGTTGGGAGTCCAGTGACACCTGAGGGGCTGTTAGTCGCCTGCCCCAGGTTTAAGTCAGGGCTGTGGGGACGTGCTGTCCTGCCTGCTCCTTGCATGTAGAAAGCTAGCCTCCTGGGGGCGAAGCCAGTCAGCCTTTCGGAGGGTTTTTTTTCTGCAGGAGAACTCAGACATGCAAGAGGCACATGCCCCGGCAGTTCTGGGAAGTCACTGACCCGTTGGGCCTGGCGGTTCTCAGAGCAGGCAGCTCATGGTCGCTTCCGGTTCTGCCCACTCTGGAGTGATGGCACACGCCACAATCGGCCTTGCAGGGCGGCTGTCGTGCAGATGGGGCGCTGCCAGACCCCTTGCCTTGCCAAGGGGACAGTTCAGTGGCCCCAACTTGCAAAGGTGCAACCTGTCCTGCTCTGTAACGGAAGCTTTTCTTGCATCCAAGGTCAGCTTTGAGATGTGGTTTCTTGGCAGGATTTTTTGGTCCAACAATTTTTTCCAAATCCGTTGGCTCACTCCGGAGTTGAGCCCGAGTGCCTTTTCAAAACATCTGTGGCTTTCTTTAAATGTCACCCACTTTACAATCACAGCCTTTTACTGAGGGAATATTGGTAATATTGGCCCGGGCCCCTGTATTTTTACATCTGCCACATACTAGATTCTTCTAAAACATTCTCCTTAGCTCAAATAAAGGTTATTTCCTGTATGTTCAGCGTATGGCCTCTCTCTCTCTGCCTTTCCTTCAATGTTAGGCTGCTGCTTTTATCCCCCCTTTTTTTCTTTTACAAAGAAGTTTCAATTTCTGAATCTTACTGGATGATAAGAAGTAGCTATAGAAGGCTAAAAGCAGGAATGGCGAGGGGGATTCGAAAGCACTAAACAAACCCATGAGCCACGTCGCTTAGATAATCAAAAAATAGGTGCTTTGTCCAGTTTCTCTGCGGATAGGTATGGATTAGCTGAAGCTCACTGGGTTGGATCCATGCGACAGATTTCTTTAAAAGCAGACCTGTTGGTGGGCTTGGGGGGGGGTGGGCGGGGGGCGGGCAATACACGTGGAAGGGGGACGAGTGAAGATCTGTATTTATAAAACACTTTGGAGATTTTGTGGGTTTTTTCCTTCCATCTTTTTGGATCCAGATTTATTTATAATGTTCCTCGACTCTGCCTTCCTGTTTGTGCTCCTCATCGGCTCTCATCACGAGAAGAACTTGATGTATATTCTCCGTTTCTACAAAGGCTTCTGCTCTCTCTGTTATGAAACGAAGTGTGCTGTGTCTCTCTCCTCTCCTCTCTCTCTTTTTAAAGAAGTCCTGATTTGGGGGGGATGTGGTGTTTGGGGAGGGAGGGAGGGAGGGCCTTCAAACAGTCTTGGTGGGGTTGGAGCGACTTCCCCGGAAAGCTTCTGCGTAGCGCTGTCTTTTTTACAGCGAGGTTTCTCAGATACTCAACTCTCGGGGCCCCTGTGAAAGAGCTCCGAACAAGCCATCTTTCCCCCATCACACTCAGCACAGAGATGCAGCCAGGCACAGGCAGACCAGCTGGGCAGTTGGCAAAGTAAATTTACGATGAAAACCACGCGCATTTCTGCATTATAGTGGGAGTTAGAATTATCGGTGAGAAATGAAAACCTCAGCATGTAGCTGTGAGAAGGAGAAAGGTTGAACTCGGTGGCGGGAAAATCAGCCCGCCCGCGTTTGGTTGGTTGTCTGGAATGTCGTGTGGCATTTATGATTCTTAAGCACAATGTCTTTGGGTGGGTGGGTGGGTGGGTGGGACTGGACAGACTCGGCAGCCTTCAGTTCCCATCATCCCTGGCCAGCGTTGGCTGATGGTTGGGCTGGTGGCCTCCGGTTCCAGCAGGCAGCTTCCTTTGCATTCCCCGGGTCCTCCACCAGCCTTGTCCGTGTGATGTAGTCCAGATTCTGGGAATGCATGTGGTTTTTGTAAGAATGCGGGCGTTCTAGCAGGGGCCAGCAGAGGTGCAGCCAGCCCCTGCCTGTCCCAAGATCGCTTTCCCTGTTGTACATCTGCCTTGAGCACGCACAGAACCAGCGTGGTGCAGAGGTTACGGCGTTAGCCTCGGGAGACCGGAGCTCACGAGGTGACTTTGCCTTGCCTACAGCGCAGGGTTGTCGTAACACTTGCAAGAGGAAGCGGGGCGGGCGAGACGACTGCATTTGAGAATCTAAGCCAGAATTGGCCCCTGTGCACCCCCCCACAAGATGTTGGCCTGCAGTTCCCTTCCGCATTCAGTTCCCTGCTGAATGGCTGGGGATGATGGGAGTCCAGCAACATCCAGGTGGGGGAGTGGGTGTTGCGAGAACCCACCAACGGGCAGCGGTAGGCACAATTCCTCTCTCGCAATTTACAAGAGTTAAATACAATGTATATTTCACATGTCAACGGATAAACAAAAGATAAAAAGTACAGCACAATATTAAAACAGTATCAATGGAAAGGGTGGCTGGTCAGCTCAGAAAGCTTCCTGGGGAAAAAAAGATGCTTCCAGGAGGTGCCGGAACGTTTCGCCTGTCAGCTTCACCTACCCTGCAGGGTGGTTTATTTATTTATTTATTAAAACATTTTTATGCTGCCCCATTCGCCGAAGCCTCGGGGCGGCTTACAACATAGAGAGCCAGCTCGGCTGTCCACGGGCCTTGGGTCCCTGCGCCCCTGGACTCATGCTGCGTGCGGGGAGAGGAAGCCGCAGCGAGTGTGGCACATGGGGGCTGGCTTTGCCCCTTTAGGAACACGTGTGCAGGCCCCGCTGGCGTGCGCTGGGCCCACCTTGCTGAAGCCACTGGTCCCGGGAGTCTCTTGGCCCGTTGCAGAAGAGTCTGTCGGCAGCTGGGCGTCAGGACTGGGACCTCCTCTCAGGTGGAGCGGACACTGCTTTCGGCAGTCTTCGGCATGGCGGTGGAGCTCAAGAACCAGACGCAGCCGTGGGGTCCGTGGCTTCTGCTCCGGGGCCGAACACGGAGACGCAGCTCTTCCGGACTTCCCTCCCGCTCCCAAAGGATTCGCGGCACAGCCTGCCCAGAGCCCTGGGGAAGACGGATAGCAGAAGGAAGGCTGGGCTTGGGTTGCTCGCGAGCCGGATCCAGCAGTTGGAGGCGCATCCTCTGGGATGGATCCCCTCAAGTTCCGAAGCAGCGTGCCGGCGGCTGCAGCCCCCCGAACCCTCGCCTGCAGTGTTCTGTTTTGCAGGAATTTGATTTTTGCTAAGGAGGAATGCAACCAGAAGGTGGTGCTGTGGCGCCATCCCAGGCAGAAATGCAAATATCCAAGGGAGCAGAGCTGCCCTCTATCTGGGGGTTTTTATCTCCTTTGCTAGCAGACGGAGCAAGCAGCATTCAGGACTTCCTCGGCACTGCCCCTCCGTGCCACTTTCCCCCAGTTTGGCAGCCTCCGTCCGAAGACGTCAAGGCCCATTATCCCTGGCTTGCTTTGCAAGTCTGAAGGCCAGATCCAGTGTCCAGCAGCGACTGATTAAAAGAATCGGATCGGAAATCGGGGGACTGGCCGCGCTCTTCCTTAGATGGGTAGCATCTCCAGGGCTCCCTGATTTACGCCTGTCTATTATTTGCTCTCATTTTATCGTTTATAAAGCACCGGCAATGACCGGATGCTGAACACAGACATCCAAACCAAGCGTGTCCTTGGCCGCAGGCGTGTGTTCCAAGGGCCTGATGCAAGACGGGAAAAGGAAGAGGGGGAAAAACAGGTTCAGGGGCTAGTCCTTAAAAGGTACATTAGTACTTGTAATGACCAGCCTGAAGGTGGAAACTAGGGGGCCACAGATCAGATGCCCGGTTTTCTTAACCTCTTGTGGTTTGGAAGCCGCTGGTTGTGCCAATCCAAGGTGACATTCAGCCTGCTAAATCTCAATGCTTCTGAGACCACGATGGCCCGATCGGCAGTGCTCGGCTTAACAAATCCGGTTTTTGTGGATGCTGATTTCAAAAGCAAAACCAGTGAAGGCAACTCTTTCCAGTTCAACAGTGAGTGAGTATTTTGTCGTCTTGATGGAGGCCGAAAAAGGCCGTCTGTTGGAACCCACATCTGTGGACCGACAGCAAAAGCAGGTGACTTGTTCCCAGAGAAGGGGTGCACGGTTTCTTGGAGCAGGAGAGGAAAACTGGCCAGCCTGAGATGGTTGAATTCCATCTCTCAGCCCCAGCCAGCATGCCCAATGGTGAGGGATGAGAGGTGTGGCCACTCGGAGTGCCGTTTTGCTCCTCCTAGCCAGAAAGAGTTCATAGTTCTAGCTCATAGATTTTTTGTAGGACGATCAAATCTGGCCTCTGGCTGGAAAACCTTCTGAGGCTGCCTCCCACTCCACCAACTAGCCCCACGTGCCACCGGGAAAGGAAGCAACTGCAGGCTCTTGTGCTGTTCCCTTTGAAGAATATGCTTTGAAACAAAGCACAAGTGCCTGGGTTTTGCTGCGTTTTTCCTTCTCCCTCCTCCTCCCCTTTTGTGTTGTGACTGTCAACTCATCAGCCTCTGGAGAGGGACTGGTTGGTACTCATCTTCATTAGACACTCTGGGAGCCTTTCAGGGATGCTGAAGAACCAGGTTCAAAATCCTACAAATGCATAAAATAAATGATGGAGTCAGTTGTCTCAAACCAACTCGGGGGCTGTGGACCTGTGCTTGTCCCTCTCCTCTCTAAAGCTGAAGAAGGTCTGAGCCTTCCAGTCACGCGTCCTGATTTTTGAAGGGCGAGTTCTGCACGTGGCATGAGCGCCAGAGGCCCTGCGGATGGTGAATTTACGATACTGGCTGCTCCACCTCCGGAAGGCGAGCGCCGCCGTCTTGCCAGCTGGCCCCCAGCCCGCCGTTCTGGATCGAAGGTGAGAATCGGCAGGTTCCCGTTCGTGGAAGGATCAGTGTGCTCTGAGCCATGCGTGGGTCCCCAGAGGAAGGCAGGGCTGGCTGCCGAGCCTCCCTCCCTCCTGGCACGGGATATTTAAGAGAAGGCTCTTGAGCCGGAACTGCGCATGATGGGGGAGCCCCTGCACTGCATGCAGCGCTTGCTTGTTTCGGTCCCCGGGTTGCAGGGAAGGCTGAGCGGCGCACACCGAAAATGGGTAATGTGGCGTTGCAGCCGGTGCTACAGGAATAGTCCTGGGGGAGAAGTAACCCCATCTGGGACTAAGCTTGCGGGATTACGTGCCAAGCCTTCCATGGAGTGGGGTAAAAGGAAGGGCTTTGCCCATGCCATGGCCAAGCTCTGGACCTCGAAGCCACAAAATGCCAAGATGGCCACCCTTGGGGACGGCCTTACAAGGGAAGGGGGCACACGAATGGAGGAGAAGGTTGCTAGTCCTGATGGTGATCGTCCGCCTTCTGGATGAGAAGCGGTGTGCCTTTCTGTGTCGGCTACTGCGGAGGGTCCTGCTGTATCCTTCAGGCAGCAGGCCAAACATCCACCTGACCGACCGTGGCAGCTTCCTAGGTTCCTCTTAAGCCAGCACTTGCTCGAGAACCATGAGGACTAGTTCCTTACATTTATGGGGGGGTTTTGCACCCCTCCTTTTCCCCTTTGGCTTGAGCTCTCTGTTTGACCCCCAGCTTCTCCAGCTGAACCAAGAGCTCCTTCCCAGGCTCTGATGACTTTCGCAGCCTTTTTACAGTCACGGTCTAGACTGCCTGAGGAGCGGACCTGGTCTATAAGCAGATGCCGTCCTTCGATAAGGGCTTTGAGAGAAGAAAAACATGCCAGAGACTGGCTAGAAGGCAGCTGACTGAATCAAGGAATTACTCCCGATAGACGTGGTTCAGAAATCAAACCTTGCGCAGTTATTCAATGGTTAAAAGGCCGTGCCTTCCCCCCACGCCAAACTCTCCCCCCTTCCCACATAACTCGCTCGCATTCCTCTCCGACTCTCTCGCTGCCCGCTCTTGGCTAATAATACTTAACTCGCTTCGGCGACTGCCTGGACCCACGGCCCCGTTCAGGTGCGCCGCAGATGGGCCACGAACCTGCGGACGCACCTGATGACATGCTAATGGGCCAATCTGTCACATCGCGGCTGGGCGCCCAGTCAGGCTGGCGGACCGTGGCGGGGCGGGAGCTCTCGTGGCCCCGCGGCGCCCCCTCCCCTCCCCACCCCTCCCCGCATCCCGGAGTCTGCACATCATGTGCTCCTGTGCGCGGCGAGGGCCGAAGGCTCGTGCATCTGGCACCGAGACATGCAGGCGTTCAGTTCCGAGAGACCGGACATCTCCAATTGGAATAATTAGGGGAAAGACACTCTGGGGCTGTCTGGGGGCCTAATTATGTTTTGAAGACTCTAGATTCAAGAAATTACTTCCAGGTAGAGCTGCGTCAAGGAACCCTAATCCTATCCATCTCTGTCACCACACACACACACACACACACACACACACACACACACACACACACACACACACACACACACACACAAAAGCCATCATACTTTATGGAGTTTGTAGAATCCCCTAGCTACACAGAAACATAATAGCCAGCATTGCCTAGTGGTTAGAGCGTCGTGCAGGGATTTAAGGCATCTAGGTGCAAGGCTACTTGTATTGGGACTCAGCCTAACCTACCTTACAGGGTTGTTGTTGTGAGGATAAAATGGTGAGGAGGCTCTTAGATGCCCCTTTGGGCTCCTTGAAGGTCCGAGCCGACCTTGAGATAGCAAATGCGGTTGCGGGGTCAAAAAATGGAGAATAGTTTCAGTTTCTTAAGCGGGCTATGGTTGTGGAGTGATGGGCCATCATGATTAAGATGGTCAGCTGGGGATGATGGGGTTGCAGCGGCTGGCTTGATGGACAGAGGACCGGGGAGCCAGGGGGCCATGGACCTGAGCGAGGGGCAGGTTGCAAGAGGGTTCCTGGCAGGGGCTGGTGATGCTGAGCAGGACGCCGGCCACGCTTGCCGGCCTCGAGGAAGGAGGGCGGTGGGCCCCTCCATGCGCCCCCAACGCAGGCCGAACTGCTCCAGGTGAAGCTGCCGCCTCCCTGGCCACCTCATCCCGCTCCCAGGTGGCGGCGTCTTCAGTTTAGGGAATTCCCTTCCCTAGAGAAGGGCTTCTCCAGGGAAAGCTCCCAAGGACCAGGATTTAGGAGAGGTGAGGTGGGAGCGAAGGGGCAGCGGAGAACAGTCCTGATTTAAATCTCTGGCACAGGGAAAAGATTCCGCTCAGGGTCCAGGATCCCCTTAATAGGAGTGCGGAATGACTGGATCTGACAGCTCATGACGCCGAGAGCCCGCCCTCGCCCGTCCTCTCGCTTTCCATCCTCTCTCCGCGCTCTCCTCCCCACTCCAAGCTGATGGAAAACTCTCCCACGAAACTCCTATTTATTTGCCCAGGGTACAAGGCAGAGGTCCTTGCCAGTCTGCGGCTGCAGGGGAAGGAGCCCAAGCGAGCGCACGGTGTTTCGGGAGAGCAAAGAAGCCGGTTCCAGAAACGCTTCCAGAAGGAAAGATGAGAACAGCAATTTGGCCTTCTCTGCCGTGCAGATATTAACTGCGTGGGGCGGTCAGTTTGTTCCTTCTCGGATGTGCTGAACAAATCCCAGCTCCCAGCCCAAAGGAGCGTTTCTTCGAGGCCCTCGAACTACCGAGTGGCTGGTTTGAGCATCCGGGAGCCCCTCGTGCATCCGTGGATGGGAGGTCTCGCCTTCGGTAAGGAAGGAACTTTCTGCTGAACTCCAGATGGACACGCAGCGCGGAGGGGTCACACGCTGGAGATCTGTGTGTGCGGCTGTGCGTGGGATCGGGAGCGGACCTTGCCACTGAGTCGGCCCGGACAGCATATCGCATCTACGCCCGACGGGCCCGTCCTCCATCCCATCTCGGCTGTCATTTCCTGCACTTTCGGTGCCTGCAAATTTGCTTTTTCCTCCTGGAGATTACAGGGTGGCCAGCCAGCTGGCTGTTTGCATCCCCCGACTGGCATGGTTCCGGGCATTCGTCTGGAGCGGTAATTGTGCCAGGAGTAAATTCTGCATCTGTGGGTCGGTTCTGCACGTCTAGCCTGCTCGGCCGTCCAAAGCGGAGGCAGGGTACCAAAGCGATCCGAGATGCGTGTGGCTTCGCTCCGAGGCGAATAAACTTTTCCCCTGGGGACGAGGAAGGAAGGAGCATTGTGTAAAAATCCGCTTTCCTCCTCGCTTCTCTCTCTTTCTCATCATCCCACCGAGAAGGAAGATGTCCAACAAGGCCAAGATACGATGCTGGAGCTGGTTCATTTTGGCAGCGCTGCTGTGCCAGGAGTTCTCTCGTTTCCGAGTGGCCGTGGCGAAGAAGGAGCGGAAGAAGCCCAAGGAGCCCAGCCAGTACACGGAAGCCCTCAACACGACTCTCTCGAACAGTGAAGAGCTCAATGGGCACTCCAAGGTTGGTGGAAAAAAAGGATCGCTGTGGCTTGTCCCCGTGAAATCCCTAACAGATCCCCGAAGAGGTGGTCTGCCTTCATTCCTTTCCCCCGCCATGACAGCCCTGTGAGGTGGCTTGTGTGGGTGCCCATTTCACAGAGGGGGAAAACTGAGGGGAAGAGAAGTTGATTCGCCCGGTGCAGAGCATGAAACCTGGAGCGCAGGCTGCCCCCGGGCCCACCGAGCAGGCGCTGCCCGGTCTGGTGGAACGGAGGAGGCTGCCTTGTCTTGCGTTAGACCCTTGACCCTCCCAGCCCAGTGCTGCCGGCTCTGCCCGGCAGCTGCCCCCACCCCCCCAGGGCTTCCTTCAGGCAGGAGTTTGCCCAGCGAGCACGTGTCCCACCACTGGGCTCTTCCCCGTGGAACCAGCAGCGCCTGGCCTCTAGGAAACGGCTGGACCGAGCACCCCAGCTGCCCCGCCGTTGCTGTGCGGCCTTTTCCTTGGCGGCAGAGAAAGGGCCGCTGCACGGGGGCGTTCCCATTCTGCGAGCGGAGCAGCCGCATTACGCCCCCCGCCCCCACGCTGAGCCCCCGGCTCCTCAGAGAAAAGGCCTCGTGCAGGCGGAGAGCTGGAGGTGTCCCTCTCCTGCAGAAAGCTAGCATCCCAGGGAGCAAGCTCAGCCAGGGCCGGCACCCCTGACATGCTACCTTTCCGTGAGCAGGGATTTTTTAATGTCAAGGTGCCCTCTTTTCATCGTAGCAGGGCCCTCCCTGCAGGCTGAAGCGCCCAGCCTGACCGAATCAGCAAGGACTCGGCTGTTTCCTCCAAGGGTTCAGGCTGGTCATTATGTCCCCTTCTGCGTGCAAAGCAGGGGCTCATTCCCCGCAGTGGCCACTCTCTGTGTTAGATGGGTTAGCAGCGAGGAATCGGAGCAGGCGAGCCAGCCGTGGAGCATCCATTTCCAGCAGCAGTCTATCAGGCGTTGGGGATCTGTTTGTGGTGGTGATCCGATGGGCCGCGGGGGGAGGACTTGTGCAAAAGGGGCGACTGAGCGGAGCGGCCGCCTCCTCCATGTCTCCCCGGCTGCTCAGAGAGGGGGGCGCTGGCCGATTCCTGGCCCACGTCCTTCTATTCAGGGGTCTGAGGGCTCCTCTCCAGAGGAAAGCCCGGCTGGGCCATGGAGGGCTGCGGAGAGGTGCTGCAACTCCCATGAGCCCTGACCGTCGGCTACACTGCCTGGGGATGAGGGGGGCTGGAGTCCCGCGAGGTCCAGACCCCTGCGGTTGGGGAAGCCTGCTCCTGGACCCCAAGGGGACTCCCAGGGTCTTGTTTAGCTACTTCACGGCTCCAGGGAACGTGACGACTTCGGGAGGTCGGCTCGGGCATCGGCCCAGAACAGTCGGCGAGCCGCAGGTCCTTTCCGGTTTGTTTTGGCTTGGCGCTTTCGCTCCAGCAGCCCCTCCTCACCCCGCGTGACTCCGGCCCCCATCAGCGGAGAAGTGCCCAGCGAGCCCCTCGGCTGCCTTCCCCGCTCCGTGTAGCAAAGGCGTTGCTGGGGATGGCGGCCCCCGAAGGGTTCTGTCGAGCCCCGAGTGCCCCCCGGGGGCCACGGGCTTCGTATTCTCGAATATAAAGGTGCCTTATTCAAGGGGGAATTGCAGGTGGGGGTTCAGCCCCCCTTCTCTGCCAGCTGCAGCAGGCTCACCCCCCCCCCCCCCCCCAAATGCAGGAGCGGAAAGTTTTCGGTCGGTTTGGAAGGATCTGAGTCCAGGGGGAATGAGCTGAATCGTGCATTTTATGGGCGATGGTCTGGATAAGAGAGGGACGGCTTGGTTTCGCCTCCTGCAATCTTTTCAGAGCCCTTCATAATGATTTCTGGCTTTGCACGCAGAGAGGGGCGTTCGCTTGCACCATTTTGGGGCCCGGGTGTTCCCTGTGGGTCTGTCTCCAGCGTCTTTGATGTCCCAGCAACACCCCTGCGGTGCAGCCCCTCCGTCCTTTGAGGAAGGTGGGCAGCTCTGGATGAACTGGGAGTTGCGAGATGGAAAGAGAAGGCACAATTTCTCACCTCTTCTTAATCCAGCCATTTAAATCAATGATCACCTTCTTTTCTTCTTGAAAGCTCGAACAGCTGAAAGTAATGCAAAGCACCTTGATGCCCACATCTCCGCAGACACCAAAAGCAAGAGCAGGACATGTGTAAAAAAACCTGTGTTTATCTGGAAGATTTTATCTTCCTCCTTAGTCCCAATAATGGGTTGCCTATAACCAATCAAGGAAGAGAGGCTCTACCCGCAAGGACTTACAGTCAAGACAGTGATGACACAAGAGGAAAGAGGGATCTGGATGGAAGAGGAAAACTAACTTCTCTGGCAGGGAAAAGGGGAGAAAAGAGAAAGTCGAATGATCGAGGAGTTAGAGGAAGCTGCTGCAATGGCAGGGGGTTAGCTTAGGAAAAAGCCAGACCCGGCCAGAACAATTATGGGGAGAAGAGACTGGGGGAATTTTTCTCCCTCTCTCTTACTAGAACCCAAAGGGGTTTTTCCCTGAGTCTGGATGGCAGGAGATTTGGGATGGATAAAAGGAAGGGCTTTTTATATGGTACATCATGAAACTATGAACTTCACTTCCACAAGATGGGGTGATGACCACCATTTTGGCTGGCTTTCAAAAGGGAACTGGATGAATTCATGAGCTCCTAGTCCTCATGGCCATCAGGTACCTCCAGTGTGCCCTAGCTGCTGTGGAACATGGGTGGGACAGTGCTGTTGAACCCCTGACCTACTTGTGGCTTCCCCGTGTGAGCAGAATGTTGGGCTAGATGGACCTTTGTCTGACTAAAGATGGCTCTTTTTGTGCTCTTAAATAAAAGCTGCTAGTCCTCATGGTCCTCCGCAACCTCTAGTATCTGCGGCAGTGTGCCTGTGAGCACCAGTTGCTTGGGAACATGGATGGGGTGGTGCAGTTGTACCCCCATCCTGTTGTAGGGTCGTCTTCCGCCCCACGTTCCCCAAAACGGAGACGCTCAGTTAGTGTTACTCATGGAAAAGTACCATTTTTGCTGAACAAAACAACCATTGGAGAGTCAGCAAAAATGCAAACGAAACCGCTGAGCAGTAACTAAGCAAGCCCCGAAAGGCTGTCTGGGAAGGGAAAGGAAGGCCGTCGGAGTGGCATTTGCATTCCGTTCCTTCCCAGAGCAGCTTACATCACAGATAAAATAATGGGGATTGTTAAAAACAAACGGTTTGTCACTTATTCTACTTTATTACTTTTCAAGGCTGAGGCTCTGCAGGCAGTTCCCCAAGAATTCATGCCACCCGGTACATCGCGATAAGCCAGAGTTGGAAGTTAAGGCTGCGGCATAAAACCATCATGAAAAAGAGCAACTCCCCTTCCCGATTTAACCTACGCAAATTAAAACTGACTCTCAAATGTATAGCCTTCCACTGTCATCCAGGCGGGTGAGATCTTGTACTTTCGGAGCAGGGGTGCCCACAGGCTGAACGTCCGGCCCACCCGCCCTGCCCAGGCGCCTCAGAGGGTGGAAAAGCAACCGCTGGATGGTTTTTGCCCCGGCTCCCCCGTGCTTCCTTGCCCCGCAGCACTCGATTTAGGTGGCGGAAGCAGCCCTCTGCGCAAAGCCATGCGCAAGGAGCGCTCTCCACAGAGATCGCTGCGCCTCACGCGGGGCAGTGTCGGGGGCTCGCTCTGCCACGGGGAGCCACCCCTGAAAAGACCCTCTCCTGAATCCTGTGCGGGGCACCCAGAAGCCAGCCTGGCCGCGTGTGGTGGAAGCGGTGCTCAGCGCTGTGAGTTCCTTTTCGTTCGCTTTCTCTCCCAATGTCTAAGGGGCCCGAAGGAGACGAGCGCCTTCGCTTGCTTGGCCTGCCTCCAGTCTGCGGAGGATGGTTCTGACCCCTTGCTTTGTCCAAAGCTGGGGTGGCCAGGGACTGGACCCATATGGCTGCTCTGCCATGGGGCAGGGGTCCCTCCGGGAGAGGGAAGTGGCCGTCCTGCGCAGCCTCTTGGGCAGGCCATGGGATCGCCGTCCTGGGCGGATGGATGTGGCGCATGGAAGGGCTCAGGCTTGTCTGCCTCCAGGTGGGGGGAGAACTCAGCCGCCCCCACCAGCGAGAGGCGTCACCGCAAAGGTAGAATCCGTAATACCCTTTATAGACGTCTTGCTCCTTTAGAGACTTAAAGTATTTAGACGTGTCATTTCTTTAATCGGTGGCTGTCTGCATAGCAGCTTAGGAGTGGGTAATTACCCCGGAGTGGTTAATTAGCTAACGGGCTAATTGCCCTTCCCTGCAGGGGGAAGGAGAGACAGACTTCCCCTGCAGATCTCCGCAGTTGGGAGTGGATGCCAATTAGCTAGGAAGGGTTTTACAATACAATAATCACTGCTTTTGTTTAAATCTGCCAGGGGGATCCCCCCCTCCCCGATAATTTGTTTACTGGAAGAGGCAGTGGGGTCTAATGGGTGGGGGAAGGACCGGTGTGGTTCTGCTCACAGCTCCGGCACGGACTTCTTGGGTAGGTGGTCCCTGTGCGTTGAAGGGGCCTGTGTACGCGATGGCCCGCAGCTGGGGTGGACAGAAGGGTCACCCCCAGACGTTTGGGCCTTCAGTTCCCCAAAGCTTTTCCAGCACGGCAAGGCGCCGGGGATGCTTGGAGCCGAGGTCCAGAACGCCTGGAGACCCACCTCTGCCCTCGCTTGGCCCACAGGGCTCTCTCCAAGTCATGTTGTGAACCCGGCCGCAGGTTTTCCAGTCTGCAGACCCAGTGGTCGAGTTTCGCAAGGGTTTGGCAAGAGACATGGAGACCCGGTCCCGACAACACGAGTTCTCACACCCAAGGACAGCCTGTTGGCTGTTGCTGAACCATGCAAGGCGGTTCAAACTTAGGGTTATCCTGTTGTCCGAACCCAGCAAAATGACAAGCCATGCCGCGCAACCCACGGTTCACAAGCTGTGGGGGCCTCTTCATGGGCTGTTCACAGTGAAACCATGGTGAAACTCATGAGCGCTCGTCTCCTTCGGGCCCCTTAGACATTGGGAGAGAAAGCGAACGAAACTCACAGTGAAACTCACCCCCAGCCCTTGCAAGGGGGTTACTGTGTTGTCTGAATCCAGTCAGAGTTGGGAAGGTGCCAGCAGGCATATTAGTTTCAGTTCCTTGATGGTCCCTGTGGCAAAAGTAACGGTGGTGGTTTGTTTTATTTTTGAAGGATGACGCAAAATTGAGGATTAGTTGATAAGAACTTTGAAGACTTGTGGTAGATCCAACAAAGCTCCGTCCATTCCGGCGACTTGTATTCACCCGGATGCCCTCGGGAAGTTCCAAACCGGGGCACGGAAGCAGTGCCGTCTCGGCATCTGGTTTTGAAAGCTCAAAGGTGGGATTTTGATCCTACCGAGAAACAGTGACCTTTTTCTTGGTATGCTGGTCCTTACAGAGTCAAGGGGCGTACTCCAAGCAGCGTTTGTCCACCTGGGGGAACTCCAAAGTTTGCAGAAGAAATATATTTGTTCATTTAGGAAAGATCCCCCAAGAGGCAGCCCCCTCCCAGCTTGTGTTCAGCCCATCTCAGGGGCCAGTTGTGGTGTCTGCTTCTTGGAAGGAGACAAGAGCAGGAAGCTGGCCAGAAGTGGGGAACAGAATGGAGTATTTTTAGAAGGATAAAGGACAGACGTGCTCCATATTCTCCAATCTTGCCAGCCACGATCAGTCCTGGGACTTTTGCTTTGCTCCAGGCCGCAGGAGCTTCATGGAACTTCCATAGCTAGGTGCAGGCTACCTCCGGATAAAGTTATTGGGGGCAAATCACAGGAGAGGGCTGTCTTTGCCCCGCTCATTGCCTTCCTGGGGCCAGGCAGATAGGACTGGGCTAGGTCACCGTCCGATCGACGTGCGTCTTAAATCAGGGCCCGGTCCGGCCCTCCAGGCTCCCAGCTTGGCTCCTTCAGCTGGTTTGCCAAGGCCACCTGGTGCTGCCTCCGGGCTTTTGTGCAGTCCGTCCCCCTCGGAAGGGCCGGAATGGCTCTCCAGAGGCTCAGTAGCTCCGAGCAAGGGCTTGGAGAGGCAACATTTGGGGCGGGGAGTGTTCGGGCCCCTTCCTCTTTGGCCCCGGGAGCCTTTCGGAAAAGGTGCATGTGGCTCCCAGGCTGGGCCAGGAGAGACTTGCTCCCCACGAGGTGCCCTCAGGCCGTTGCCTGGCTTGGCGGGTGCAGACGTGGGTCCCGGCCGGTCCCCGCGCAGGCTGCAGGCGGTGCGCCCCCCTTCTCGGCTGCCAGGCGGCCTCCTGCCAAAATAAACAGAGGTGCCTGCACACGTGCTTCTCCGACGGCTCAGCCCTGCTGTAGTAATTAAATAATAACACCGCGAGGACAGAGCATTCATTTCGGCCGTCAATCAGAAACTGGGCAGCAGCCCGGCCGAGAGAGGTCTGCGATTCAAGGAAGCCGGTGGCCGGGCACGGCCGATCGGCAGCCCTGTGGGCTTCCTCCGAGGCCGGCCCGCAGAATCCGCCGTGGCCGCGCTCCTCTCCGGCGCGGTCTCCTCGGAGTGGGGCAGAGATGGCGGTTCCGCTGGCTTTCGCGGTCTTTCCCATGTGGCAGCCGCATCGTGCGAGTCGGGGAGCGTGTCCTCCCGTGGCTTCGGGAGCCCGTCTGCGTCCTTCCAGCACAAGCCCGCTGCAGAGATCTGTCCGGGGGAACCAAGCCCCCGGTCCATGTCTTCCTCGCGTCACTGTCCCGTCTCCCAAACGTCCCCTGCAGATTTGGGGGCAGGAGAGGGTGTGTGCCAAGCGGCTCGGGCCGAGAGCTTTCAGCAGTGACCTGGCCAATCTGTGCTCCCAGAGTTAATCCCCAAATTTGCGAACTCAAGAAGTTGAGTTTGGAGTACAGACAGAGTCTGGGTTATAGCTGTTGGTGAAATGTGGGTTATCCTATTGCCTGAGCAAAACCACAGTCACAAGCCATGGTTTGTTTCCAAACAAGCAACAGTTTTTAACCCAACAATAAACCATGGTTTCTCTTCATAGGTTGCTCATGGTTAGGAAAGCATGCTTGAACATGTGTTGAGAATGGGCTGTTCTTGAACCGTGGGTTGTTGTGTTGTCAGAACCTAACCAAGATCACAAACCATGATGAACAGCCCACGGTTCATAACCCGATAGAAACCACGGGCTCTCTTCATGGCTTGTCCTAGTCTGGATGGAGGAAATAACGGATGTTTGTTCAGGCTCTGCTGGAAGACTTGCAGGGTGGAGAGTGAGGGACGTGTGAGGAACCTGTTTTTAAGGAGGGGAATCCGGATGCCTGCGTTCTGTTCCTGGATTCCAGCCTGCGAATCCGACTTTCGGGTGAGCGTAGCCACTGTTCACATGGGACTTGCCAGGCTTCAGGATGCAGGTCGCCATTGCTGGGTACGCACCCAAACCTCTGCGCCTTCCTCTTGTCCCAGCTCCCTTTCTAAGACGGGACCAAGCCCCAGAGGCTGTCCAAAAAGGCTTCCTCAGGATTGCAAATATGGAGCTGAATACGGCTCACGGCAAGCGCCCCCCACCCAAAGGGAACCGCACCCCTTTCGCTTGCCGACTGGCTCTTTGGTGCTTCCCCAGCGTTTCTCTGGCCTTTCCACCCACTCGCCTCTCTGGCTCTGCTCCCGTGCGCCCTGGGATGCAGCCCCAGAGCTTCCCCAAAATGGAGTTCGGCTCTTGGCGCACAAGAGGTCGACCACCCCCAGTGCCCGGGACCTCCGCTTCTGCCTGGGGGCGTCTCTCCTGGCTAGGCCCACTCTGAGGTTGGGGTCGAGCATCCTTCCCCGTCCCCTTCCCCAGGAACAACGCCAACCAACCCCCAGAGTTCACTTCAGCGTTGTCAGTTTGTGGCCCTGCACCAGAGTTGCCTTCTGGTCCCGTTCCAGAGCTGTCTGCTCAACTCCAGGGTACGCATGACAGAACGAACCTTGACGCTAATTACTCAATTACCCTGGAATGCGCCAAAGCTCTACCAGCCGTGACTCAGGATCAATTTCATTTGGCTGACAGCGCCGCTAACACCCGCCCGGAGCAGGAAATGAGGGGACGGGCCAGGGTGTATCCGGCAGGTGACCCGCCAACCAGATAACAGTCCCCCGAAAACAGTTGCATCCAAAACAAGTGGGGAGGGGGGTATCTCACCTGTCCACACCTGCCAAGCTGAGTGCCTCTGCTAAGAAAGAGGCACCTGGCAGGAAACAAAGAAGGGGCAAGGCTGAATTTAATAACGTGCTCGCCAGGGCAGGTTGGGAAATGTCGGTCCAGTTCCCGTTATCCATCCCATTGCCCGGTTTGGGACCAGTGCATTTTGCAAGGGAGCGATGGCTTGTTCAGGGTCTTCCCAGCTTGCTCTGCACCATTCCTGGTGGTTGGAATGCTTTCCCTCACATGTCGTTAAGGGAAGCTCTTCCCATATTTGACCCTGTCTTTTTTCCTCTTGCAAGGAACCTGAAGTGGCTTAAACCTGGGATTTTTCCTCTGGTCTTGAATTGAAAATCTTGTGGGTGCTTTTGTATTCCGGCCTTACCCACGACTGGAATGCAGATCCGGAGAGATGGTATTTGGCCCTCGGGCTGCAAGCAGTTTAAGGGATCTGCATTTTGCCAGATATTCTCCGCCCTGCTGCGGTCTCCGCCATTTCCTTCCCACAATCCCCCAAGTCTAGGGCATTCTGGACCGTTCAAACACCAACCTCTCCACGCAGCAGCAGCTTTTAGCCCGTGTGACCAGAGCAAGCCCCAAACGACAAAGCGTTGCGACGGCTAATGGAGAACCCCATCCCTCCAAAGCCTTTGTGGAATTTCTCCTCTCCCTGGAGAAAATTCGGAGAAATTGCCATCTACCCCTGCTTATTTATCTTCCAAGAATAGGGTGGAGGAGTTTTGAGAAGCCTCAAGGGGGCTTTTAGGTTTTCAAGACCATCCGGTAATTCTCGTTTGGGTGTTTCTGATTTCCTGTTTAAGCCATGTTGCCCACACCCTCCTTTGAGAGGGCTCCAGCAGCGCTCCCCGCCGCCCCAAGAAATCCCCACACGCACCAGTGCGCATTCTTGTTTCCCAATTTTAATACATTCTTAACGTTTTGTTCGTGCGCCCAAATTCCACGGAGTGACTCATTAAAGCTGCTTAGCTGGAAGTGAGTTTGGTGGAGGGGTTCGGGACTGGAGGGCTTGTCTCATTCAGGCTCGTTCGATGATAGAAATTTGGCAAGCTCACGGGGGAATGGAAGGGAACTGGAAGGCTATCTGACAAGGCGCTGGGCTGGAGGCGAGCAAGGTGGAAGGGGGCACTCCAAACTGGCACGAAGGAGCGGGTTCGAGGTGGCTCATTCCGATCGGAGCGATCCCCACGGGGCTATGGAGGCCTAGCTTTCAAAAGCTGCCAGGGAACAGCACCTGCTTTGCCCGCAGAGGCTTCCAGGTTCAACTGTTGGCACTTCCAGTTTAAAAGATCCAGTAGCAGTTAATTGGGAACCCCTGGAGATTGGCAGAGTAGACGCCCCTGGACTAGCGAGAGACGTTGACCCTCTGAACTGATGCTGCCCAAGCCAATCATTAGAAAACTTGTATGCCTTCTAAGAACTGGGTTTATTCCTCCTCTACCCTCCTCATCCCTTTTCCTCTTGTGCTGCTCTTATGTACTGATTAACTTTTCATTGGCTGATTTGACCAGCGGACATGGGTAAGGAAGCCAGTTTGGGCTGAGAGACAGCTTGACAGTGGGGCGGACTGGGCTGGTGGGCTCTTTGCTGGGCGGTGCTTGAGCGGAGGCTGGGTTCAGACAATGAGCCAATCCACACGACACAAACAGCCCATGATTTAACAGCAGCCTCCACTCAAACCGTACTCATCCTGTGATGTCTGAACACTGGAAGTCCAGGGGGGCTCAGGCCTGGGTTAAGGAGTACGCAGTTCCAACCTTACTTGCCTGATCCCTGGGGAAGTTGTAAATTATTCTGTGCCTCAGTGTTCCCCATCTGTAAAATGGGACCATAGGTCAAGAGCACGGACACAACCGGCTGTGACTGCAACCCCCGTGCTGTGCCTGCCCTATCTTGCGCTTGCTTTTTTTCTAGCTGCACTGTTGATTTCCCTGCACTTTCCCCTCTTTCAAGTAAACATGTTGTTGTTAATTTGGGTTGCTGAAAAGTGAAAAACACTCCAGGATGTGAGGAATATCTGAATTTCTGAGTGGCCAAATTTAGTTTCTGGCTCGGGGATGCCCTGCGAGGAAACAGCTAGTCCCCTGATAGTTGTTGACTCCAGTTCCCATCAGCCCAAGCCTGCATGGCCATTGGTGAGGCATGATGGGAATTGCGGTGCACCAGCATTCAGCGGCCCCGGTGTCTCCCCGGCCCCACGTGAGGAAAAGCGCTCGAGAATCAGCCACCCAGGAATCCCCACTGTCTCATTTTGGATCAACAGCCTGGCGCTCTCCCCAGAGGCCTGGGGGAGCGGCTCCCATCAGCCGCATCCCTCATGGTTGGGGCTGATAGGCTGGGGGTGCCGGCCAGTCCCATCCGGAAGCTCCAGGCTCCTTTCGGAAGGCAGGATTCTGCTTGTCCGTGGCCCTGGAGCAAAGGGGGCCTCCAGCCGACGCAGATCCGGGACGGGGGCTGCTTGCGGAGCCACGTGGGACCCCAACGCTTCTTCTTCTCTCCCTAGATGCTCGAGTCCCCCGACCCGCGCATGACCGACCCGCGCCGGACATGGATCTCCTTTGTGCAGCGTCCCGGCGACGGCGGCGGCTCCAAAAAGCGATGCAAGGGGAAAGATAAGAAATTTGTAGGTTGCGCCCGGAGGCACAGCTGGCTATGGGTGGCGATGAGGATGAGGGTGGTGATGAAAATACCGCGGGACCTGCAGGCAGGGTTGGCGCCATCCTCTTAGAAACACAGAACAGAGACACAGAGCGAGTGAGAGGGGCCTCCGGGCCATCTAGTCTGACCCCTGGCTCCGCTCGCGACATGCCCGCCGTGTGCGTGTCCAGCCGGTCCTTGAACACCCGCACCGACGGGGCCTCAGTCACCCCCCCATGCCAGACCCTGGGGGTCTTAACCCCCAGGAAGGACTTCCTGGCACCCCAACTGAACCTCGGATCCCTGAGCTTGGCTTCAGGCAAGGCACCCCAATCTGCGCCCCCCATGAGTCTGACCCTGTACCAAAATTTTGTGCCAGCTTTTGCTCCACACTGTCTTTTGGATCACCCCCCCCCCCCGCACCGCTTGCTTGCTTGGCAGGGAGAAAGCCGGGGCAGATGGGCTGCTGCTGCTAGGGCCAACCCCTACCCTGCTCCCCCGCTCCCCAGGTGTTTTGCTTCCCTTCCTTGAGCTGTTTTCTTCTCCTAAAGATGCATTTTTTGTGGTTCTGCAAGCGTCACCCCCCATCCCCCCGGAAGGCTCACACTGTTTCGGACCCCAAGGTCCGAGCCCGGCAAGCCTTTTCCGACAGGCCGGATCCAGAATCTGCTGTGAGGGTGAAGGAGGTGGGGCGCTGCAATGGGAACAGGCTAGATGCTGGGCGAGGTGGGACTGGTACGGTCCTGGCACCACTGCGACAGCCCTGCTCCCAGGGGTGGTGTTCCACTGCAGTGGACAGAGAATGTGTGTGCATGCCACAGATGTACCACACATGTGCATGGCTCTCTGAGGGGGTGAGGCCCCTCGCCTAGCCATCTTGCTAGTTATAGGGGGCCAGTGGGCCTAGTGGTTATAGTGTCAGATGGGACTCGGGGGATCTGGGTTCTGGACCCCCTGTGGCCATGGAGCTCCCTGGGTGAATTTGGGCCAGTCACTGGCTCTCAGCCTGGCCTACCTCACAGGGTTGTTGTTATCAGGAAAAACCAGAGAGCTGGATGAGGTGAATACATACATACATACATATTTTCTGTGCTTTAAGTATCAATAAATTGGTGCAGGACTTGGAAGCCATAAAGGTAGACGCAGAACTATTCTGCCTGAAGTTGTAGGAAAGCAATGCTTATTTTTAAAAAATTGCTGGGGTTACTTTTGCACTTGCAAGAATCAGGTGATGCGGATGGATGGATGGATAGATGCCAAATTTGCTGGAGGCGTCTGGCCCCAACGCTGCTGGGGTTATGTATACATTCCAGACTTCGGGCTGAACACCCAAAGGGCTTCCATGGCTGCAGCACCACGGACAGCTTCAAAGCTCAGCCTGAAACCCGGAGTGGCTACACCACCCTGGGGCGGCTGTGGCCCCAGGCGGCTGAGCTGGGCCCGTGGGCCTCGGGCTGGGCTGCACCAAGCACAGGGCCCTCAGCCCGAACGGGGGCCCTCGCCCGGGGCCACGGTGGCTTCACGACTTCCCTGCTGGGCCGAGCTCCTGCTCTCAAAGAAGCGGTCCATTCAAGCAGTGGTGGGAAGCACCCCACCACCCCAGGCCTCGCTGGACTGCCACTCTCAGCGGCCCAGCCGGTGGCGGGGATGATGGGCCTTGTAGTCCCACCACATCTGGGGCGCCTTGCGATTCCCCACCCCTGGCAACATCCAGGCAACCGTCTCAGGCCTATCCGTGAGGTGACCCTGGCTTAGGTGGGCCCGAGGAGGCTTGGCCTGGCCACGGCCGAGTCCGCCGCCCCACCGCTCTTGGCACCGCGGCTTGCCCCAGAGCGGGGAGCATGGGTCCTGGTCCCCAGTGGCTGCCCAAGCACCCCTTTGCTCATGCGCCCTGCAAAATATACCTGTCGCCGCACACACAAGACGCGGTCGTCTGAATGCTTCGCCCGGTTTCTGACGGTCCTCTTTTTCTCCTCCTACCCGTCTTTCATTTTTTAGCGTGGCCTCGTCGGCCCTCCAGGCCCCCCGGGCCCCCCCGGCCCTCCAGGGGCCCCTGGCGCAGAAGTCACCCAAGAAATCTTACTGCAGGAGTTCAAGGAGATGTTAAAAGGTGAGCGGGCGCGATCAGCGTGTTTCCGGGAAGCTCACGCCTCCCCTCCCGGCCTCGCAGATCAAAACGCAATTTTTGGCTTTGTCCGAAGCAGGTCTGGGTCGCGGGGGTGCAGTTCCAAGCCCCGTTGCCTGGAATCGAGCCTCCCCAAACCTGGCATGCTTTTACTTCGGAGTAAACTGACAGCGCAAACCTGGACTCGCAGTGCGTTTCACAAGCGGTCCGCCCGGAGGGGTTAGAGATGTGGCAGCTCTCGGAATGTCTGTCGTGCTGGCCGGGGCTGCTGGGAACTGAAGTCCAAACGATCAAACACATGTTTGTTCATTTGTGTATTTCTTGAACTTGGATTCTGCCTTCCCACCCAAAAAGGGCACACGAAGCAGCTGGTGAGAACAGGCAGGCGAGAAGCCGAGATCTGAAATGCAAGCATAACATGCGAAATCAAAACATCATTCCAAACCCCTTCAGCAAGATCCACTTGTATGCCAGAGACCCAGAATGGGATGAAGCAAACGGGAGCAACCGAGCCTGGGGAGTTAGAAACAGGAGGGGCCTCCTGGTCCATCTAGACTGACCCCCGGCTCCACTCATAACATGCCTACCATGTGCATGTCTAGCCTATCCTTGAGCCGCAAAGCCTGGGGGCAGCCCCCAAGAAGGCCCCGTTTTGCGGCCTCATCTCAGGCATGCCCAAAGGCAGCAGGACTCAGGACGGGGCTTCCCCAGAGACCCGCAAACCAGGGCTGCGTCTGGGGGAAGGCGGTCTTCTCATAAGGGGGTGAAACGGGCTCCTTTTCTTTCAGAAGCCACCGAACGGCGCGCTCTCCCTGCTTCGGCAGCCCAGCCCAGCGAGGTGCCCCCTCTGCTCTTCCCCCTGGAGGAGCTGCCCCCCGACCGGCGGGCCGAGGAGACGCCCCCCTACAAGCGGGTGGAGGAGGCCTTCCACTGCAAGCTCAAGGGGCAGATTGTGGTGGACAAGAAGACGCTGATGGAGCTCCAGAACTTCCAGATGGTAAGCGCTTCACCTCCACAGCTTTGTGCCGGTCGTGTCCTGCGAGGCAGGCAGATTTTCTGCATGCTCACAAATCCATATTTTTCAACCCAGCCCGTTCTGTCCCAGACTGCACCTCCAAAAAGGCACAAACCTCTCCCAAAGGCACACGCTTCTCCAAACTTTTTCGGTGACTGGGATTTCCTGGGCACTTTTTCTGCAGCTCAGTTTATCTAAAATCTGAGGAAACGTGCAAGTCGGTAGAATCTGGGTGATTCGGGCAAAGGCAGGCCAGGGTGGAATCCATGGGACGGGTTAATAAGAAGCTAAGCCCCGTGAATCTCATGCAGAGTTCTTGACCGTCCCTAAGCTTAAGGGTGCTTCCTTTGTTCACAGAAAAGGGTCTGGGGAAAGGGGCAGTTTTGGTGATCGAAAAAGTGCTCCATCGAGCAGCAAAATGTGAAATTTGGCTTCAAAATGTGACATTTGGGTAACGTCCCTTTGCTAGGTGTGTGCCAGTTTCCGAAGCGTGTGCCCCTTTCTTGCATCCTTCCACCCGCAGGGGCAGATTTATGCAAATTGCAGAATTTGCATAAATTGGGACCCCGGTGCCAATCGGATGCACATGACTGGGCCCTTTGGGAACCGTTTCAAGAGACACGCGGTTGCTTTTAGGATTGCGAACGGGCCGTGTTTGGAACAACCCCTGCACCGCTCTTCGCAGCCTCTTCCGTCAGGTGCGGTTCCAGGGACGGGGAGAGAGTTCAGCCATGTCTCCTCTGTGGGAGGAAAGGTAAAATCCAGGCTGGTCCCAGACGTGTCCTCTTTTGGGGGCCTGCTCTCTCTTTGTGGGCCTTCGTGCTGTGGTGCAGCCGGGCCCCCCTTCCTTCCTTCCTTCCTGTTCCTCACAATGCCCAGAGTGAAGCGAACTCGGGGGCGTTGCGGGACCGCCGAGACGCGGCCAGTTGCAGCTGCCTGGCATCGCTCTCGAAAGCCCGTCCGGGGGACCCAAAGCTGGCCTTCGCAGCAGGCCCTCCCGGGGCCCTGGCGTGTTCCCAGAGAAGCCGGATGCTGGCGCCAGCTGCGGAATGTCAGATGGCCCGGCTGGGCGCGGAGGTTTCCCAAACCGCATTGTTCCCGTGGGCCCAGAGGAGCCGGGTCAGCGTGATTGTTCCTGGGAGCTCTTCGGAGGGATAATGCTGGTGCCATGCTAATTGGGCGCTGAGAAGGAGACTCACGACAGCTTAATAGCCCTCGATTTACAGGCTGGGCCG
The DNA here is from genome assembly GCF_004798865.1 of Varanus komodoensis. Taxonomy (NCBI): domain Eukaryota; kingdom Metazoa; phylum Chordata; class Lepidosauria; order Squamata; family Varanidae; genus Varanus; species Varanus komodoensis. Next base: position 909,306 of record NW_025336059.1, read on the forward strand.
AAAGCGAGGCAGCCGGTTCCCTTCCTAATTGCCGTGGGCAGGTGCCTGGTACCTCTCCGTGCCAACAGGCGCTCTGCTGCCAGAATTGCAGGCCGGAGCAGCGGCCCGGGACTTTGCGTAGAAGAACAGGCGGAAAAACCGTGTTGGGTCAGGGTCCCCATCATCCCCAGACACTGTGCTAGGGGATGATGGGGAAGGTTGTCCAACCGGTTTGGAGGAGGCCAGGGCGGAGAAAGCTGGTGTGTGTGACTGGATAGAGTGCCCCATATGGCACAGGGTTTTCCTTGGAGGGCCATTGACTCTCTGTTCATGTTTGTGTGTGAGAGAAAGAGAAAGAGTTAAAAGGATGGAGAAACGTGGGATTCTCATTTTTCCTTTGCAACTGCTTTTTCTTTTCCTTAGAATGGGGGGAAAAAAACACGTTTCAAACTGGAAAAGTGCACATCTTCATCTACATTTTCCAAAGTGCTCACTTCCCCCCAATTGGCTAAACCAAACTTTTGTCTCATTTTGTTTCATTTTGTTTTTAAATGAATATTTTAAGTGTGCATTTTTTCAAACTCAGCTGTGAAATTTGGGGATATGGGAATGCTTTTGGAGAAACACGCTCCTGTCGGGGTCCACTTTGCAGGTTGAGAACGGGGGACGCTCTGCTGGCTTTACGAATGGAAACATGGTTTTAATCCAGGTCTGGACTGGACTGGACAGAGAGAGAGGAAGGAGAAAGAGTTGTGAGAAACGACTGCTTGTCAAGCAGGAACGTACTGATGCTGGGAAATAGTCTTCCATTTCAAGTCAGCGGTTTGGGGGGAATTAAGTTGCCACCCCCACTTAAGTGTAATTGCTTTTAATGCAGCAGACAAGACTTGAGCTGTCAAAAAGGCACCGGCATTTTCCCTAGCGCTGGGGGTAAAACTGGGGCGAGGGCGCGAGGGCCCCGGCAGCCAGCCAAGGCAGCAACGTGGGGATCCCAAATGGCCGTGCCGTCATTGGCCAAATTTACTTCCCCAACTCCCATTTCAAGTGGTATTTTACACACTTTCAAGCTAGCCAGTTTTCCAGGGACAGATGAACGTTTGAAAGGGAGCCCTTAAATATGATATTTAAAAGAAAATGCTATTTCTCCCAGCTGCCTCTCAAAGGGACGTATTCAGGCACCTTTAAATACACAGATGAATGCTGCATTAATGGCACTTTTCCCCTTCATTGGTACCTGAAATGCTTCTTATTTAACAAACGGCAGCTGTTGCGAACGCAATCCATTTCTGGAGCATGGAGCAAGCTGCCCCTGCCTGCTTGCACATGTGTGAATGCACGTACACACACACAGGCAGGTGGCTTTTCTCAACCCCTTTGTGGGCCAATAGCAAACAAAATAGAGATACCAAAAATTTAGAAAGGCGTGGAAGGAGGTTTGATCAATCTCGAGAAAGAGCAACCTTTCTCTAGCGGCTGTGTCATTTTTTTGACGTGTGATTTATTATATAGATAAAGTGCCTGCACCGTGTTTCTATGCTTGCAATTTCATCGGGGTGCTAAGGCGGGTCAAAAAGACCGGGGCTCAAACACACAGGGCAAGAAAGAGCTCGCTGAGGCCGCAATTTCCCCGAGTGCCCCAGGCAGCAGAGCCCTTCTGGAGATTCGGGGCCCCAGGTGAAAGGTTTGGGGTTCCCGCCGTCATGGGCCAGCTTCAAACTCCTCTGATTTCCATGCTTTTAACAGGGAGCACGCGACTTTCGTCCCATATCCAGCCCGACCCACTGAAATGAACGGGCCGTTTCGTCGGCTGTTAACTTCAATGGGTCTACTCTGTGCAGAACTAACATCCGATGCTACCGTACAATCTGTGTGCTTTAGATACCGAAGGAGCAATGCACCCACCCCGTGCCAGTTACCCCGGCAAAAATCGCCAGGCTAAGCACGGCCAGAGCGGTTCTTTCCCGTGAAAGTCCCCTGTGACAGCAGCAGAATCTCCAATTAGAGGATTAAAACCTTTTTCGAAGATGGTGCATTAAAGCTAATTTTCTCCTGCTCCCTAACTTGAGCCAAACCCAGACCACGGGAGCCAAGGATAACAATGAGCCGCCACCCTGCATTTATTTTAGCATAAATCCCATAATCTCTCCGGCGAGCTGTGTGCAGGGAGACGTCTGCCTTGCGTGGGGAGCTGCTAACCCAGGGCTTAGAGTTCTGCTCATTTTCCCGACGAAATTTAGAAAGGGCTGCAAAGGGAAACAGAGCCGCCTCCACCCTCTCTCCGCAGGAGAAAGCAATCTGATCGGGGTAGGATTGTGTGAAAACCGCCCAGAGATGTGGGCTAGTCAGCACCTTGGCATGGCTTGGCTCCTTTGGGAATCTCTCCGAGGTTTCAGCACTGCTCCCAGGGAGGCGTCTGTCTGCATTTCACCTGATACTGCCAGCTTTGACTGGCAGCAGCTCTCCTAGATGCAGGGCCAGCAAAATCCTTTCCATCACTTTCCTTCCCCTTTCCCCTTAACCGGAGCTGGCCTGCCAGGAGAGGCGGTCGATTCCTTTGTCCGCAGGGCTCCTTATCCAGCACAGCTTTCATGCTGGGCTTTTAGGAGGCATCTGTGGTGCCGAACCTCCTCTGTGCAATTCAGCGCTGGGGTGGTTGGGAACCAGCATGTTGACGGGGCTCCGTGCCCATCACGCCTTGCATTCTGGCCTTTGTAGGGCTCTCCATGCAAGCAAATCCGTTTGGGGGGTTGACTTCAGCACCACCGAGAGCTCCTGGAAGGCTCAGAATGCAAGCCGCCCTGGATAAGAGCTCCACGGACCTCGGTGTTTCCGGAGAGCTTTCCAGATGCAAAGCCCCTTTTGCTGCTTCCGTTGAGGAATGAATCCAGGGCCAGCCTAGAGGGTTTGGAAGCACCAGGCCAGCTCTGTAATTAAAGAGAGAAATGCGATTCCTTCTGGTGGCAGGTGCTGAGGACTGGCAGCTTCATTCCCCCGCCTGTTGGAGTGCCTCACAGCCCCCCAAATTAGCTTCCTGCATTGACCGGCAGCAGCCGCGGCTTTCCAGGGCTGCTGGCGAAATTTTCCCAGCCCCCCCTGGAGATGCCAGGGATCAAAGGGGGTGCCTGAGGGCCCTTTCCCACCTGACATCCCACTCCCCAGAATGGCCAGAGGTTTGACAGGAGTGAATCTTGAGCGATATGACAGCGTGGCAGAAAGACGGGGAAGGTGGCCGTCTCCTTTCAGGCAGAAACGGGCCCTCTCTCTCTCCACAGCCCTTGGCCAAAGGAGCCTTCCTCCGAGGGTCCGGGTTAAACCTCACGACGGGGAGATTCACCGCTTCCATATCTGGCATCTACCAGTTTTCGGCCAACGTCCACATTGGTGAGTTGGACCGTCTGCTCGAGCTATGGGTGGGTGGTCCAAATCCCCTTTGCCTTTCCCGGGGAGGGTCTTGGACCAGGGGAATAGAGCAAGGGCTGGGTCTGGGACCCCCGGAAGATCTCCGGACAACTGGAAGTGCGGGGGGGGGGGGGAAAGGAGTTATTTATTTATTATATTTCTATCCCGCCTGGTTTTTTTTTAATTCTTAATAAATAGAGTTTTAAAAAGTGCAGAAACTTTTCGAAGAAGTGATACTTAAGGTAGAATGCCTGTTAATTTACTACACAGGGCAGGATTATAAACGGAGACTTCCTAGTTGTTGGTGATGAGTAAAAATTGCCTAAGACGACACGGAACCTAAGGTTGCATGAGGTTTTTCCCCTGGTTTTGGCCACAGTGCCTAAAATAGGCATGTTGGGAGGAAGAGGAGAGAGAGGAAGGCTAGCTCGTGGGCACCGCGTGTGTTGCCAGAAGCGAAAGTGGGGAAAGGTCTCCGTGTGGCTCGTGCAACTTTTGGCTGAAGTAGCAGGACCTTGGACAGCTCCGGGCAACCAGCTTGCTTCAATTAGGAAATGGACTGAGACATTCCATCCTCTACCCCTTGGGCAATACTGCCATCCCAGGCTCCACCCCTTCCTGAACTTTGAGGCACCTTAACAGGGTGACCCTCAAGCCTCCGTCCTGGAACCTGCCCCATCTCGGGCCTCTCTCTCCTTTTTCACTGACCGCCCTAGCAATAGAGAGCTTTGCCTGTTTGACTCCGCTTTTCCGGGCCAATATTTGAAGCTCTGGTCAAGACACAACCGTCTTGGGAGGCTAATTCTAAGCATGGATGCCCGAAACCAGTCAGCGTGTCAGCTACACTTTCAGACACCTGATCGCTTCTGTTTTGAAGCCCGCCGCAATGTTTACAAGGTGCTTTATCAAATCCAGAACAGTTTCATTGACTCCCTCTCTCTCCTGCCCATTTCTCTCCAAGACCACAGTGAGCTGAAGAGTAAACTGCAGCTTCGAGCGAGAGACACCGTTCGAGTGTTGATCTGCATCGAATCTCTCTGTCATCGATACACGTGAGTCGCCCGGATGGTTTACAGAGCAGATAAAGTGCAACTTGTAACAAAAATTGAAGTACTTCTAGCCAGGGATACAGCCCCTTCCCCTTCCGGTTTACTCCAAATAAACCAGAAGCAGATGTATCCAGGCAAGGAGATGGTTCTCTCTACCCTTCTTCCTGTGGTTCGGTTGTTCCTGCCTCCTGCCTTTGCTCCATCCTCCTGCCCACCGCTTTCTAGTTTTTGGAGAAAGAGAGAGTCAGTATTCTGTGGACGCTTATCAGGATGAGAGCCTCGGTCACCCTGCAAGTGTCTGCAGAGCTGGAATATCTCTGCAGGGGCTTGCGGGGAGCAGCGGTGGCAAGAAGGCAGTCCTGAAGCCCCGGAGAGCGGTGCAGAGGGCTTCACTGCATGGCTGCAGCCACCTGAGCTGCCCCGGTCGCTGCCCCGTCCTTTGGCTTCCCGCTTTTCCTTGCTCCTGCCCACCTGCTCAGCTCCAGGCTGTTGCTGCCTCCATCCTCATCTCCGGCCTCATCCTGCCTTATCAGGTTCCTGCACCCCGCCTCCTGGCCCTCGCCTGGCCCCTGACCTTAACGGCCGTTCCATGGCCAGATCTCTGGACTGGCGTTCGGTAGTTCTTCAGAGGCCGTGAAGCTCACCGCAGGTCCTCTGCATGTTGCTGAGACAACGGCTCTTCCTGAGTGGATCCCAGCCAGCGTAGCTTCGTTCAGGGCCCCAAGAACCGTGACCTTTGCCCGCTGCTTTCGGACCTTTGGTCCTGCTTCCCCTGGGGACTCTGAGCTCAGCTCGACGGGTGGTTTCCAGCCAATATTTTTCTGGACAACTCTCTGGAGGTTGAGATGTGTGTGTGTGCTTGTCGTCACAAAGATGGCAGCCACCTCTGCTTTCAGAAGGCTACAAAGCACAGCTTCTACTGGGCCATTCCACCCCCTAAGGTGGTCTTCCTGCGAGGTGTGCCTGGCCTTTCCTGGAAGACTCGGAAGCGTGCCGGCCTCTCTCAGCCTTCTCGGAAAGTCTTCCACATTGCGTAGAAGCCTTCAGATCTGCCCTTGCTCCCTTGGAGGCCAGCTGTGTCCACCCAGGTCCTTTCCAGTATGTCTCCTCTGTTTCCCTTGCATAAGAATTTCCGTCTTGGAAGCTCTCCCAGATGATTGTTCCCCGTCCTTCACACCTGGCCCCATTAACAATAACTTGGCAGAAACAACAACTTCAACGTGTAACCGGATGGCCCGCTGGCAGCCTCCGGAACCCCAGGGAAGCCTCGCAGAGCGCTTGCATGCGAGCTTGCGCAGGCATCTGTGCCATCTTACCCGCTTCCCTGTGACTCACGCAGAGCCAATCCGTGTTAAAAGTCCCAATCTGAGCCCTTGACTGGCGTATGGAGCCAAAGATGTGGGGCCTCGGGGAATAAACACCAGGCCTTGCTCTTCAGTTTTGCTGGCTGAAGGAGAAGCTCTTGGATACGCTAATAAGGGATTTTTTGTAGCAGTAGGAATGGCTTGGCCTTGGCTTCCCTGGTGTTGTGTGGGTGAGGTGTCCATGCATTTTTGCTGGACAATCTTGCCTAACAGACACCCCTTTTTGCAAGCTATCCCCCCTAATACAGTGGATTTAGGGGCGATGCTTCCCATAGTATCTACATTTCCTTACATAAACATTATTCTTAACACTCAGTTGCAACACTTGAAGGCGTGCAAAATTTGAGTGTGGTGTAGTGGTGAGAGCATGGGACTGGGACTCAGAGGATCTGGGTTCGAGTCCCCGCTCGGCCATGGAAACAACTGGGTGACTTTGGGCCAGTCACAGACTCTCAGCCCAACCTACCTCACAGGGTTGTTGTTGTGGGGATAAGATGGAGGAGGAGAGATGATGTAACCTGCCTTTTTCCTACAAAGGGCTCAAGGCAGCTTAC
>NW_025336059.1:915750-967761 GCF_004798865.1 Varanus komodoensis
ACAGGGTTGTTGTTGTGGGGATAAGATGGAGGAGGAGAGATGATGTAAGCTGCCTTGAGCCCTTTGTAGGAAAAAGGCAGGATATAAATCGCAATATAAATAAATAAATAAATAAAATCTCCGTTCACTCAAAAGCACATCCCTAGGTCGAAGCATGAAGCATGAGCTCTCCCTGTCCTCATCCCGAGGCCATGGCATTACCTGGCTCCTGGCATGCCTCTACCACCTGCCTGGCTGGCCGTACCTTGCTCCTAGGGCTTCGCTGCACCTGCTGGGTGGGGCACAGGCAGGATTCTAATGGGGCATGTGAGCCGTTTGCCAGCTGCCACGGGGCTGAGGATTGATTGATGAGCTCACGTCCGTACTTCCACCGCGTTACTGACAGGATGGGTGCTCCGGGCTAGTTTCTGAGCGCAGCTGCGTGCCGATCACATCCGAAAATACGGGGCTGAATTTCACTCCCGCGCTGCCCAGTGGCTGAACCACTCCACGTGCGAAGCACAGATGCAGCACCCAAGTGTCAAGCAGGCGGTGCTCAAAGCGGTCGCAAGAGCTGGGAGACGCTCGTTAAGAAATCAGAGCTGTTAAAACCGCCGGCCACGTCCTTTCAGAGCTCGGGGGTGGAGTCAGGGAAAGGGTGTTTGCCATCCCTAGCTGAAACTTGGGGCTTGATCCAGGGACGGCGGAAGGCGGCCGTCAGCAGAATTTGTGCTTCTCCGCACAGCGGAGTGAAAGTATGCAACAGACACAAATCCCACGAGTCGCACATGCAGAAGCAGGGATCTGCTTGCGGGGTGCCTGCGTGGGCGAAGCTCAGAAACAAGCCACGTGGCCTCATTTGGCCTCGCTTCTTGCTGGACACAAACACTGCTGTGAGAGGGGCTTGCAGTGGAGGGAAGGGGCCAGAGCCCACGCGGCCGAGCCAAGGAAAACCAGGAGGTTTCCCCCCTCCAGATGGCAAGCCATTTACGGGGGTGAGAAGCCATCCGACATTCATGGTTTGGCCCTGCTGACGCTTGTTCGTTATTCTCGCTGATGCCGAGGCACAGTAAGCAAGCGAGACGCAGGCACGTCTCCGGCTCAGCTCCGCCGTGATCCGGGGTGGGTGTGAATTGGACCGGGCCTGCTTGGCTCTGTTCTGGCCCTGAGATGCCGCCTTCTTTTTCCCCAGGTCTCTGGAAGTGATCACCGGCTTGGAGAGCAACAGTAAGATCTTCACGGTTTATGTCCACGGATTGCTGCAGCTGCAGGTACCGCTCACGGGACAGGTGGCTGCCGAGGGCTCCACCCGGGAGCCCCACTGTAAGAGGGTCATTGCGTTCCCTCGAACCCGAGCGCGGCGCTTCGCAAGCGCTTCCCCAGCGCGGATCCCAAACCTTGGGGCCAGCCCGTGGCCTGAACGCAATTTGGGGTAGTGCAAACCCCCTTTTGGCAAGCAGCCCTCCAAACGTGGGGCTCGGCTTTGGTGCACAGCTTTGCGTCTGTGCTGTGATGGGAGAATTGTGCAGAGTTCGGTCGGTTCGCATTCAAAGCTGCACCCAACAGATCTCTCCTCCATCGCTTTGGCAAGGCTGTTGCAGCAGAAGCTTGCAAGTGACCGAAAAGTTTCGCTTAAATTCTGGAATTCTCCTTTCTAGCTGGGATGAAAAACTCGGCCTCAGTCCCCACCCCTGTCTTGGAGCCCCTGGGCACCTCTGATCCAGTTCTCATCCTGGGGCCCACGGCTTTTCCGCCTACTAGAGCCTCCGAGGAGCCACTCTGCCAAGGTTTTAGATTTCAACACCCACCAGTGCTTGTCAACAAGGCCAGGGATGCTGGGAACTGTAGTCCTTAACTCGGAAGGGGACCGGGCTAGGAAGAGGGCTTGCGATTCCTGTCCTGTGGTTTCTTTAGCCACGGCAGCTTGTATTCTGAACTTTATCGGAGCTCTCCAGGGTGCTGCTGCTTTTTATCCTGCGCTGAAGGGTTGCTTCAGTGAACGATTCTTCCTTCTTTCCTTTCCCACCTCACCTGGCAGATTCAGGCCGCCAGGTGAGCCTCGTGTTGGCTGGGCTGAGCCTTGTGGTCTTGAAGGGGGGGGGGGCGGGTGCAGCATGAGCACTGATATGCGTCCAGTTTAGGCATTATCCTGCCCCCCCCCCTTCCACTGGTTGCCCAAGTCAGGAGTTGAGGAGCCATCAACGGACTCACATACATTTGAATTTCGACAACTCCAACCTGTGGATTGCACAGCAGTTCAGTTTTTCCCATCATGCGAATCCCACAAATTTGCAGGCCGCTTTTCTTCCTCCTGCACGTTTGTTTATTTATTTATGTAGAGTATTTCTAGGCTGTCCATCACTTCCGTCTCTGGACGGCTTACAGTAAAATCTATAAATGCAATATATAAATCCAAATAGCAGTGAATTAAATCTCCCATGACTGAACATAAATTAATTATTAAAATAATTATAATAATACTTAAAATCTGTTGGCCTTAAAAATAGAGGTTAAATGAAAAGGATTTATATGGATTTATGGAGAAATACAGCCTCTCACTCACCCCTGAAGGATGAAAGACAGATATTTTCTCCAAGGGGTGAAGCATGAAAATATCCATTTAGGAGAACTGCTTATTTGGAGCACGTGAGTTTTCGCAAGTGTGTACAAATCCATTTGCCCGAAATCTGATTCAGCCAAAGAGGCGTCCATGAGTGAATGTGTCGATCTGTGAAACACAAACCTATTTCTTTATTTAAAACATTTCTATCCTGTCCTTCTCGATACAACATCTCAGGACAGCTTACAATACTTAAATGCAGCAATGATAATAAATAACCATTCATAATAAATAAATAATGTTAATACAGTGATTAAATCAATAAATAACAGAACAACAATAACATTCAAGTCTAACAAAACTAAAGAAGAAATAAAAAATAAATTTAAAAAAACCTACAAAACTAAAACAGCTCACTTTGCCGTTGTCCTATTCTCAATGGCCTGATTGTCCTGATCTTGGGTTTCCCCCAGTCCTGATTCATGCCCAGCCGCATGGTGGATTTCTCCTGCGTTGATGAACGTTTCTGCTGAGCACGGTCTGCAAAATACGTAGTCGATTCAACCAATGCATGACTGCAAATCCCACCTTACCGCTGATTTCTTTTCTTCCCCTCTTTGCACCCCGATACAGGCTGGACAATACACCTCAATATTTGTGGACAACAGCGCTGGTGCGCCTGTCACCATTCAGAACGGTTCGGATTTCATGGGGATGTTTGTGGGAATCTAATCCCAGAGAATCTGGGGGCAGGATGGTGGGGGAAGGCGGCCATCCGAAGACTGACCCACGTTCGGATCTGGACAAGACCTTTGGCAGCCAGGAGCTGAATGGCGCAAACCGGGTTTTCGGCACTCCAAGGGGAAAAATGGAGGGGAAGGGACACTTGGGCCTCGGAATCCAAATCCAAGCATCCAAGTTCATTGCAGAATTGTAGGACGTATTCAGAGCCTGGGCTCTGGACTCTGCTCTGACCCCCTGAAACTGGCTCGCTCTGGGGGCAGGGGGAAGTTCCGGAGAAAATGGGAATCGTGGGCATTGAAGGGTTCAGCGGTGGAACACGTGCGCCAGCAAAAAGCCCCAAGCTTAACCCCCGACTTTCTAACAAATCCACAACACTGCGGTCATCGGAGTTCTCCAGATTCCTCCTCAAAGCTCCTTCCAGCTGAAGCCCAAACTGAGCTTCGTCTTTCTTTCTGCGGCAGGAAAATGCATCTCACATATTTGTGTCTGCAAATGCCAGAAGCGACACATCAATCGCGCACATCTTCGAAATGTGCCTCTTCCTCCCTCCGTGACATCGTCCAAAAGCACGCATTTTTCCCACGTGTGGTTTTCATGCGTGCTCACGTGTCAAACGCCTTTTTTGAGGGCACAAATTGCACCCCGAGCTCCGAAAGTACCTGCGGCTGCACCAATCTGGGCTTGCTCTGAAAGGTGAAAGCAAGAACTGCAAGGAATTTTAAGCACACCTAAGAGCAGAAAGCACCAGAATTTTTCCTCCAGCCATTTCCAGTGTGTGACGTTTCGCTTCTGCCAACACCCACTTTGGTTCTGGGTTTCAAACATGGCTTTTCCATGCAAGATGCTACTTTTTGTTAATTCGTCTGGAACAGAGAGTGTGTCAGGCTGCTCTTCGGAGATCTCCGTTCCACTCCCCGCTCAGCCAGGAGGCTCAAGGGGACGGGAACTGACCTTCAGCTCAACTGACCTCACAGGGTTGCTGCGAGCCAGTGTGGCACAGGGGTTAGAGGGTTAGAATGAGCCCTGAGAGGCCTGGCTTGTCCCCACCTGGCCACAAAGCTCAGCTGAGTGACTTTGGACCAGTGCTCCCAGCTTTTCCTACCTTAGGGGGTTGTTGTGAGGATCAAATGGAGCCTGGAAGGTCCATCTCAAGCCCCTTCGGTACCTCGAAGAGAGGAATACTGTAGGATAAAGAAGCAACACAATAAATGAGAGAGACCAGCTTGCTCCCTGGGCTCCAGAGAGGGGGTCTGTCTTAGCCCTGCCCGGAGATGCTAGGAATTGAACCCAGAACCCCTTTGCAAGGCGGGGACTCTGCCACGGAGCTATGGGGCTGCTCCACGCATCAAATAAAGGTGCAAGTGATACCCACAGCAAAATTCTCCCCACATGTTGTTGCAGAAGTGAGTTTTGCCTCTCCATCGGTTCCTGGACTGGAATCGCTGTGGGAGTCCCTTGTAAGCCCCGACTGGCACAAGATTACTGAATGAAATGGCTGCAAAACTGCCATTCAAGCCAGCTAAGGAATGCTGACGGAAAGGGGCCAGATCCCCGTCGATTTCGGAAAAGGGAGTGCCGTTTCCCCCTCCCCACTCCCAGCCGCTGCATCCCGGATTCTGCTGACCTTCCGAACCCGCCTGCAAGAGATCGGCAGCAGCCGCTTTGAACCTCGTTCACGGTGGCAGTCCGTGCATGCGCATTTGTAAAAATAATGTAATGATTATTATAACTGAAAGAAGGGTCTATTATTTAAATTGTCCGCGCTTGGCCGCGAGCCGCCCGGACGAAGGCCAGTGAGCACCACGGCTGGAGTGCTTTGGACGGGTGCCGTGCCGAGCCGCTGCTTGTCAGGACGGGAGTGCCGCCCCGTGGTGTGGGGCATGCGTGGGCAAGCGGGACGGATGGGCCGAGCGGCGCAGGGAGCCGCAGGAGCAGCTGGCAAGGAGCGTCCGGCGTCTCGACTTTGGCGGGGCTGGAACTGAACGCCGCGGAGGTGCACGGAGTCGGATCCAGACTTTGGTCGGGTGCCAGAGCGGTGCTCCTGGGGCGGGGAAAGCTGGCCAAATGTCCTCCGACGGTTCCCGGGAGTTGCCCTGTGCATTGCTAACGCAAGCGCCGGGCGGAAAGGCAGCCGTGGCTGAGAAAGTCCCACGGCCGCCGTCTCCGGGGAGGGTGGCCATGGCCTGTGGTCGGAACAGGGATCTGGCCGGCCGGCAAGTCGGCGGGGAGCTGTCCAGCCGAACCTGCAGCCGATTTGGCAAGGGTTCGGATGGGGCGCCCCCACCGAACGGCTGCACCGGCAACCGCCGGCCAGAAATCCAGCCCAGCAATGGCGGAACGAGGCTTCCTTCTGGAGCTTCCACGGGGCCCCGATCCCAGGCATGCGTTAGCGGCAGGGGTGCTCAGACTGTGACTCTTGGCTGTTCCTGGTACACCCCCCAAGGGCAAGAGGACTGCACCCACTTCGCGGCCCCCCAATTGAGAATGAGCGAGAGAGAGAGACAGTGTGGAGTAGTGGTGAGAGCACTGGACCGGGACCAGAGGATCAAGGTTCTGGTCCCCGGTTGTCCATGACGCTCCCTGAGGGACAAGGGGCCCCTTGCTGACACTCGACCTGAACTACCTCACAGGGTTGTTGTGAGGAGAATATGGGGGAGCGACAGAGGATCCTGTACCTGCCCTGGGCTCCTTGGGGAGGAAGGGTGGAATATAAATATAACAATGAATGAATGAAATCAGTCCAGGGGTGTCTGTTTCCGTGCAGCGATCTTGGTGGAGAGCACCCACACCCAGTGGTCCTGAGACCCCGGCAAACCGGGAGGGGAGCTGTACAGTTGTGAGAGAGAGAGAGACAGAGAGAGAGAGAGAGAGAGAGAGAGAGAGAGGCAGCCCTTGGCACAAACTCCTGGGCATCACTGCCTTTCCTCTTCCGTAGAATTGCTGCTTCCGGAGACGGACCTTCCCCCTCGAAAAATTCAGCCCTGTTTTAAGCGCTCTCCTGCCAGCCGGGCGATTTTATTTTCTGGGGAAGGGGCCATCCAGAAACTGGGGTGGGCGTATTTCAGGCCGTGGGCATCCGTACGGCAGAGCCTCTTGCCCTCTTCCCTTTCTCCGGCATCTGACGCCGTCATGAGATCGATAGGTAATCCTGGCAGGCTGCCTCTTCGGGTCACGCAGCAGCCCGGTCCTCGACCCGGGACCAGCTTCCGGTCAGCCCGCCCGGCCAGCAAGGCAGGTGTTGACTTTTGGGGCTGGCGTGGAAGGAGCCGGACTTTAAAGAGTGGTGATCTTGAATGTTCAGCTCGCTCTCTTCCGCCTGGATTGCAGCTGGAGCAGAATCTGCCGGGATCAGCTTCACACTTCAGCCTCGTTAGCAGAGGCCAAGTGAGGTGTAGCCGAATTTTGATTATGCTTGATTTGAAATTAAGCTACGGCAGCCCTAGAGACCTCTGCTGCATCCAAGCCCCCCGGCGAGCAGTGGAGCCCCACGGAAACTGGGGTGCTGGCCCCACTGAGACTCTGCTCCTGCTGCCAGTAGATGCTGCCAAATCACTGCCCCCCCCCCGCCCCCCGGTTGAGGTTCTGTCCACCCTCGTCCTAGTGATAGCGGGGGATGCTTTGCAGAGAGTTGGGGACAGGTCTCTGCCCCAGAAGGCCGGCCATCAAGGAATGAGTGAGTCAACCTGGTGCCTCCAGGTGTTTGGAACATCAACCCCCATCATCCACAGCCAGCACCATCAAGCATCAGGGACTAGAAGCTTGAGTCTAGAATTGCTGGGGGGGACCTAGTGGCCTGTCCCTGTAAGGCCAGGTGGAAGACCTTTTCCAGCTCAACGGTGGCTTTCTGTTTTGGAGGAGCTTTTCAAAGCCCCTGTGTGTCCGTCCGTCTGTCCGTCCGTCCATCCGTTAGCCAGCCATCCTTTGGCCGATTTGCAATTTACTTGCATCGCTCTGCTTCTCGCTTAGCTAATTCCCAGACGATCCTGCAGTGCTGTACAAAATGCAAATCCAGTTTGAAAAAGCAAAGCCTTGCCCCGAAGTTATCGCGGCATGAACTAAATGGAAAGCGGGAGAAACTTCCCGGCGATTTGTGCCGGTTGGCAAAGGAGTCCGGGAGCCAAGCGGGGCGCGGGCAGGGCCGGCAGGCGAGATGCGGGCCGTGTTGCGCAGCACGCACACCCCCTTCTGGGGGAGAGGGCGACCCCAGGGACGGGAATGGAGGCTGCCCCAAAGAGATGGCGGCTTGCGTGGGGACACGGGTCCCAGCTGTGCCTCTCCGCCCCACGCTCCCCTGCCCTCTCTTCCGAGCGGCTGGCGCCCCGGTCCCCCCGGAACCAGGCAGCTCCGCGTCTCCAGCCTCGTGTGGCCTCTGACTGTTTTCTCTGGCGGGGCTTTGGCAGGTTATGGGGTTTCGCATTCAAGCCCTCTTCAGATTTCAGGTTTGCGTAAACGATTTCGATGCCACACTCCAGACAGACTCCACGGGTATTTACGTTGGATTAGTGGTGGCTCGCTGCCTTCCCTCGCCCAAGAGAGAGAGGAAAAGCGCAGCGTATGGAAACGCCTCGTGACGCTCCGCGCCTCTCGTTCCGCAACCAGAACAGAACACCTCTTGGGGCTTCACTGGAGCTGGGAGGAAAGGATGCCCCGAAAGGGTGTTGCGTGGTGGTCCGGAGGGCGGGACCAGCCCCCTGCCCCCCCTTCCACGAATTCTGTGAGCTCCACTGCATTCGCCACCGTTTTGGGGAAATGCATTTTCCCGGCGAAATAATATTTTGCAGGATTAGTGCAAAGCATCTGGAGGTGTCTTAGCCACAGACGGACGACCGAAATCTATGAGCCTTAGAGAAGACTAGCTGCTGGTGGAGAAGAGAAGCTAGAGTCGGCTTGTGCTGACAAGGATCGGGATTGTTAGATTCTGTTTGGTGGAGAGCGGCTAGGAAGACGGCTAGGACAAGTGGCTGCACCTTCCCTTTACAGTCTTCTGCTGCCGGACTCTGGCCGGCGTGGAAAGGATCGGGCCAGGCGCAAGGGTGGAGGGCCCCCAGCCTCCACGGCTGAAGCCCCTGCCCCAACATTTTTCCCAGGCCGGGGCTGGGACTTTGCCTTGGCTCACGGCTCCCCCTTAACAGCTGTGTCCTGCCAATTTGGGGTCCCCCCTCCCATCAGCTCCTCATTTCCAATAAAAGATGCTGGGAATTACTCCCAGAAGGATCATCTTCAGCGCTTCTAGCTTCTGCACTTCTCCCTGCTTCCTCCGCGTTCAAATGGGGGCCGTCGGCAACTTTAGACGATTCCCTAAACCGGGCCTGGTTGTTCAAAAGTGTCCATTTTCATGGCCATGTTTCCAAAGTACGCCTTTCCCCCAGACGCGTTTGGCTTTGCTTTGTTCTCTCCATCAGCTGCAATGTAACCACACAATCTCCTCCTAACAGCTCTCGATCGAAACTCCGATCTTAAAATTGGGCTTGGCAGCACAAGTTCAGCACTGGGCATCCTGTGGCCCTTTTCTCTCCTGGCTTTTCAGAACGCTTTGCCTCGAAATCCAGTTTGCATTCCAAGAGTGCGAGGTGAGAGACAGAATCCAGTTTCCCCCGCTGGGTTTACCTCAGGCTCAGAGGGGAGTTTTGGCTCTCTTCCGGTATTTCTCCGCAGGTTCGCTTGGCCACGGCCTGCTCTCTTCGGGTCCTGGCTCGGGGAATCTTTCGGAACTGGGGAAGATGCGATTTGCTGGCTTACTGCAGGGGTCGGTTCGCATCCTCCATTTCAAGGTTCGTAGAAGCCGAAGGATGCAGAGCGAAAGCGCTGCAAAGGGTGATCTTGGTCCAGTCGCGCACATTTTGGATTGTGTCGGAAGGGCCATTGTGTGGAAAAACCCGAACCTTTCCTTTGGAGCTTTGTACGCTTGGAAGGCCGCCTTCCATGCCTGTCTAGGGCCACCTGCTGCGCCAAAGGTCCAGGGACCCAAACTTTTGGGGGCATCCGATCCTGCTGAGATAGCAAGCTTCTTGCCTACAAGGGTAGCGCTTCCTGCTGCAACCTCCTTAAATATTTCTGCCTGAAGTTTCCGCACTGAAGTCAAATCCTCTCTCCTTTCCATGCATCTCTTTGGGGTTGGGGAGTCCTTAGGAGACACGGTCTTTGCACCCAGAGGCCTTAGAAGGTGCGGAAGTTAAGCTATGCTTTATTCATGAAAGGGCTTCCCTCTTTCTCATGGGAGAACCACTGGACTGAGCGAAGTCCTGGTCTGATCCAGCAAAACTGTATTCAGAGACGGAAAATAAAGAAAGGGGCAAACTTTGGTCACTCCTGAAAATCCATAATGGTGTATCGGACAGGGAAGCTCTTTGGAAGCCGTTTCCCTTGCTCACCTTATATGGCTTTTCTCAAGATCGGTTCCTTCTGGAAATGTTTAGAAATATTCAGCAATGGCAGATTCTCCTGACAGAGTTATTAATTTGCTGGCAGTTGTTGATAAGTCTGCTGCGTAGAAAGCAGGCTTTGTGTGTGGTCGCAGAAGAGAAAATCGGAGACTCGTTCGAGAATTTTGTTCCTGGACACTGTCTAGGTGAGAACCGGAGCTCCTTTGCAAGGGGGGCCCTGGGGCTTCTCGTCCAGTGCGGCTTTTATTTTGAGCCTTCTAGGCGCCGTCCCTGGGGCCGAATTTATTTTGGAGGTGGACTTCAGCCCAGAAGGTGCAATGGATCCAAAGACTCGCAGATCACCTTGAGCTGGGTGTTGCGGTTCCCTTTTACGCGAGCGTGAGATCTGGCTGCACACGGTGAGGGTGGCCCCTGTGCCGTCTTTTATGGGGAAGGGTCCTCTATTCGAAGCTCAGCCCCATTGGAAGGCCGTTCTGTGTCTGGTTGAGTAGGTGAGGCTGAGAGGCCGGGACTGAGCTCCATGGCCTAATGAGGATTAGAACTCGGATCGACCGAGCGCCAGTCCAACACTAACCACTGGGACACGTTGGTGTCCACCTAACAGTGATAGTTCTACCCAGTGGTGACAGCCGGTGAGAGCAATGGTTGCCTAGTGGTTAGAGAGAAGACTGCTGGGCGGCTTTGAGCCAGTCACGGACTCTCAGCTTAACCTCCCTCGCAGGACTGTTGTGCGAGGCAGGGTGTCCTAGTGGTTAGAACGTCGCACCGAGACTCAGGACACCTGGTTCTAGTCCCCCTCTTGCATTTGTGCCCAGGTGCATCTGCTTGAACCCCAGGCCAGGAAGGACTCTGGCCTGATGCGCCCCAGGTCTCCTCAGGAGCAAGGCTCGGGCATCATGTTTGCTGTCTAATTTGGATTAAACCTCTCGGATCGGCTATGCATTAACCTTGCTGGGATTTTTATTTTTGTTTCGGAGCGGGATGCATGGTTCTTTTTCCTCCTTGGCATGACTTTTTGGTTGAGAGCTGAGAACTTCTGTTCCCCCCCCACTTTATGGGATCTTTGGCAGCCCCTGACCTTCCTGTCCCCAAAAAGCTTTGCGGTGTGTGAGTTTATGATGTTCTCCGAATCCGTTTGGAGATCTGGGTTGCATTCCAGAGAGAGCAGGACGGTGGGGGGGGGGAGGCCGGGGGGGTTTCAGGCCAGCGTGTGGTGGCGATTCAGCGCTGCCAGCGCCAACCGCAGCTTTTCTTGCAGGCGTTTGTGGGTTTTTAGCCATCTGCTCTGCCCGCTCTCCCTCCCAACTCATAAAACACCTGCGTCTTTCTAGCCACTTCAGTTTCGGGAAAAATAGATCGCCACATTGTTTGTCTGGCAAAGGAAAGGTGCTTTTAAAAAGCAAACCTCTCTCTCTCTCTCTCTCTTCAGTGTAGCTTGCTTTTGTGAAATGGAAATGGTTCCCCAGTTTTCCCCAGCTCCTAACTGGTTTTTTTCTTCCTCTCCATTATCCCCTTGAAAATCAGCTCTCTCCAGGCTGTTCCTTTACTGGTTTTTATCACTCAGGGCCAACCAAGAGGTGTTGGTAGAAGGGACACAGTCCTGGTGAACATAGGAAGAGGCCTGATGAAATTTAAGCCCTTTTCTGTGCAAAGCAGATCTAGCCGTGAGCTGTGGTCCTTTCCCTAAAGGCAGAGCAAGGTTCTAGTCCTCATAGCTCCAGGCCCAGGCCAAATCAGTTTATTTACAATCTGTATCTATCAACGCTATATTATAGGATGGAGATTTCAGAACAGAACAATGGAAAATAAGGGAGAAGAAAATAAAGGGTGTGTTGAAAATAAAACTGGTGTAGTTATAGCTGGACGGGCCAGAATGGCTTCCCTGAAAGATGTTCGCGGAGGTCCGCAAAACAGGGTGCCCACCTGAGTGCAAAGGCAGGGAGTTCCGCAGACGTGGGCCCAGCACCCTTCTCTGGCTGGACCCCGGCTGGGTTGCCGGTCCATGGGAAACCCCCGGGAGGAGGACCCCGGATGACCTCAGCGGCTGGGCACTCCCTTGGGGATGCCTGAAGGAGCAGCAAGTGCTTGGTCCACCCGGCCCAGGAGATGATCTGCAGGGGGCGGCAGGGAGGGCCAAGCCCGGAGCTGGGAGCCACGGTAAGCGTGAAAGGGCATTCCCCAGGGCCCCCCCGGCCAGAGACGGGCTCCTCTCCTCCCGCATTGCGGCCAGTGCGGACTGGGCTTCTCTTGGCCCGGGAAGCGGGGCCGCTCTGACAGATCTCTCAGTCAGGCGCACGGAGGGAAGGCGGCACGGCGCTGCGGAGAGGCGCTTCCCACGCGGCGGCGGCGGTGCCAGGCCGCTCTCCTGCCACGGCTTGCAGGCAAGCGCGTGCTCTCTCCCTCGCAGCTGGGGAGAGGTGATATTTCTGTCTTCGTGCCATAAATCAAAGTGCTGGCTTCCTTCCTCCCTTATTGAGTCGCAAGATCCGTTCCAAAGCTGCCGCCTGCCATCGCCAGGGTGGCCACGCCGCCGCTCGTGCAGTCCTCTTCTCGAAGCCGCCCTCTCTCGGAGGCCGTCGGTTTCGTTCTGTCCTCGCAGCTCTGAGCACACACTCGGTCGGTCTCTTTACATTACGCCTCTTCGGCTCCACATCCTAGGATGGCGAATTCGGGAGAGTGCACAGGGCCGGCTTATGACACGGTTTCCAAACAGAAATTAAATCCCCATCTATTCTTAATCCTTGGTCCTTAACAGTGAAAGGCAGTTCTTTTCCATTAATTCGTTTTTTGAACACGAATGCAAATTCAGGGAATGTGCCTGCGTATCCAGTGCTGAATTTCTTTGGGGGAAGGATGATAAGATTCTGCCCCATAAGTAGCTCCTTTAAAGGTCAGGCTAAAGTACAGTTAAAGTACATCTTTCAATGGACGTGGCTTAACCCTAACAATATCCTTCCTTACAAATTGCCCACAAGCTTCCACTCCTGGGTGGTGTGGAAATGAAAAGAACGGAATCTAACTGGTGGGCCTGATTGTCTCAGTGGCTTTGCCTGGAGTGGGGGCAGCTACCACTTCATGCACTGCCCAAAAGGAGGGAAAATGAGGGCACACATTTGCATACATTAGCATATGCATACAGATGGACTTCAGGGAGGACTCCCTCTTATTCCCGCCTGCTTCTCTAAGCTGCATCCCTTACGAAGAGGAGGGTGATTGGTGGAAATATTCAGAGACGATATCCAGGCCTTGTTGTTAGGGGGTGAATGCAGGACCCTGCAAAGCCGGGTTCTAGTCTCCAGTCGGTCTGGAAGTGACGTCATGCCACCCGCTGACTCTCAGCCTGGTCTACCTTGCAGGGTTGTTGTGAGGATAAAAGGCAAAGAAGAGGATTCTGTAACCCATCTTGGATCCCTGCAGGAGAAAAGGCGGGATAAAAACATAAATATAATAATTCAGCCGTTCAACTGCTATTCTGTAGAGCTGGCTTGGGAGCTCGTCCGTTCTCTCTCCTGAAAGGATAGACGCCTGCAGGAGAGGGGCGGACAGACGGAAGACGGCCGCTCTGAGGGGCGAGACATCTTAATCTCCGATCTGCAGCCACCCTCGCGAGCCGCCCCAGCCGCCCTCGTGGCCACATTCCCCAGGCCACTCCGAGCCTTGAGGGCCGATAGCGATCTGTGCTAAGAACGGCCCCCTCCTTCCCGAGCCGCTCTGCAAGACTCGCGTCGAGGAAGACGAAGCCGGTTTGCTTTCGGGGGGTGGGGGGTGGATTCACGGCCTGTCGGGGCAAGCTGCTGCCCCCGTGCCGAAGTGGCTCAGGCCGGCGGTTGAACTTGCCCCCGCCCACGGACAGGGCAGTGTCCTTGGCTGCGCCGGGTCAGCCAGCAGCCGTGGCCGGGCGGACGGCGTCCTGCATCGGCCGCCGGAGGCAGACGCCTCACTCCGCCTGAGGGTAGAGCCTGCCCCACGTGCTGGAACAGAGGCCAGGAAAACCTCCCCGCACGTCTCTTCGCGCCGCCTTCGTCTCCTGCTCCAAAGCCTCGCAGGACCCTCCCCGGTGGGAGCCTGCATCCTCGGAGGTCTTTCTCGGAGTGCCGTCCTCCAAAGGAGCGTCGTTGGACGGCGAGGAGGAGGATGGCCCGCTCGGTGGTGGCCCCGCAGTTCCTACCTGCCCACCTGGGGCCCACATCCTCCTCTTTCTAGCCAGGTTACACCTTCCCTGTACTCCCAGGCATGATACAGAAATGAAAAAACTAATGCTCTGTGGAAGAAAAGCAATTAGAATCTGGGATGCCGTCCTTCTCGAGGCACGATCCAGTGTGGTGCTGCTCAGCCTCGGGAGCCCGTGGAAGGCGAGGGGGTGCAGAGGCTGGGGTTGCCTCCAGGTGCCCCCCTTTTATAAAAACACGCCGATTTCGGCTGCCTAAACATTTTCCCCTCTGGTGGGGAGCCGCCACCGGGACTCTCCGGGGGGACGGGCGTCTCATCCCTGCCTCCCTGTCCAGAAAGCCACCTCGGCCACCGCCAAAGCTGGCCTTCCACCTTCGGAGAGAAGCCCCCGTCTCTTGGCAGCCTCTTCGGGACGCCCGAGAGGAATCCGCCTGATGGCCCCGGAGAACCGGACGCGGGCGGACGGGCCGGGCGGCCTGACCCACCGGGGCTCCGCACCTTCCCCGCTGGGTGTTTTCCCAGCAGAGGCGTGTCGGCCACACGGCTAAGGAGAGGACAAACTGAGATGAACCGGCCCCGGCAGGAGAGGTTGAGCAACGAGCCGCTTTTCATCACCAGCTCATAACAAGCACCTTGTTCCCTTCCTTCGCAATACCACCAGGAATCCTTCTAGGCCGGGATGCCTGGAGCAGGGCTGGCAGTTTTTCCTTTGCAAAAGCGCAAGTGTGGCGATGCGGATCCGGCCGCCCCGCTCTCCCTTCTCCCTTTCCTGGCTGGTCCCAGGCATCGCCACGCAGAGAGCCTGGCCCAGCCCTGTGGGAGCGAGCAGGTCTCTCTGCCTTTCGGCGCCATCGCTCTCGCTTTCCCTCTCTGGCTCACAGGCGCTGGTGGTTCCCGAGGGGCCCTGAGGCCTGGGAAAACCTGCCGGGGGCCGTCAGATGTCGCGCGTGCGCCTACCCAAGGGAGAGCTGCCTGCTGCACACGGAGCGCTGCGTAGGGCTGGGACGGACCCTTCCGCAGCGTCCCCGGGCTTGGCAAAGTGAGCCAGCCGGGTGGGAGCCCACAACAGTCCTGGATCCGCAGGTGTGCGACGTCCGGAGTAAGGCACAGAGCCTCTCTCCTCCCAGGGCCAGATCATGGCCAGAACTGGATGTGCCGCGATCAGGATCCAGGCTGAGTGGGGCTCCTCTTGCATCCCGGCCCTGCCTCAGCCCCCCAGGCCCCTTGCTGGCCGTGGAGAGCCTCGGCCCCTGCACCTTGCCCTGGGATCCCTGCCCAGGGCACCGCGGTGCCTGGAGCTTCCTGCCCCTCCGTTGCTCCTCCTGGCTTCACCCCGGCTTGCCCTGGACGCTGCCCTTGCCTGGCCGGTCCGTATTCTGGCTCCTGGCCAGGCCGGCTCGGTGAGTACCTGCCCTCGGGCTCGGGCTTGCTTCCACTCAGTCCCCGGGGCTCCGTCTTGCCTCCGGCCGGCCGCATCCTGCTCCCAGCCCCTGCAGCACCAGCCGCTCTGAGAGCATTTTGTAAAGCTGCATTTCTTACGATCTGAATGCATTTTTGTCTGTCAGAAACACAAGAAGCTGCTTTGTGCTACTCCAGGCCTTTGGCTGAAGGGGGCGGATGCTGAGGGCACCCCCAGAAAGATTTAGGACCATGGTGACCGTGGGGGAGGGGGCGTCCTTCTGCCCCAAATCACTCCTGGATTCTGGGGGAAGTTGGAAACTAGCAATATTTGAAATAGTCCAGGGATGTTCCAAATTCACTTAACACACACACACACACACAGAGGGTTCTAGAGTTTGCTGAAGCCATTTGACTCAGTGGGATCCATTTAAAAAGTTAAAGTGAACACTTTGTGATAGATAGGAAAGCAATTATATCCAAAGGCAGTTTGCACACAAAGAACCCCTAAAATTAGAATTTTAAAAAACAACAGGGTTCCAGCTGTTGTCTCAGTTTTTATTTTATAATGCCTGCTTAGGATTATGTCGTGTTTAGTACAGTCCTTTCCTGCATTCAGTTGGATGCCTGGAAGCATCTGCATTTGCCAGGTTATGGGAACTACACTAAAGTTGGAAGCCCCACACTGGCTGCTTTTAACAGGTTCACTTGGCATTAAAATGTTGCTCCGTCTGCAAAATAGCGAAATATTTGAAACTGCTTTTAAGGGCTGCCATTTGGGGGAAAAACATGCTTACTCTTCTTATATTATGGTTCCTTTTTAGGTTCTTGTCGTTTCTCCTGAGAGTTCAGCCTATTGGGAAGAAGAGAAAAGGGACACAAGAATGAACACACGATCTAGGATTAAAGTCCCATTCAATGCCTGTCGAACTCAGAAGAAAATACCACCCAACTGGATGGCCTGACTGCCAGGTGAGTGAAGGACCCCTTCGGGGTTATTTTATTTATTGTATTAAATGCAACCTTGCAGCTTCTGACCATAACTAGAAAAATGGGAAAATGGGAAAGAAAAATGGTAAGCAAGTTTGACCTGGAAGGATCACTGGCTCTTTCTCTGTTTAAAAATACACGGGTTGGTAACGGTGGATGATACCTTGGGCTGCGTTCCTTCTCCCAGTGGGTTTGTTGTGTTGTGTTGTGATAATCAAGGTGTGTGTAGTGGTTAGGGTTAGGGTTAGAGAGGCAGCGTGGTGCAGTGGTGAAGAGCATGGGACTGGGACTCAGGCGATCCGGGTTCAAGTCCCCGCTCAGCCATGGAGCCAACTGGGGGACTTTGGGCCAGTCACAGACTCTCAGCCCAGCCTACCTCACAGGGTTGTTGTTGTGGGGATAAGATGGAGGAGGATGTAAGCTGCCTTGAGCCCTTTGTAGGAAAAAGGCAGGCTATAAATCGGACAAAAAGGTGCTGAAACTTGGGGGGACGCTTCCTCGTTATCATGTATTGCCATGGCTCAACCCAAGATGTGCTTCACTTGCCCGTTAAATTAAGGGCTGTTTCCCACCCCTCCCCCCCAACAAAAGAAAATGCTTTTTAAAGATTTAATGCTGGACTAGATGGCTCAAAGATAGGCTCACGGGGGCGACAGAGAAGCATCCAGCCAGGAGCGCGCTGTGGAGGTCCACGGTATCCGTGGGTCGGATTCTGCGCGACTTCTCGTATGCCACCATGGTTTTCTCCAACAGCCCTAGTTGTGACCAAACACAGTTGCTTGTTCCAGACCTTGCCGTCCCCTTTCGCCCGCTTTCAGCGCCCTTCCAACGCGTATAATCCTTTCCTGCTCCTTTCTAAAAGATTCCAAAGCACATCACTTAATCTGCCTAGAAGGAGAACGGGGAGGAGTGAAAAGGGGCGGAATTCAATTTAATTTTCCTCCTTTTTTTAAAAAAAGGAGGAAGGCTACGTCTAAAGTGAGTTATTTGCCTTCTAAGTTCGCAACAGTGCCGACACGCTGCTGAAAGGGCTTGTCTTCGCCTCCCAACGCAACGGTGATGACACATAACTATGTCTTCCAGGCATTTGGTGTGGACATGCCTCTGCTTACACACACGCTCACGCTCTTTGCACACACATACTTCTTGTTCCTCCAGAAACTGGCAAACAGCCACCTCTTCCTTCCTTCCCAATGGCAAGTTCAGACTCTCCATTGCCGTCAACAAATCAGCCCTAAATGGAAGGCCGCAGTCGAAAAGCTGCGTGGCGCCTCGCCAAGAAACGCTTTAGAGCGCCGTAGTTTGTGGGGCCATCGGGACGGGACTTAAAAGGCACGGCAAAAAGGGGTGTTATGAGTTTATGGGCTGCTAAAATGCCTTTTTAATCAGGACTGGGTGGAATCTGCCAATTCTGGCGGCCGGTGTTGCTTTGATTCACAAGTTCTAGCAATGGCCGGCAGGGAGGAGGTAATAATAAGGGTAAACCTTGTAGTTCGTTGATTCTTGCAGACACGCAGGCGTTGACTTCAAAACGATTGACTGCTCTCTCGGGATGTAGCTCGGGGTCAGCCCCCCCCACCTTTGGACGGCTAAAAGACTATTATGACCACCCCGGAAGGTGGCGATACCGTGAGCTGCAGACTCGCGGACGCTTTCCCTCTGGAATGGGTGGCTTTTAAGCCATTCCTTATAAACGGAGAAGTTTGGGGTCTTTCGGCTGCTTTTGCCGAAGTCAATGCACGCATTTCCTTAGTAGTGCATGACCCTGAGAGGACGCTCCGGCCTTCTGCTCTGAACGGTGTTATGCCTACTGACAGAGCAACCTTCCTGAACCCCCACCTTCGCGCCAGGATCCCATCCGGAGCAATCCGCCTTCCCACCTCCCAGCAGTTTGCCTGCCGGCTGCCTGCCAAGAAGCCGATCCCCCCCTTTTCCCGAGAGCCAACAAGTGGGAAAGAGGTGGTGGGAAGTGCGGAGATGGAGGGGCCGTCAATGGCCCGACACAGCCGGACGGCGGCTGAGCAGCATGCAACCTATTGCAATCCTAAAATGCTAGCAGGAATAAAAGAGGAACAACACCAGCAATTCTCAGAAAAAGTTGGACTTTGGTCAAAGATGCTTTGTATCTGATGTTTGAATTCTACTGTGGTCGCTTTAAAGCTGTGTGGCCTTCCCTATTCTCGTGCTCTCCAGCCTGCTGGAACTACGACGCTCATCATCCCTGCCCAGCATGGCAGATGGTTGGACTACTGGGAGCTGTGGTCCCAAATGCTCTGGGGGCCTGGCTTATCCCCTAGAGGGGATTGTCCTGGTTTCGGATGGGTGAGCTGCTCCACGGGGCCGTGAAGCTTTTCAAACGAAATTTGGGAAGAATAGCTGCCCCGCAGGAGAACTCGTCTCTTGTCCGCGAGACCCCATAAATCCACCTCGGTGCGTCTAAAGAGCTTTAATACACCCGAGGCGCCGAGCCACTT
The DNA here is from genome assembly GCF_004798865.1 of Varanus komodoensis. Lineage (NCBI taxonomy): Eukaryota > Metazoa > Chordata > Lepidosauria > Squamata > Varanidae > Varanus > Varanus komodoensis. Next base: position 934,449 of record NW_025336059.1, read on the forward strand.
GACCCGGGTTCACCAGCGAGGGAGGAAGCGCCTTGCTTGACTGATCCGGCCGGAGCCAGGCCGCTGCCTCCCGTCCTTCGGTGTCGATCCGGGAAAGACACTTGTCTGCAGCCCAGACTCGGCTTTGTGTGCCTGGTCCGACTCCCGTGCAGCCCTGACTCCGGCACGCAGCCCTACAGAGACGCCGGACAGTAGCTTTGACATATTGCTTGGCCGGCGTTCAAGCAAGCCTCGTTCACCCAGCTAGGGATGGATGGCTGCCAGCTTTGCTTTCTCACGTTAGATTTCCTTGAAATAAATTCCCATGGGGGGTTTTCCCACCCAGGACAGGAAGAATGCACAACATGGTGGCAAAACTTGCCAGAACTGAGTGAATGCCTCATGCAACTCTTAAAGATGTGGGTGGACCAGGGCAAGAAAAAGAGAAGGGACACCCCAGGCTGGCTGAATTCACAGAGATACGCATCCAAGCCTTCGAGAGCTAACAGCCAAGAGCCAAGATGGACACATCTGTAAGTCTTGTGTTCTCCCACATTCCACTTCTTTTAAAGTTCTTTCCATCCTGTTTACAAAGACATGTCTGAATGCTGGAAATTTCCTATCACAACCGAACTGAACAAAATCACCCTATCCTTGGATAAGCCGAATTTCTTTGGACACCTTAGACAATTGCATAGAATATCTAACGATAGTCAAGGTCCACGACACTTAAAAGATCTAACACAAAGCCAGGACAGATGGAAAAGAAACCTCTCTCTCTTCCAAGGGCAGGATTCCTCAAGGATCTAATAGAAACATCACAGGGGCCTTATAATATTTTTGCACCGGCACGCAGATCGCTTTTCAAATGCATGACAAGCAGCTTCTTCCTGCTCCTTTTCGGTGGAGGAGCGAGATGAGAAAAGCAGAAAGCTGGGTGGAAAATACAGTAAGTCGGTTGGAATGGGACGGAGGGAATCGACCAAGCCCCGAGCGAGAAAGCCCAAGCCGTGACTGGAAATCCAGAAGCGTGCGGGATTTATGAGTCAGTGGGAGAAGTTAATGAGATCCCAACAGCAGATCTTCGGAGCGGGTTCTCCGGGCATCTGGCTTCGTTGCTCGGGGCCAGGGGAGCCAAGGGGGGGCAGCTTTCCCGAGGGTCCCCCGGTGACATGCCGGCTGGCTGGATCTGGCCGCAAAACCCCAAGGGGTGTTGCGAAGCGGTGGCCGTTTGCCCCCAAGACAGTGGCCAAAGGCTGCCAAAGCGTAAACGCCACGCGACACTCAGGGGTTCCGCTAGGACGTGGCACAGGGTCCCGGAGGATTTGGGGGCTGCCCCCCACCCCACGTTTGGCAGGGCTGCTCTCTGGGACAAGTTGCAGGTCAGCATTTTTACGGGCTCTTGGCGCTGGGTTGGCTCCAGGTTTCAGCATGGTTTTGCGTAAGGCCCCCAGGTCGGTCGGGGGCTGTGTTAGGGCTGCTGGGAAAATGCGGCCCAGTCCTGGCAGAAGAGGGGAGCTGCTGCGTCTTTGGGTCCTCAAATGCCGGCACCCCTTTCTCAGGAAGCACCCCAAAAATCCCAAGCCGGGGGACAGTTTGGCATGTGCTGTTAGTTCAAGAAGGGGGACCTGATGCCCCCCCCCAAAAGGAGCTGCCAGGGCTGCTGTTTTGCTGGCCAGGCGGCCAGCATTGTGATCGCCCTCGCTTGCATGCCAGGACCCACAATGCCCCCGTGACTGTTGCGTTCGTCCCCTGCCATCAGACGCCATCCTCCTGAGCCCCCTCTGCAGGCCGCCCCCCTTCCTCTGACTCCGCTCCCCTTGTTTCATCATCAGCTGCCCAACCGCTGGGCCCACGTGACTCCGGATCTATAAAACACTCTGTATATGCTCTAACAGCTTGTAGTCGGTGGTGGAGACCGCCACCCGGAAGCAGGCTGTCGAAGTCACTGCAGGGGGCTGGGTGGTCTTTCAGGCAAACTGCTGGGGTTCAGGGCCATTCAGTCTTCCCTGTGGTCCAGGACCACAGGGCAAAACCCCGAAAACGCGCATTTGATATGGTCTAAAGTCTCTTTGTGTGTACCTTCAACATACCTCATCTCCTAACGATATTCTATTTGTAAAACAGGGGATCCAAGGATGTCCAGGATCTGAGGTAGGGAGCCCATGAACTCCAGTTGCTGGGGAGCATGGGTAAGAGAGTGCTGGTGCATTGGTGCCCTAGCTTGCTAGCCAGCCAACTTGTTTTTATTCCACTCCAGAAGGAGCTCATGTGTGTTCAGTAAAACCGTAAAGCCCCGACTGTAGGTCTGCAATCTCAGAAGACTTGATGCAAGAGGAGAAAAGGAGATGGGGAGGGGAGGGGAGGGGGGGAAGCAAGGAGTTTCCAGACACGCTTCGCACACATCCCAAAGCATCAGCAACTAAGTTGTGTATTTATTTATTTAAAGCTTTTATATACCGTCCTTCACTAAAAGTCCCAGGACAGTAGTGCAGTGAAAGAAAAGCAAAATTCAAATAAGAACCCATTTAAAACACCACATTTAAGCCAGGGCTAAGCAAGGCAAACGGGAAGGGATTTTGTGTGTTGGTTGGTTTGATTTTAAAAATAACCCTTCCAACAGAAGCAAAGCTCCTCCGAGGCATGGGGGACTGGGCAGAGACCCCCCCAAACTCGCACCCTCCAGCTGTGCTGGACGACAGTGCCCATCACTCAGCAGGCATGCTCACTGCTGCGGGGATGGGAGCTGTAGTCCAACATGGCCGAAGGGCGCCAGCTAAGGGAAAGCCTTCGGGGTGCCTTTGGGGGAAGTGCTCCCGCCGGGTTTCAAGGCCGCGCCACGCTTCGGGGTGACGCTTTGGACCTGCAGTGGGGGCAGTGGCGTCCCCCAAGGGGTGGTGAGTCTTTCCCAGGTCACTCAAGGTGCCCACCGACAGAAGGGGAAGCCAGAGCGGTCCCCAAGTCCGGCGCATCGGTGCTGCTCGGGCAACCGATGCAGGAAAGGAATTTTATTGATTGATTGATTGATTTGTATCCTGCCTTTTTCCTACAAAGGACTCAAGGCAGCTTGCATCATTCTCCTCCTCCATCTTATCCCCACAACAACAACCCTGTGAGGTAGGTTGGGCTGAGAGTCTGTGCCTGGCCCAGAGTCACCCAGTTGGCTCCATGGCTGAGTGGGGACTCGAACCCGGATCGCCTGAGTCCCAGTCCCATGGTCTTAACAACTGCACCACACTGGCTCTCATTTTAGCAGGCCTGGCCAAACGCGGGGTCCCCGGCACCTGCCCACCTGTGCCAGGTACAGGTCCCTGACCCAGGCATGAATTTTCGGCGCTGCACAGCAAGGGACAATTCCCCAAGGGAATGCCCCTGGCAAGGGGGTCGCCTCCGCCCCGGCCTTTCCCTTCCTGCATCTCCCTCTGCGAGCTCACGGCTGCCTCCCGTTTCGAGACCCCCGCACGCACGAGAGAAAAAGCCCCTCACGCCGCGGTGCTGAGCGCCTCCGTAGCTCAGACTGCAAATCTTTCAAAGGATTAGGGTTTAACTTCAAATAGAAGAATGTAAATGTGTCTGGCTCCACCGTGGCTGGAAATTTCTCGCCGGAGCCAAAGTTGGTCCGTACTTGGCGATGACGAGCCGTTCGTCTGCCCACCCTGGTCGCATTCCAGCTCGCGAGACGGGGAGCTTTGCTGAGGACGGGCTCGGATGGCCGCAAGACCGTGGGGGCGAAGGTTGCAAAACAGGCCCGGGGAAAGGCTGGTCGTGGGCCCGGGAGTCGCACAGCCGCTGAGGTCGGGGCGTCGGGCGAGCGATGCCTTGAACGCACAGATTTACTGCAACGGAGGGAGACTCACGGGGAGGCCGTGGGGGTCTCTCTCTCTAGCTAGGAGGGAAGCCGCTGGCCTTCCCTGCTCTCTGAGCTGAGCCATGAGCCGCACTGAAGGGAGGTCCTGGGGGAAGATGTGATTTTCCAGCGTCAGGGACTCTTTGCTAAGGGCGAGAATGAATCCCCAGGACCACAGGGAAGACTGAATGGCCCTGAACCCCAGCAGTTTGCCTGAAAGACCACCCAACCCCCCTGCAGTGACTTCGACAGCCTGCTTCCGGGTGGCGGTCTCCACCACCGACTACAAGCTGTTAGAGCATATACAGAGTGTTTTATAGATCCGGAGTCCCGTGGGCCCAGCGGTTGGGCAGTTGATGATGAAAAAAGGGGAGCGGAGTCAGAGGAAGGGGGGCGGCCGGCGGAGGGGGCTCAGGAGGATGGTGTCTGAGGGCAGGGGACGAATGCAACGGTCACGGGGGCCAGCAAAACAGCAGCCCTGGCAGCTCCTTTTTGGGGGGGGATCAGGTCCCCCTTCTTAAACTAACAGCACATGCCAAACTGTCCCCCGGCGTGGGATTTTTGGGGTGCTTCCTGAGAAAGGGGTGCTGGCATTTGAGGACCTAAAGATGCAGCTGCATCCTCTTCCACCAGGACTGGGCTGCATTTCCCCAAGAATCTATTCTTTCTTGCTGGGATGCAGATTATTCTGGGCTGGCTCAGTCTGGGATGGGGGAAAGCAAGAGCTTTTGCAAAATGCCTTCTCCTGGGGGAGAGAAGAGCTGCTGAAACCGATGGTTGACACTGGACGGGCCCAGTGGCCTGACTCTGGCAGGCAGTGGTGAGAGACCCGTCGTTTCGGACGTCATTCCGTCTATTGCATTTTATTTATTGGTTCTTGGTTGCGGAGTGACTGGCCTTGCAGGAATGCAAGACGTCTCACTGTTTGCATCCGGGAAACTCGGGAGAAGGTCGAGCTAATCGCATCGTGCGGCCGAGAGTCGATCGCCGGGCACAGACGATCGGTGTTCTCAGAACAGCGCCTGTCACCGAGGCTTCCGGCCCGAACGAGACCCAGCGAGCCTCTTGGAGCGAGCAAGGAGGGCGAGTCTTCCGATTCTGGGGTAGTTTCTCGGCGTTTCGCGCCTGCCCATTCTCTGCCGGGGCTGCAGGAAGAGAATCCCCCCGCCAAGCCCACCCTTCCTCCCGGCAGTGCAGCGCTGGGCCTCCGCCTCCGCGTCGGTTGCAGCCGGATGGGTCTGTGGCCCGTGGCAGAGCTGCCTGCCGGCCGTCTGGGGCTGAGGGCTCGCACAGCGCCAGGCGGGGCGTGCGGCCAGGCTGAGAGTCCGGAGCCTGGCAAGCTGCCCGGGCAAAAAATTTGCAGCAAGGAGGGCTTTGTCCCCTGATGGCAAGGCAAGCCGCGGACGATCCGTGCCGGACCGGGCCAAGCCCGGGAGCCGGGGGAGACCCATGAGCAGGAGGACTCTCCTGCCCATCTTCCCCAGCAGCCGTGCACATAGGTCAGGCTGCTTCTCAGACTGGTGCTGGCATGCGGCCAGTGGGGCGACCGGCCACGGAGAGGCTTCGCCTGCACGGCGCTCTCTTTGCGGACGCTCCGGATGGGGTCGCTCGGCCCACGTGTTGGGGTGCAGGTCGGGTTTCCCCGTGTGCCGTGCGGGAAGGCCTCCCGTTGATCCGTCCCGGGGCCACGTTCACGGGGTGGGTGCCAGCAGCCCCCACGGGGCTCTGGTTTTCCGAGAGGGGGAGCGAGGTCTTTCCGCAGCCACATTCTGTGCCCCACCGATAATTCCGTGCACCTCCTCTGTCTCCACTCGGCCACCTTCCTGTCTAACTAAGCGTTCCCAGCTGTTGCCACTTCCCTCCTGGTGGTGGGGGGGGCGGCCCCCGCCCCGCCGTCCCGTTGCATACCCTTCCGGCCCTTTTTGCGACTCAGTGATGTCTCTCGTTTGGAAGCGGCGGCTGGAGATTTGCACGCCGTTCCGAGTGCGCCGGCAGCGTGTGTCTCCGCCTTGGCAGCCTGCTTTGGACGCTTTGCACAATTGTGCCAGCGTGCAGTTAGCTTTTGCACAGCGGCTGCGTGCCGGGTTGGCGTGCCGAGTCGCCCACCACAGCCCCCAGCCCCCTTTCCTGCACGTTCGTACGACATGCTTGTTTGGGCTCTGCGGAGCTGGGCTGGCATTCCAGGAGGGATGGGTTTGGCTCCGACCCTGAGGCTCTCTGCCCTGCTCTTTATACGGACACCTCTACATTAGATGGTCCACTTGTCTCCTTCATACCTCCGCTGTGGACTGCTCGCCATGAGGCTATCAGGATGCAACAGCCGTGCTCTTGGGCACAGATTTTACCACGGGCTTCTCCAATGAGGAAAAAATGCATCCATTAAGCAAAGTGTTTGCCCAAGCAATACATGTTCATGGAAAATTATTAGAGGAAATTTCCAGAGGGAAGAATTCAGAATTTTCACGCACCCTTTGAACAAAATCTCAAATTCTGCGATGGGCCAAGATTCTGACACTTTGAGACAAATCAGGCTTACGAGAGGGACGTTGAAACAGGCGGATTCAGCCGGGCTGTAGCGACGACCGAGGCCATTAAAAGAGGAAAGCTTGTTTATGCCTCTGAGGCTCCCGGAGAAAATTTCCCCTTCTAAGCCAGTCTGCCCTCTTGATGGACGCGCTTCATCCGCACCCCCAGCACTGAAAGTGTGCAAGGCGACCCGAAGCTCACAACAACCCCACAGGTGGGGCGTCGCACGTAACACAAACACCACCAGGGGTCCCTGAGAACAAGAAGTGATTTCAGCCCGGGCCGAGTCTCTGGACCGCACTTGTTTGCTTAATAACTCACGGGCTCTTACGTGCCGTGAAAGTAAAAATAATGCAAAATAATCCCGACTGTGGGGGTAGAAGATGACAGAAAGCACTGATTCTATGCCAGGCCGACAGTGCCAGCGCTTAGGTAACGCCGGGCCCAACGGCGAGCTCAGGGACCCACACGGTGGAAGCGGCCTTGCCCGACCTTTCGGCAGCGTCGGATTTGTAAAAAATGGAGCAGAATCTAACAAAAGACACTCCGTGGATCCCCGTTTGTGGATCACGGACGGACGGCGATGTTTAATTTTTCCATTTTAGTACCGAGGAGGTGCAGGGTCATGCTTGGGGGATGCTTCCGGGCAAAGGACCCAAAAGGTGACCCCGTGCCAGGAGAGAAGCTCTGACGGGCCACCCCATCAGGGCCCCTGCAGGTTCTCCCGGGATCTCCCGTCCCCGGGATCTGCTCCCTCCCTAGCACCATGGATGGTCTGGCCCGTTTTTGGCTTCTCTGCCAACATTGTTTTCCACTCTCACACTGGGAAGAGGCTCCGTGGATGGTGGGAAAGAGAGTGCTGTTCCTTTTCACATCAAGAGACGGCCGAAGGAAGCCATCGGGGAAGACTATTTACTAATTATTATTAATTTAAAGTTTTTGTATGCCGTCCCCTTGCTATATAGCCTCGGGATGGCTCACAGAAGTTAATAAATAGCATACAAATACAGTTAAAAACCTGGAAACACCCTGGCTGCACAATTAAAACCAATAAATATTACACATCGCTAAAATATGGTTTGAATCAAAAGGTCCAGGGGTCGTTGCAGCCCGGAGGAGAGAAGGGTGACAAAGATTGGACGGCTGGACTGCGGCAAGGAAGTCACGCCTTGGATTTCGAACCTCAGAGCAGAGCAGTCTTGGATGCGATATTCCGGAGGGCTTCCATTTGAAGGGCTGCCGCTTGTTGGAGAAGACTTGGTGACTTGCGACGGCACCAACTATCATGAATTTCTTGCACTGCATTATACCTCCCTTCTGTCCGCCCGTCCTTCGTTTAGAAAGAAATCCAAGGTAGCTGACTGGGCTCTCCTTTTCTCCACGTTATCCTCAGCACAACCCTGCAAGGCAGGTGCTACTGTGACGGGGCCAAAGAGAGAGTCTCCCGGCTGAGCAGGGACCAGGACTTGGCTCTCCTGAGTCCCAGGCCAGCCCTCTAACCACTATACGACACTGCCTCTTCTAAGCTCAGCCCTGCCAGTGTTTTGGACCCTGCTCGCGTCTGGAATGTGGCCTCAGGAGCTTCTCTGAGACGGCTGTTTGTGCTCCGGGGGACATACGTCCGAGTCCGCTGGGTGCGGGGGCACACCAGTCCCCGGCGTGGCACCAGCCCCGTTCCATGACTCAGCGCTGGGCAGGATTTTCCCCTCTGGAGAGGCACTGTTGCGGAGGAGGGGTGCCCAAACACAGACAAAAACAGAACCCGAGCTCCCCGGCTCATGTTTGCGGCGGATCCGCGGCTCCGCTCCCCGGCCGCCTTGCGTCTCTCCGCCATGGACCAAGATGGCCGGGCGAGTGTTGATCTTTCTCTGCCGGCTTCGAGGACTAATGAGGAGAAACACCGGGGCAGCCAAGAATAATTCAGGAACAGGAGGGCGTGTGGCTGGGGGCCGGGGGGGCCGCAGGGCGAGGCTGCTGTGGGGAGGTTAAGCGGGGGACGGAGAGACTGTGCCTCTCCGGCGGGGAGACGCGAAAGGCCCCCGGGGGTCCCTCCCTCGGGACTCCTTCGCACACGGGGGCCTGCGGGGGCGTGCCATGTTCCCCGTGCCCGCACAGGCACTGCCCTGCACTCCAGGCTGGTGCTGGGTGGGCGCAGCCCGGCGAGGGGCTGGTCCGGGGCCTGCCAGGGAGGGAGCCCCGGCCCAGGTCCGGTGCACGTGGCATCCGCAGCCTTCGCTCCGCGAGCTTGCTCTCGGCTTGGCGCAGCGAGGAAGCCCCCGAGCCGAAGGGGGGTGTGGGGAGGAGTCTGGTGGCACTCCTGCGCCACCGAACGGCACGAAATGAGGACTGGGGCCAGGTCCGGCCACCCCACAGAAAGCAGGCGGGCAAAAGCGCCGCAAAGATGATCCCCTGGCAGGGGCCACCTTTCCGGTGCGGAAGATCGCAGCTTCTGAGCCGATTCCGCTGAAGGACGTGTAAGCGAGGAGCGACACGAAAGAGGCATGCGGAAGGATACCCGGTGCGCCGGAAGCAGAGGGAAAGAAGAGTTTCTCGCTCTGCCGGCCTGCCAGAACCCCCAGAATATCTTCATCGCACGGCGCAGAATCAAGCCGCGGGATTCCCTTGCCCACCAGCTCGGTAGCCTTCGAATGGGATTCGGCAAATTCACAGAGGAGAGGGCTATGGCGGGCTAGCATGCTCTGCCCAAGGCTCAGAGTCTTCTGGGGAACATGGGCGAGAGACTCCATGGCTCTCCTGTCCTGCGTCTTGGCCGCCCGCGGGCAGCTAGTTGGAGTCCTCCATGAGACGGGCTTTGTTCGGACCCAGTGTGGCTTTTCTGATTCTCTCAGTGAGAGAAGCTTTCCTTCCCGTGCTTCTAATCCTGGACTCCCATCAGGTTATCCCACGAAGCCGAATAAGGGGAACTCAAGGGCGGATTAAAGGGCTCACGGAGTATGGCTGAACGCTGGAATTCCCTCCCAGCGAGGGCATGGGTTTAAAGGTGGGCTGGATGGCTACTAGTCCTCATGATTCCATGCAACCTCCTGCATGAGAGGCGCTATGCCCGTGTGCACTAGTTGTGGGGGCGCATGGGCAGCGGGGTGCCTTTGCACTCCTGTCTGGCTTGCCGGTCTCGGCTGGCCACGGGAGGAGGTGGGCTGCGTGTCCCCTCAGTTCTTCCGGTGCTTCTATGTACAATTCCTGGCGGAGGGGCGGAGAGGGTGACCGTGGAGACCCGCTGCTCGCATCCTTTCATCGGGGCTGGAGGAGAGGCAGGTGGGGCACCGACAGAGAGGGTCGCTCATTCTTCTCCTCTCCTCGCGGCGTTCCAGACCCGTTATTAATCTCTCCATCTTGCGTGGCAGTCGCCCGATGACATCTCCACAGCAGCTGAGATTAAATTAATTTGTGTAAACATTACTCATCCTGTAGCAGACAGGGAGACGGGACACCTTGCCGATCGGAGCCAAGCTGGCTCAAGGAGCAGCGAACCAAGATACCGACCGGCTCCGGCGGGGACTGGGGGAAGGTGTCGTGGCACCGGGCGTCTGCTGTCTCCGGCTCGTCCCATCCCGTCCCACCCTTCGTCTCTCCTCACCCCATTACCGAGCCTTTGGGGAGGGGAAAGAGGACATGCGGTCATAATTCATCCTGCTTTGCCCTCCAACCCCCCCCCCCCCCCGACCCTGAAACTCCAGCTTCAGAGCTGAGCCACAGGCAGCGGGCGATTTGGGCTGGGGTGAGAGTTGCGGGGCTTCGGTGAATTTCAGCAAGGGCTTGCGGCTCCCAATTTGCTTAACCACAAGAAAATGCCCCCCTCTCGCCCTGCCCTGAATTATGTGGGTAGAATATAATTCCGGTACTCAGAAACAAATTCCAGGGCTCGGAAGGCTGCGATTCGACGTGTCGCTTGCACCTGGCTCAAGTTTCTCGTAAAAATCGAGGCGAGCAGGTTGCATTGGGGTGGGGGAGGAAAGCAGGGGTATTCCTCCCACTCAGCCTCTCACTGCTCCGGACAACCGGAAATGGCGTTCCGAGGAATCCCGGAAGCCTAGCCAGCGACCGTGGGAGACAAGGCCCGGTGGGACTTGGTGGGAGCCGGTCTCCGTGAGCGATGCGCCAGCTGCCCCTGGGCAAGCCACTTCTTGGCTTGGCGAGTGACACGACCGTGGGCCAAAGTCCTCCTTGATGGTGACGCCGGCTTCCACATAGAGGACTTTTGCAGCACATGTGCTATCAAGCTTGCACGCATGCGCGGCCGCATCCCGGGAGTCCTCTTGCGGATGGTCCCGTCTCCCATCCCGCTTCCGTTCGGCCGCGCGCCACGTCTTTCTCCTTTGTTATTTATTCACTCACACCTTTTGCAAGCCGCTCAGTTGTGCCGAAGCGCCTCTGGCTGGGCGGCTCACAATCGCAAGGGAAAAAAGCACAACTTCTTAAAATTTATTTTTGTGTATTTAAGGTTTTTGTCTGCCATCCCAGTTACTGGAAAAAAAGTCTCGGGGGGCTTACGGAGAGCGAAAAAGAAAAGAAAAAAAATGCACAGCATCCAAACTAGGAATAAAAGCAAGAATAAAACCAGATTAATTATTAAAATACTGAGGAAATAAAAAGCTCAGTGACACATCAAAAATAAAATAATCACATACGAGCGAATAGGACAGATCAAGGGAAGTTCTTTACGCAACGGAGTTAATGGACGGCATTTGCTGCTGTGGGAAGTAGCGCTGGCCGCTCGTTTTTATGGTTTTAATAGTGGATTGGCCAGATTTGTGGAGGAGGCGGCACTCAACGGATGCTTCTGTGGGCTGCCTCCATTTTCAGAGGCTCCGTGTCTATAAACACCAGTTGATGAAGAACTAGATGGGTGGGTGGGATTCTTGTCTGAATCCCGCTTGGAGAGCCGGTGGGGTGGCTGGTTTGCCGCTGTTTGATGGAGAGCCGGACCGGCTGGACCGTTGGGCCAATCCGGCGTGGCCTTTGCTAACTTGCTGATCTGAAAATGGATCCCAACTCTTCCTCGGAGCCGGAACTGTTGGGATGACGGGATGAGACCAGCGAGGGAAGGCGGATCCAGCGTGATGTGGGCATCGAGGACACGGGCTGAATCCTCCGGGCGAAGCATTTTCTTTGGCCTCGTCTCCCCAGCCAATTCTGGCACACCGAGCCTTTAAAACAGTTAAGTCGTTCCCGATGAAGTCACTGCTTTCGCCTCCCGCGAGCGGCGACACACAAATAAACACAAATGCCCGCCCGTTTCTCGGCCTCCCAAAAGCGGCACAGGAGAGATGCTTGTTCCAGGAGAAAGAGCGACAGGGAAACTGTGCAGCTCGTCCTCAGCTCCGTAACTGCGCCTCCCGCGAGACCCCCACCTGCCCAGCTGAAGTGACTCCCGTCACTGCAGGACCGCACAGCAGGGGTGGTGCTGAGCCCCAAACAGAGCTGGGTCTCCAGCTGACGGGACAAGAGCAAAGTGCACGAACGGAACTGGGCAGATTTGCAAGTGCTCAAAAATCTCTCTCTCCCTGTGCTTTTAAAAGAGCCAGTTTCCTAAGGACACCCCCACCTGTAAAACTAGTGGGGGAAGCATCTGCTATCAGGGGGAAAAGCCCTTTTAGGCAGCAAGATTTCAGGGAAGAGCATGTGAGTGAAAAGCTGGGTTGTTCTGGGGGGCCAGATGCAACCAGGGTGGTTCTGGCCCATTCCGTGCCTGTAATTTCTTCCATGTAAAACCTTTGTCGCCCCCTCCCGAGCCCCCAAAATCTAACAGAGTGGCTTCTGTGGCCTCGAAAGCAAGCAAGACACCCCCTGCCCAGAGGGTCAGACTCCGAAAGGACACAGCACGAGAGGAAGATGCGCTGAGGACAGAGGAGGAAAAAGGGGGCGCGCTTTGCACGCATGCTTGGTCACAGAAGATGCACTCGCACCTGTGAACTAAGGTGAGCTGGATGGCCTCTAAGAAATCGGACTTTTCGGTGGTGGCACCCTGGGTCTGGAATTTCCTCCCCCGAGAGGCTCGGCAGTCAGCTGCGTTGTGTCCTTGGCGGCCTGGGCTGGAAACAGCTCCTTGTTCCAGGGCTGATAGTCCTTCTGTTTGCACTGGCCTTCCTGCGCTTCGAGCTCTTGGCACCGTGGCGGTTGTGCTGCGTGTTTCGGGTCTTGTTTTCTTTTATGAGGCTTCAGTGATGCTGGCAACGCTTTTACCGTCTTACGGTGCTGCGTGGATTTGAACTGTGTTCCGTGAACCGGGCAGGCAGCCGCACGACCGGGCGGCAGCAGAATAGAAACTGCTTTCTCATGCCCCCCCCCCCCCCCAAATGTCTTTCTGCATCCCAAATGGATGTCGGGGCAACGCTGAACTGCCGATCAGTGTTGCCACCATCTGAAAGGTGCTTCTAGAGACACAGAAACAGAGCGAGTCAGAAGGGGCCTCCCGAGCCATCTAGTCTGACCTCTGGCACCAGCCGGCTCCGCTCACGACATGCCCACCATGCGCATGTCACATGGTGTTAGTTGCCCTAAATGGGGTCCAGGAAATGCCCCCTTGGAAATCTTCTGTCAGGGACCAAGGGATTTCCCCGCTCCCCAAAAGCTGGACCGGACGCCCCCTTCTGAGGTCAGGCTCAGGTCCTGCACGGAGAGCTCATCCCCCCAAGATTTTGACTGTCTTCCCCTCCTCACATGCAGCCCCGGATAATAATCCTTCCTGCTGACAGTTTCTCCAAACCCCTTGAGGTGAAATGACGACGGCTCTAGCCAAGATGAAATGTTTATTTTGAAAAAGAAAATAACAGCAAAATTTGGGGGGAACATTCCAGCCTATCATTTTAACTGGCAGCTTGACTCGAGCGCTCTTCTGGAGCCAAGACTCTTGGGACGGAGCCAAGCATGACACCAGTCGAGCGCACGCTTAATCCTCGCTAAAGGTGGGCTTACGGTGGGTTTCGGCTGGCCTCGCGGAGGGAAGCGCTCTGGCGAGGCTTTGTTCTCGCTCTGCTGTTGATTTGAGACAGATGGGCAGAGGAAGGGGCAAGAGGCCGAGAAACGGTCCAGAGAGAGGATCCAGGGCGCGTGTGGGGGGAACGGGCCCTCTCGAACCTGGGTGCCCTTCCCTGGCACCAGCGACACCGGCCTGATTTCTTCTGCACCGTCCGGCTTGCGGCACCCCCTCCCTCGACCCCCAGAGTCCCAACCAGGAAAGGGGGCGCTTGGGGAATTTAAAGGAGCATCTCGCACCGAGGTCTTCCCCCCAAATTCCTGGGCATGCAACTTTCCCAACAGCAGAGCAGAATCTGGTAGGAGCTTCGGGGTCAGTGGTGCGGGACACGCCCCGTGTTTTAAAGAAACCAACGTCGGAGTGAACACATGAAACACGGAGCAGGATCCAGGATCCACCCTTCTCCAGTTTTTCTGCCCGTGCAGCACCCAGCAGATGTTCAGATATTAATCTTTTCTGGTGTGGAGTGGAAGCGGCTGATAAGTGTGAATTGTTTTTTAATCTTCCCAAGACGCTTGGATGTTCAGATTGCCATGCAAGGGCCGGGCAGAAGATTTCGAACTCACTGAAGACGCGAAGTGCATGGATACCGCTTTTAAAAACCTGAAGTTTTGGAAGCACCCCTTGCCTGGATTGGCAGGAAATATGCCTTTAGGAGTTTGCAAGGATTTAGAGATTGGGATGAGAGCTGGAAAGAGTCTGTCTGGACCACACACTTGCTGTCTTCGCAAGCCACCTCGAATTATAATAATAATGGTATCAAACTCTTTCCATGTATATACGTTGTGCGTATATGCAACATTATACAAACCTACCCAGCGGTTCTGTGTGGTCCGGTTGTTTCATTCCTGTCCTATTTATAGTTCAGCGGAGGAACAAACGAGCGTTCTTCCATTTTATTGCAGCTGCTCTCGCCGCGTCTCGCCAGCAGAATGTCAGGTTGGCCTCCTGGGTGGGAGTCTTTAGGGTTAGGGTCCGCTTGTTCTTGATGTCTCCTCCTCCTCCCAAGGAACTGGCCAACCCAGTTCTCCCGTTTCCCTCCCTCCATTTCCCTCCCCAATCATTCGCGATGTTTTTATTCCCAAATATGTGGCTTTTTTGCTTTTCCAAGCCATCAGGTTCCCTGTACCCAATGAAGGTGACTTCCTGCAGGGGGTCACACCCCTGTCCCACTTAAGGACCTACCCTCGTGGTGAAGCGCCGTCCTTCACCGTTAGCTTCTGTGGGTCGATCAGAGAAGATACAGCCATGCCAGGCTGAGGCCCAGGGACCTGCATCCGTTCCGTGAGAGCCCCCCAGATTTGAGAGAGCCCCGGTGGCGGGGAGCGCTGCGGTCTCCATGCTCGGACAGCCCTTGGCCGAGGCACCTCTGGGAGTGGACCTTCCCAGGGCCATTCCTGGTCCTCGCCCTGCTTCTCGGCACGGCGTGGTGGCAGGCCAAGAGCCAGCACGGTTCTCCTTGGCTCTTGGGCCTCCGTCACTGCCCGGACCGGAGCAGGAGGGAGCGAAATGAGCAGGCTGGCTTGGGCAAAGGGGGAGTGACCCCCTGGAAGCTCTCGTCCGGGTACCTTGGCAGGCGCAGAGCGATTCGCCCTCGGGGCACAGGTTGCATCTGAGCCAGGCCCTTCCCCGAGTGTGTGGGCCCCCTTCCACCTTCCGTGGGAAGCCAGCGTGGGCCGCTCAGCTTGGGCCTTGGGCCGACGGCTCGGAGGAGAGCGACGGGCCGAGTCGGCCGGTCGCAAGTTGAATGCTCGCTGCCACCAGCTGGCTTGCCAGGGGTGCAGTAGGGATCGCGTCTTGTTGAGGTTTTCCGGGGTCATCGGCGTCTTATCAAGCGGCGGAGGACTTTCCCAGGCGGGGGGCAGCCGTGCTGAGCACCCCCGAGCAATCTCTCCGGACGCGTGCGTGTGTGCATCTCTTGCATGCGTGCGTGCGTGCGTCTCTTGTGTGGACACCTCCACAATCCCCAAACCAGGAGGTTTTTTGTGGGTTCCTTGCAGGGAAGCAGTTTGGGGGAAGCGGCTGTGTGCGCCAGATGTTTTGGGGAACCATTCCCAAAACCTGACCATTGGCCGTGCTCCCTGGAATTGTGTGGCGAGGCCATGATCAATCTTAGACTGACGGTACGATCCTGCATATGTTTACATCTGTACATTCTCCAAGCAACCGCAGATGGCCGTTTTTCCTCCCTAAGTGTGCAAAAGGTGGCCGTGAATCGAAGGGTTGTGGGAGCGTTGGACAGCTCTGTACATCTGTTCCGTCGTTAAGCACTTCCCTGGCATGTCTCTTTCCCTCATTTCTCTTTCCTTCTCCTCCGACAGCGATTCCGTGCTCAAAACAGCTTGTACTTCCCTGATATCGCTCTTGAGGGGACTCAAGGCCAGTGTTACTGCGCCCAGGCCGATATCCCACAGAGCAGCAACAAAATTCCTGGCCAAGCCGGATTTTAATATGCATATAATACCTGGGCTTGTGTACCTTTGAATGCTACACTGACTCATTGCCACAGGTGTATTTATTTTATTTATTTAAACATTTATATGTCACCCTGCTTCGCTATAGCGTCTCTCGGTGGCTAACAATAGATAACTAAAATGCCTTATGAAATAAACCAATGGGATAAATTAATATAAAACCAGATAAAAATCCATTAAAAACAATACCAGTGGAGGGCTGGGGCGGTCTGGCAGCGGCTTCTCATGCCTCCTGCTGGAACCAGGTCTGGCTTGGAGTTTTGGGGGTCCTCGGAGAAGACCCCCTCAGCAGCCCACACTGTCTCTGGCGCTTCCTTCCAACCTCCCTGGTATGTATTTATCAATTCAAAATTTTTCTATTCCGTCCCATCACAGACGTCTCAGGACAGTTCACAACAGATTAACACAATGAAGTAGAAACAGAAATAAGAGGAACATCCGATGTTAGGATATATCTCTCTCCCAAAGAGCCCCTGCTGCGACTCGGCGCCCAGGCGGTTGCCCAGTTGTGCCTGCTGGTGCCTCGGGCCCTGCCTGAGCCGAGAGAACGGGGGCTCTGCGTGTTTAGGACGGGGGCACAGAAGGGAAACACTTTGCGCTTCCCCCTTTCTCCATCACAGGACTGTTCCTTTTGCTGGGCTTCACTCCTGCCCCACATGGAGGTTGCCTCTGAGCCTCCCCACACCTGGGGGCCTGGCAGTGCCTCTCAGGGCGACGGTGCCGTTCGCTGCACCCGCGTTTTGTCCTCAGGTGCGAGCAGCGAGGAGGCAGCCGGGTTCCTGGGGAAGCCGTGCCCAGAGGTGGGCAGAGAGTCCTGGTTTTGCGCAAACCCACGAGTGAGCCGATGCTCATTCCAGGAAATTCGCTTTCATTCACCAGAGAACTTAATTAGCCACGGAAGGAGCTCTAATTACTCCTTAAAAAGCCCCCGCGAATGTGAGCCAGGGCCAAATTCTTGTTCTGCCATTTCTAAAGTAAACAGCGATGGCTGAGGTAATTTTTTTCAGTAGATCAAACGGCCTGCGAAAGGGGATTACAGAGATGCACGGCATCGATCAAGATGCTGCTTTCTCCCGTCCTGACTGAAATGAAACTTCTCCCAAGAGGACAGCTGCTGGAACGCTCCCAGCGGAGAACAAGTGCGAACTTGCTGGCCAAATTCTGAAACGAGACACAGCGAAAGAGAAGGGGCCCTTCGTGCCCCACCGGAAGTCGGCAGGACATCCCGGGCCGTCCCGGATCGAGTGCGGCCAGATGTGCTGGACCACCCGCCTGGTGAGACTTCCTCGCCCCTCGTCCCCGGATGAGTGCGGCACCTGCAGCGCCCCGAAGAGCAGCTGATCCGCGAAGGGGGGCGCGTGCGAGCTGCAACGAAAGGCTGCAGCGCATTGGGTTGGCCTTCAGGGTTGCAGCCTCTTCCACCACATTTGGGGGTCCCACCAACAGCGAACGTCACAGATAATGAACGTTCTTGGTTATCTTTGCTCTCTGCTCCCTTCCCTTCCCTTCCCTTCCCTCATACTTCTGCAACCTATGGGATGCTTCCAGCCTTCCCCATGGTCTCTTCTTTTCTGTAGAAACAGAGCGGGTCAGAAGGGGCCTCCGGGCCATCTAGTCTCACCCTCGGCTCCAGCCGGCTGTGCTCATGACATGCCCGCCATGTGCCTGCCATTTCAGTATAAGCTATCCTGTATCTCTTGCAGTTGCCTTGCCTTGCCTTCCCGTCCTTCATACTTCTGCAACCTATGGGATGCTTCCAGCCTTCCCAAGATCTCTCCCTTGTTCACGAGTGATGCCCCTTGTCTGCATAGAAACACACTCGGAAGCCAACATAAAAGAGAGGGGGAATGGTGGAAAGAGACGGAAAGGATCGGCAGGACCTCAAAGCAACGGCAAACTGCAATTTCCCCATCTTGGAATCTGAGAAATTCTCCAGGTGAACGCACACTTGAGCCGGGGAGAAGCGCAAGGCCTAGCGAGCAAGGAGGGCGATTACGGAACGCAGACGGGGAGCTGCTTATCTGGAATTGCACTCATCACTCAGGTGGGACAACGGCCTCCACTGGCTTCTCGGATGAGGCCTGGCCAGAAGCACTGCCTTGCGAAAAGCTCCTCGCTTCCCAGCGCTCCGCTCCCCAGCTGTCGCGCTGCCCAGTCTAAACAAGGAGTAAATATTTGGAATGATTTAAAAGCAATAGCCCACAGAGGCCTGGATGGTTGGGGCGGGCCAGTGGAGAAGAGCCATCCCGGACTCGGCTCAGTGTGAGAATCAGATGCACGCCGGAGGGCTCGCTCGGACCCTGGGAGACTGCGCTGGCTCCCTCGCCAGGTCCTTGGAGAAGAGCGGCTCCCTTCGTGCCTTTCCAGAGAGACCGCTCTCCGGCAGCGGGCACGACATGCGGTCTGTGGGCTGGGCGCTGCCACGGGGGCTGCGTGGCTCCGAGGCGCCCTGGGAGCAAGCCGGATCGGGCCTGAGGAACCCTGCATCCCGTTAGTGCTGTGGCTTCTTCGGAGGAATGGATGGAGCTTGGGGTGTGGCTCGTGGGGGAGACTGGGGTGGAATCGCCCCCAGGCGGTGGCCCAGCCCTGCTCCAGGGCGAGACCGTGTGCGTTCGCGGCAGTGCTAGGGCCGGGCTTCCCGGGTCACGTCTGCAGTGAAGGCCCAGCCCTCCCTTTGGCCAGCGTAGGGGCCGAGGGAATCTGCGTGGAGGCCCAGTTCCTCAGGTCCAGCACCCACCGATTCCGCCTTTCCCTCCTTCATTCCTCTGCGCCTGCCTCACCTGCCCGGCAGCCACAGCGCCAACGCGAAGCTCAGCAGGTGCTGCTCTGCCTGTCCTGCTGCCCCCACTGAGCCTCCTGGTCGTTGGTCCAGTCCGGCAACAGCTCGCCGGGGTCTGAGGCAGAGAAGGGACCTTCCCAGCCCTTCCACCTGGAATGCTTCCACCTGGAGATGCTACCGACGCCTGTGATGGGCGGGCCAGCGTCTCTAACACCGAGCTACAGCCCCTTGCTGAAGTTACTCTTTTAATAGTCCAACGTGCTGCACGCATCTCGAACTGTGGAGCCCGCAGGGATTCAGCCGTGTGCAAAGCAGGAGCCGGGCCACCTGGCCATGGTTCCTGACAAAGCCACATGGGTCTCTGGGACTGGGCTGAACTCATACTGTCTGCAAGGCTCGTTCACTCAGACCTTCCTCTCCCAAGCCAGGCCCCTGCGAATTTGCAAGCACGCGAGCTCCCTCTGTCGTTCAAAGAGAGCCTGCTGCCGAATCCCCCGTTGTTTCTCCAGGACTTTAAAGGACCGGGTCGCCTGCCAGCAAACCATTGCGGAGCATAAACGATTGTGCTTTTATTACCCATCCAGCGGGGACCAAAAGGCACCCAGCCTTTTAGCCGTGAAAACAGGGATGCCCGGTGAGGACTGAACATTCCCGGGTCTGTAGGATGCAGAGTGACTCCTGTGTGGAAAAAGGGATGCTTCGTGGGATGTGCGATGGAAGAAGGAAATCCTGGGGAAAGGCATGCCCGGTTGGCTTCCTGAACATAGAATCAGAGGAGAGTCACGTTGGAAGGGGCCGTGAAGGCCATCCGGTCCACCCCCTGCTGGTGCAGGACACCAAGTCGCACCACCCCACTCAGGTGGCTGCCCAGTTTCTCCTTGAATGTCTCCAGTGTGGGAGAGCCCCCCACCTCTCTGGGCGGCCGGTCCCACTGTCCTATTACTCTGACCCTGAGGAAGCTTCTCCTGATGTCCAGCCTGAACCTGGGTTGTTGCAACTTGAGCTGGTTATTCCGTGTCCTGCACTCTGGCATCAGCAGGAAGAGATCCTGACCTTCCTCCTTGTGGCAGCCTTTGAGGGATCGATAGCCTTGTTGCAGGTTCCACTTCTTCTCCTCATGTGCAAAGGAGTTCGCCGCTAGAAGAACACCTGAGTTCATTTGCTTGAGGGCTTCCCTAGGTGGGGATGGACTCGCTCTGCGTTGTCCAAAGTCTATGGATGCTTTTATTTTATTTATTTTCTGATTTATATCCTGCCTTTTTCCTACAAAGGGCTCAAGGCAGCTTACATCATTCTCCTCCTCCATCTTATCCCCACAACAACAACCCTGTGAGGTAGGTTGGGCTGAGAGTCTGTGACTGGCCCAAAGTCACCCAGTTGGCTCTGTGGCCGAGCGGGGACTCGAACCCGGATCGTCTGAGTCCCAGTCCCATGCTCTTAACCACTGCGCCACACTGGCTCTTTTCTGACTTGATGAGTGGACAGCCCCAAACCGCAGCTCGGATCCTGGGGGGACCTCCCGGACAGCATTGTTGGTGTCCAGTCCTCCTTTGGACCACCCTGAGCCATCCAGATACCAACCATGAGGGTCTGGCGAGACTTGCTTCTTGTGCAGGAAGTCTCTCATGTTCTCCTGAAGGCAGCAAATGCTTGCACTAATATCCAAAGAGTCAAAAAGCACTCCGAAGTTTCCTAGGAATGTTCTTTTCTTCCTGCCTGAATTATGAACTTTGAAAGACATCCAGTTGGCCACTCGGGAGCCGACCGGCACGGTTAGCCAGATGGACGCTCAGAAGGCTTGCCTGTCCTATATGACCGTCTTTTCCTAATGCATGTGGCCTGGAAGGAAAGCTTCCCAGAGCACCGTGCTCTAATTTTCTAATAACATGTTCTAACTGAGCCGTGGAGCCAGGCTAGAGCCGCAGAGCACGGCAGATGTTGGCCTGAGACACATCTGTCTGCCCGGCCCCGACTTCCCGGTCGCACTGGAGCTGCCCGAGGGAGCGGTTTTGTCCGGGGTCTTTCACGCATCCCGACTGCTCCCAGGCAGAGGGTGGGGCTGGTCCTGGCTTGGCGGTGGGCACCTGGTATGCAGAAGGGTCCGTGAGAGAGATGTGGGGATGCAGCGGAGGAGAGAAAGGCCTGAGGAAGGAGAGGCCACTTCTGGGCTGCTCTCAGCTGACCCTTTGAAGAGGGGACTTCCTCCCTTTTGCACAAGCGATGCTTGCCATCGATTCCTCTCTTCCCTTGGGAATCTGCAGGCCCTGCTCTTGATGCTGCACTGAGACTTGGGACATTCAGACTCCCCATCTGACTGTGCAGGCATTTGTACGAAAGTGTGGGGTGAGATACATATGTGATCTGGCCAAATAGGAAGTGGTGGGAAGCTGGGTTTTCCTCCTGGAACTGCCTCCCCGCTTGCTAACTGTGCTGCAGGATGGTTGCTCTGTGTGTCCTTTCAGGGCATCCCAAGGTTTACGAAAGTAGCTGGCTAGACGTATCCCCAAGCTGGGTGGCCGTCAGCTCCTGCCGGGCCATATTCAGGAGTGTTAGTGCCTTCTGTGTCGAGTGTTGTAAGCGGGTGTGAAGGGCCGGGCTCTGTGCTTCCAGGGTCTGCCCGGCTAGCCGTGAGGAGCGACAGCCGGGGCAAACCCAGGCCCACTGAGGGAGGGAGCCCGTGAAGGTGTCTTGTGCATGAGGCCGCGGGACAAGGGGCTCCCGGGAGCCCAGCACTGGCCTCCATGCGCACACAGAAGTTGGCTGATCGGGAGGAGTGGATGCTCCTTCGGCCTTTGAAACGGGAGAAGCAGAACAGGGCGAAAAGCTCGCCGTGTTTTGCACGAAGATAAATGGCGAGGGAGGCGAGGGGAGGCGGAGGCAGGGAGGTGAACTGCAGAGGTGCCCCGACAGTCAACCCTGGACGTCACCGGTTTCTTTGTTTGCAAGCCTCTGTTACAGCCCATTTAGCTGACAAAAGACAAGAGGGAAATTGGCCTTTGATAGCCGCAAGGAAATAAAAAGCCAGAGGCCCGAGATGAAAGAGAAGGCATAAACAAACTCTGATTACATGGAACGGAGTGTGGGGAACGGGGTATTTGCTTAGAGAGACATTGGTGAATCACAAATTGGCCTCCGCCGCAGGGGAGGGCGCGTGTCCAGAATGCATTTTTGGAGGGGATGCTGGGGGGAGGGTTTGGTGCCGATGGAGCAGCGCAAAGGTGAGCCAGAGCAGAGAAGGTCTGGTCGGGTGGGAGTCTGTGGGACCGCAGAGCCCGTGACGGAACGCCCTGCAGCGGGTAGAAATCCCCCTGGAGTGCCGTTTTCCTGCTCCGGGTTCCCCGCAGATGCTGTTGGTTGCATCAGCCTGCAAGCTGCTGCCACGAACACACTTCTGGGAAATGCGCAATGCGCCACGCAAGACAAGCAAGAGCCGGTGTGGTGGAGCGGCCAGCGCCTTGGGCTGGGAGAGGGCGACTGTGGGTCAGTCCCTGACTTTTGGCCCAACCTGCCTCCTGGGGATCCAGTGAGGATAAAATGGGAAAGGTGTGCTAGCTACCTGAAAAAAGAAAAGCAGGTTACACATGGAACAAACGACGAAAGGGAAATCGATGGGACAGGGTGCCAACTCCTGGCTGGGCAAGACCTTGGCCTTCATGAGCTGACTTTCTCACCACCGTGGCCACCAGCTGCTCTTCCTCCTCCTCCTCCTCTTCCTCCTCCTCCCCCCACTACCACTCCCTTGATTGGCAGGCAGGTGCCAAAGAGGAACCAGCCATGCCTGCTCCTTCCTCTCATCCTTTGTTGGTGGGTGTTGTTGTCCTTCTCTTCTGCACCACCCGCAGCCGACGCTCTCCGGGCGGCTCACGGCATCGAAGTCTCGCATCCCGACGTCAACCAGGCCTGACCCTGCTCAGCTTCCAGGTTAAGGCAGAACCAAGCACTGCAGGCTATATGGGAGCTTCCACTGTCTGGGCAGGCGAGAGATCGGAGAACGAGCAGGAGAGGAAGAGGAGGAGCCATCCAAGGGGCTCTGGCCAGGGGCCTCTCCTGAGAGGTGGGCACCCGGGAGCTGCCTGCTCCTCCTCACACCTGCCCTGATCGCCTGCACTTGCTTTTCTGCCAGGTGGAAAGCCAGAGGCCACGTGGCAGAAGCATCGTGGTGCCGGGGCTGCCGCCAGAGGAAGGCCGCGATGGCGGAGGAGAGCAGCCACGCCAAGGCCTCCCGACGGGCCCCGGACCAGATGCGGCTGCTGGCGGCGGCCTCTTCCCCTGCGGCCCTTGAGCGGCTCACCTGCAGCTCCGCGCTGCCCTGCTCTCCAGACTCGGCTCTGCTTCGCCCACATGGGCCGTCCGTGAGCCAGCGCGGGCCGAAGGTGGGGAACGTCCTGGGTGGAGAACAACGGCCGGCCGGCCGGGGACTTTGATGTTCCACATCACTCTCAAGGCATGCGCAAGCCAAACAGCGACGTCGTAAACAAACTGTCAAGGCGAGGGGATGAAAGCGAGCGCTTGCGCTCGGTGGGACGATCCGAGGCGAGGAGCAGAAAGGAACTGGAGGCGAGACAAGCGCTGGGATGCCTTTCTGAGGCTCGTCCCGCCACGATGATGTCAGCTCTCATTTGTCTTCCCTGCCGTTGTTTAGGACAAAGCCGATTTGCGAGGGGTTCGAGGTAATCTTTGTTTTCCCCTGGGGTGTCAGTCTGGAATCAGGAGAGCGATAACGTGCCCACACTGAGTTCCTGGGATATTTCTTTCCCTCTCTTCTTTCCTGGAACATTGTGCATGGCTTGGGAGCCGTTTTGAGCAGGAGGGGCTGCTTATAAATGCTTTCAGAACTGACCTGGAAGCGCCAGGACCGAGGTTCTGTCGGTCCGTCTGTCTGCTCAACCGAGGCCAGATGACAGCCGAGAACCGACTGAGGTCCAGCCGATTGTCCAGACAGAACCATCGGGGTCCAACTGGCAGCTTGTCGCAGCCCAAACTTTGGCGTCCCCCCAAAGGAAGACATTTCATTACCGTCTCCAGCGACTCCTCTGTTTGGGGTAGGACGGCCCTGCCTCGTGGCGGGCTTTCCCTCCAGTATTCACTGACCAGCTCAGCATCTTGGGGCCAGGCTGGAGAGCAAAAGCCCTTCAGGTTTCTGAGCCACGACACTTAATTTCTCTGAGCTTCTCAGAATTTACCTTCAGCGCCTCTGGTCTCGAGGTCTGGGCCCCATTGGAAAGCCAGCCACAAATTGATCTTATCTGCAGGCATTACGGAGACAGGCATTCTTACCCGCTCCTCGGACAATCTGTTATTTCTGCGAAACCAGATCTCTGTTGTTAAGGCCTTCCTTCACCCCTCTCCTCCTCACATCTCGTAAACTTTGCTTCGCCCTGGGAACCCGCCTTCGGTGTGGTTTTACGGGAGCCAGCTCGGATTCTTATTCTAATAAGGGAATAATCGGCCCGTCGGCTTGCACAACACTCCCACGCTGAATTACCCCAGACACCCCCCACCCCGGCTCAGAATCAAAAGGACCCGAGACCTTTGCAAAGGCTCAAAGCATTGCAATTTGATGTTCACGGGTCTCTTTGAAATCTCCGATCATTCGTTTGCTCTCTAAATTGGCCTGTTTCCTTATGCGGAAGGAATCCTGGAGACTTAGATGTTCTGTTGATATCTCCGACTTTATAAAATACAGAAGTTGAGTGGAGAAAACAAGGAAGTAGCTAGAGACGGCCAGTTTATTAAGTGCCAAGCGATGCTCGCAAAACACACATGGGTTGGGTTTATATAACACACACTCAAAGGGTGAGAACGGGTTAAGTGTGGGTTGTTGAATTCTGGGTTACCATGTTGTCTGAACCCAGCCGTGGCTGGTCAGCCAGAAACAACCCATGAACAACCCATGGTGCTGTTCTTGGCTTGGCTCATTTCCAGGGCTGCAGAATTTCTTTTAGTCCGAGGGCCCAATTCCAGTTTGGAGGAGAAGTCCGGTGTTGCATACGACCAAAGAGGCTGGCTCAGCCCCCGGGTGCCAACTCCCAGATTCCGGAGTATTTTAATGGAAAGCTCTTACTGCCAGGAAAAGTCCTTCTTACTGGTAACCAGGCCTTAGGAGAGAGATGTCGAACTATTAGAATGAGGGGGAAATGAGACAAAATCCAGGAGGCTGCCAATGACTAGTGAACTGGGGAAAGGGTAGTCGTCTTGGGGAAACCCAGATGGCTGGATTCGGCCCCCTGAAAGGGGACATGTGGACCTCAGTCCAGAGAGTTTCCTCCCTGGTCTACCCGGTTGCACTTCTCCTCTGAAGCTGCCTTGCAGTGGCTCGGACTACCCTGCCCATCAGCCCCATGATGCCAACACCGATCTCAGCGGCAGCTCTCCAGGGTTTTTAGACTGGCACCCTTCTCAGCCCTGCCACAGACCCCCGCAACTTAATCCAGGCCTTGGTGTCTGCAAAACTCACGCTGCACCACCGAGCTGCGTCTCTTCTGGGCAACAATTTCTCCTGCAATTAAATGTGAGTAGCAATTTGCTTCTGCTTTTGCCTGTTCCCTTCAACGGCACGTCAGCTTAACAGTTTCCTGCCTGGGACTGGCTCACATGCAACAGCAGACAAGGGTTTGGACTTGTCTAGGATGTTGCTGGGAGTTTATTTTTTACTAATGGCGAGAATGAATCCCCAGGACCACAAGGAAGACTGAATGGCCCTGAACCCCAGCAGTTTGCCTGAAAGACCACCCAGCCCCCCTGCAGTGCCTTCGACAGCCTGCTTCCGGGTGGCGGTCTCCACCGCCGACTACAAGCTGTTAGAGCATATACAGAGTGTTTTATAGATCCGGAGTCCCGTGGGCCCAGCGGTTGGGCAGCTGATGACGAAAAAAGGGGAGCGGAGTCAGAAGAAGGGGGGCGGCCTGCGGAGGGGGCTCAGGAGGATGGCGTCTGAGGGCAGGGGACGAACGCAACGGTCACGGGGGCATTGTGGGTCCTGGCATGCAAGCGAGGGCGATCGCAATGCTGGCCGCCTGGCCAGCAAAACAGCAGCCCTGGCAGCTCCTTTTGCGGGGGGCATCAGGTCCCCCTTCTTAAACTAACAGCACATGCCAAACTGTCCCCCGGCGTGGGATTTTTGGGGTGCTTCCTGAGAAAGGGGTGCCGGCATTTGAGGACCCAAAGACGCAGCAGCACCCTCTTCTGCCAGGACTGGGCCGCATTTTCCCAGCCATACTTGCATATTCTTGCTTCTGCTCTGGACGAATTCCGCAGCAGGTCATTTGCTTCCCCCTCGGATCTTCTGGGGCTCGGCGAGGGACGCCAGCAGAGGGAGGCATGAGGCTTCGAATGAAAAAGAGGCCGTAGAATAAACTTGGCATCCGCTTGGCAGATGTGCTGCGGCCCCACCCCTCGGCCGCGAACAGGATCCGATGCAAAGACATCCTGTGCCGAGTTGCACGCAATCCCAACCGGGAATTTCTGCAAAGGATCCGGGATTTCTGCAAAGCCGCTTTCTTAGGGACTCTGCCAGGGTCAGGCATTCTTTGCATTCCTGAAATCCAGCCAAACCTTGCTTGTTCTCCTTCCCCACCTCAGCTGCGGACTGGACACCCCTTAGCATGGACCTGGTTCCAGCTGAGCCCTCCCATTTCAGACCATCTCTCCTTTCCCTGAATCCCAACATCTTTTGCCCTCTTTTCCCGCCTTCCGCCTGATCCTTCCCCCTAGAACTGTTTGCCTGTCGTTGCTAGAAAGGGTCCTTCTGGTCCGTGACTTCAGCACAGCTATACCCATCGGAACTGGAGGTGTTTCTGTCATAAAATCCGTCTGGACGATCCTCCGAATCTCTAGGATCGTCCTTATGTCGCAGCTCTTCCTTCAGCTTAGCAGCATCCCTCACCTCTCCCTTTCTCTCTCATTGTCACGCGTGAATCATGTCCTTGCTCACAATTGTGTAATTTGTCACGGCGTGGCAGTGCCAAGATTCCCCCCAGCTCCCTGAGCGATAATGGGAAGGCCCTCTGTTTAATTAAAACCGACGATCATTTTTAGGGTAATGAATCAGTAGGGCTCCCAGCCCTGCCTGCCTGCTGCTGGGAATGGAGTTAAACTTTAATCTGCCGCTCAATTGTCAAACCACGCAGAATGCTGGTCTTGTCACTAGTTACAACTGGAAGTCCCCAAGGAGCTTGGCGTTTGCAGAATAAATCATTTCTAATATGTGTAGGCTCACTCGGGAGCAAGCCTTGCTCTCTTACCCAGGGCGTTTGCAGTATCGAAACAAGAGTTTCAATCTGGGACAACCAGGACGCCTTCGGGGTCGCAGGTTTTGCTGTGAAACCCAGCACGTCGTGCGGTCAGGCCGATAGTCGCCTTTCCTTTTTGCACACTCGGACTGGCAGGAGCAGGGCTGGAGAGCAGCATTGTGCTCAGTTTTGGGCCCCTCATTGCAGAAAGGATATAGCCAGGTTGGAGTCAGTGCTGCGCAGGGCCACGAGGTTGGTGGCTGGTTTGCAGGGGAAGCCGTATGGGGCGAGACTGAGGGAGCTGGGTCTCTTCAGCCTGGAGAAGAGGAGACTCAGAGGGGATCTGTTGGCGACATACAGGTATGCGAGGGGGTGTCATGCGGCGGTGGGGAAAGACCTGTTCTCACCTGCAGAGGAAGGCAGGAGGTGCTCCAACGGAGCCAAGCTCAGGGAACCCAGGTTCCGTTTGGATGCCAGGAAGCACTTCCTGACAGTCGGGACCCCGAGGGTGTGGAATGGGCTTCCACAAGAGGTCGCTGAGGCCCCATCGGTGCGGGTGTTCAAGGACAGGCTGGACGTGCACATGTTGGGCATGTTGTGAGCGGAGCTGGCTGGTGCCGGAGGTCAGACTAGGTGGCCCGGGAGGCCCCTTCTGACTTGCTCTGTTTCTATGTTTCTGTTTCCGAATCTTCCATTCGGAGCCCCGAATCCCTATGAAACCCTCTGCCCCCCACCCCTCTTGAACACAGATCCTTGTCAAAATAGAGAGGGGCTGGTGTTTCAGGCGCCAGGACCCTTCTGGCTTTGCAGGCTATTGCTGATGGAAGCTGCAGGCCAAACCATCTGGAAATCCACTCGCTGGAACAGAGGAGATACAGCCCAGTCCTCTGATAATCTCTCAAACACAGGACAGTCCCCTGCAGGGGAAATGGTCATCCCAGTGGTGTGCAAGTATCGAAATGATGCGATTTGGAATAATGAGATATTTTTTTCAAGGTGGTGAAGACAGAGTTTTCTGGGAGGATCAGCAGTGGCAGCCGGCCAGGCGCTGCGGCAGATTTTCATTGGTGCTGTGCCTACACTCCAGTGTAGATAGGAAAGGATACATAAGCAAGCAAGTAAACCATAATATTGGAGATCAGAGACCGTGGAGTGGGGGGAAAGGAGCTCAAAAATTATGCTCATGCATAATTCATAGTGCTTTCTAGCAAGCTCTTTGCTTTTGTTTGGATTTGTTTCCTTTAAAATAGATCAAAACATGTGCCAAGCCCAGAAAGGAGATGCAGAGGGAGATCTTGAAAACCGACTCCCTTATCCTTCCTTTCACCCCGATCCTTGAAAAGGAGAAGGAGAAAAGGTTGAGGCATTACCTCGGGGAAAGATGGGCCCTTTCACCCATGTCCAAATGCAGGGGGGAATCAAAGCGATGCTTTTCTTCTCTGCCCACATGCCGGCCGAGCTGCCTCCTCCACCCCGGGGCAGCCAAGATGGCTTGCAAGGATGAAGTTACTTGCGAGATATTATCCAGCGCTTGGTGTAGGTTACACGCGTGGTGCTGGGAAAAGGGCTGAACTGGCCTTTCTTCCCGGAGTAACCACAGGGGGAGAGTTTTAAAATTCAATTATCCGCATATGACATCGAGCCAATAGCAAACTGCTCTCCATCGGCTCCAGCTGCATTCCGGTCAGGAGCGTGCTCATGTTCCAGCGGAGCGTCGTGTCACGCGAGGGGCAGAGGAGATGGGGGGCTCGGAAAGCTGCTGGATCAGCCCGTGCCACCCCCTTTCCTACAGACCCTGGTCTGGATTCCCAGGATCGACTTGAATTAAGTGCTCTTTGCCTGGCCAGGTTAGGTCCTCCTCCGCTTGGGCTTCCAAGGTGGGGAGTCTTGCCTCTTCTTTATTAAGCGGCGATCCACCTTCCCAACAGAATCAGATTTTTCTGTGTGCATAAATACTTAATACGGTTGTCAGAACGTGCCCAGTATCCGATCCATCCCATCGAATTAGCTCGGTGCTATTCGTTACCGTCTCCTCTCCGTCTGCCTGTCTTCGGAGCGCGTGCACGTGCCGCTATGGGATGCAGGGACCATTCCTCCCCTGGACCGGGTGTGTGTGTAAAGCTTTTAGAGATGGTAGGAAACGTGATTGTGGTGATGCGTGGTCTACAATTCTTTGTGGTGATGGGATCACAGGGAGAACCCGGCACTGGTTGAAGTGAAGTGCCTGGGTTCTGTTTAATGACTGGAATGGGCCGGAGAACGGTCTAGGAATTAAAAAATGGGGACATTGCTAAAACAAAACAAATACTGCCAAGTTTCTTTCCTTTTGAAGGCAAAGTGAGTTTGTCGCAGGTATCAAAAGCGTGTTAATGGCGGTATTCGTTTGACTGCTGGACCCTCTCTCCAATTCTTGCGTGAAAGGAAAGGGATGTAGGGTCTCCTCACTGCTAGAGTCTGTAACCATCGCCCAGCAAGCAGAAAACGGGTGCACTCGGCCTTCGCAATGCTACCTCCCTCACCGTGATGTCGTAGCCAAACAAGGAATACGCCATCCTGACTTCCCATCTTGACACTGTAATGGAGCAATGCAAAGACGGCAGTTTGACAGATTTCGACACACTGGCAAGATCCAATTTTAAGCAAGACCCGGTGGTGGCCAATACCACCCGTTACAGATTGCTAGATGAATGGCGAATGCAGGAAACTTGCTGGAGCCCCACCGGTAACAGCGGAAGGCACAAAGAAAAATACACCGTTCAGGGAAAGTGAAGCTTAAAAATGGAAGCATACAACCCTTTGTGCATGTTGTGTTATCTTGCTGTGCCTCCGATGAGGAAATGTCATGTTTTTACCAGAAGCTAAAAGAATTTCCTCCCCAAACTTTCTGCTTGACTTTATTATTTAAATGCAAAATCAAAACAATTCTTTATCTTTTGCCACTTCTTTCGGAGCACTGCTGGGAAGGGGCACGTTTTGCTACAACTCGGGGCTTAAACCAGCAGGCCTGTGAAGCGCATCTGGTAACCTGACCTTTTTCTTTATTGTTTGAGAACCGTCCAGAATGTTCTCCAGAGTGGAAAGACACAAATATTTTGAATGCAGCACACAAAACAGCACCCCGACAACCTCCTCAAACTTGAGCTTCGCTTCTGAAACCCGTTGCTCTAATGGCATTGTTCATCAACCTCGTGGAGAGAATGGCAAATATCATTTCTGGCGTCACGCAAGTCTTTGGCAGAGTGGGGAAGCTCGTGGTGTTCCTGAAGCGTAGCAACAGATTAATTGGTTAAGTCTAGTGGGCTGTTTTCCTGAGCAGTCAACCCCCCTGCTCTTCTGCCATTTTACAGCTTTCCATTCACATGAATTGATGCCACAGCAGGTCTCCTAATCCTTCCAACTCAGGTAGCTGACAAGCACACAGCTTTCTATATAAAGCCTCACGTGAACCTTGTACTGTCACATTTCATTTGGCAAGATTCCATTTCTTCCGAAGCTTAAAATCCCATCACCACAGGGGAACAATGGCTACGGAGAGGCAGAAAACTCTTTAACGAGAGAGAGAGAAAGGAAGCGATAACACGACTTTCAGAAGCACCAGTTAGTTGAAGAAGGGGACTGATCTGTACACCCTTTTTATAAGCTCCCAAAATACATGCCCAAGGATTTGGGCTTAATTCTTGTAAGTCAGCCCTGGCGCTTTTAAATAATCAACAGAAAAAGGTGTTGGATAAGTAACAGTAATGAGCTTTGACGAGCTCCTTTAAATAATTTAAAATTACCGGGACACTCAGCCGTTTTCAAGCTGGCGACTATACACAGAACTTTTACAATATTTATCAGTAATCACAGTTGTAAACGTAGAATTCTGTGTACAAAGCTGACTTCCTTCAGAGCGAGGAGGGAAATTCGGTTGACTTTTCTGGAAACCGGCTTCTTACAGTGATCCTGCACAAAGGGCGATCCACCAGAGACCCCATGACAAGCCCGCTATTCTAGCATTTCCTTTAGTTTGCAAACCAGGATGGTGAGGCCCCCAAACAACTGGACGGCTTGTGTACGTGGAACACCACCCGAGGTCAGCTCAGGCGTCATTTTGGGCGGGCTTGTCCTAAGAGAATGGCTGGATCGTAACTTTTGCTTCCTTTCTGACGATCTGAACCCCACTAGAAGAAGTAATGGTAAGGAGTGTTGACACAGGATGGGAGAAGTCGGATTCTTCACATATTAGCTCTTTTTCAAGTCAACAGATAGCTCGTGTCCTTAAGGGTTTGGAAGGTTTAGGGTTGAAATTGAGGAGTAGGAAGAAGTCAGAAGAAAAGAGTACTACACAGCTTCTGTGTGACATCAATTTACAAGTCCCACCCGTCCCTAAATCTCAAGCTGGGCAAAGAACCCCCAAAAGGAAGGCAAGTATGTTTACATCTCTCTGCAAGAATTTTTTTTTTTTTTGGGTACAGAAATCTTTGGATGCAACGGCAGAATTCTAATACCCAGGCAGAGACTGGTGGTTTTCCTCTGCCTGGTATCTTCTGGATGTTTGGGCCTTCCAGCTTCCCAACCAGCATGGCCATCAGTTGGGAATTCCGGAAGTTGTACATGAGATTCCTAGAATTTATAGTTAACCCCGCCCCCCCCGCCCCCAGGCTGTTCCACTGCTTGCCCAACAGGACACCGAAAAGAAGCTGGTTTGAGGAAAGCAACACAAAAGCCATGAAAAGCTGTCTTTACGATTCCCAGCTATGTTAAAGCGTTTTTCAATCCTCTCCCACTGCTGCAACTTGGATTATTTGCCATGATAAATGATGATGATGATTAATGATAAATAATCAGGGGTCACACAACGATACTTGAAGGGAATAATAATTAATAATTTCAGAAACAAATCACAGTACATTTGGATCAATGGCTGTCCAGGCTAAGGTCATCAAAGCTGTCCAATAATCCATGTTTTCAAATACAGCCTTGGGAAGCAATTCAGGAACCCCCCAACTTGCTGATGCCCAGCAGGTCTTTTCGAGTGTCTGAGGTTACTAAAGCCATCCTTTCCAGGTAAGTAATCCGACTGAAATGTACTTTCTACAGACTCAAACTTCTCCCTTCTCTGTAACTGGCAGATGATTCAGGGAATGTGCAATGTAATGAGCAAGGCAGTAAAGATTTCACCCCTGTGACAAGAGGTACCCCAGCTTAATAAATGTTTAAAGGTCAGAATAGCTCCTCTCTCCAATACATTCTGGACAGAAATGGCTCCCTCAGCTTAGTCCTAGCATCGTGGGATACGTGAATATCTGTTCCACTGCTGTTCTGTTCCGTTCATTTACTTTTTAATTTCCCAATAACATTGGCAAACAGTCCCTTTATCCTTTCGGGGAAAAAAGGGGCGGAATCAGACACTCCCCCCACAACAGTCTATGAGATCAGCACCAAGCATTATGCCATCACTTTGCTCCAGGTACTCAAGCACTTCGAAGATTTGGGTCTCTTAAACCGGCCGTCGTCTTATGTGGCGGGACTGTTCCCTTTCCCAGTTCCTGCCCTTGAGATGCAGCCTTATTTTGGTTCCGGGGGCTTTGCTCGCTCTTCTGCAGCCGTTGAGACAGAAGTCCGCGACTCTGACGCGCCGGGGGGCGTAGTACGGCCTGCCGCGCTGCGGAAATCGCGTGGAAGCGTGGGCACTTTGGCGGCGGGGGACGCTTCCCCGCCGGGCCGTGGGCCCCTCTCCTGCGGGTGCCTGGGCCGTGCCGGGGCCTCCGCCGCCTCCTCCTCCGCCGCCGGCGCCCTCAGGGGATGCCGTCCCTGCGCTGGCAGCACTGCGAGGGGGGCACGCTCCAGTCGTAGATGTAGGAGAGCCGCAGCCGGACCTCCTCCTTGCAGAGCTTCCCCTCGCGGGCCAGCGTCTGGTGCTTGTCCAGCATGTCCTGCACGCTCTGCTTGTGCGTCACCAGGTACTCGTTGCTGCAGCCGCGCGAGCGGTACTCGGTGTCGAAGCGCGGGTCGTGCACGCGCGTCACGTCCACGGGCGCCAGCCAGGCGCCCAGCGAGACGTCCTCGCTGTGCCAGGTGCGCAGGAAGTCGCGGCTGAGGCGCAGGTAGCGCACCAGGTCGGCCGAGAGCACGTAGCCGCCGCCCAGCGCGTAGGGCAGGTAGTAGTCGCAGAGCAGCCAGGCGCGCTCCCGCCAGCGCCCGCCGGCCTTGACGCGCCCGCGGCCCGAGAAGAAGCCCCAGTAGAGGCGGCGCGGCTCGCGGCGGCGCAGCTCGGCCAGCAGCGCGTCGAGGCGCACGAACGAGTCGTCGTCGGCCTTGAGCACGAAGCGGAAGGCCACGTGCGCGTCCAGCCAGGCCAGCGCGCCCAGCACCTTGGCCGCCAGCGTCTCGTAGGCGTCGCGCAGCTCGGGCAGCAGCAGCAGGTCGCCGTGGCGCCGCTGCTCGCGCTCCAGCGCGCCCAGCTCGGCCGGGCCCAGCCCGCCGCTGCCCACCACG
>NW_025336059.1:967861-1151281 GCF_004798865.1 Varanus komodoensis
GGAGGCCACGTGGCGCCAGGCGCCACGCCGCGCGGCTTCCCCCCGCCACCCGCCACACACAGCTCTCTGCCCCGCCGTCTTCGCTCCGCCTCCGGCTCGGCGCGGCCTGGCTCGGCGAGCGGCTGGCTTCCTTCGGGCCGCGTCCTCTCCGACGGCGGAGGAAGAGAGAAGGCGACGGAGCAGAAGTGTGTGTGTGGCGGGGGCAGAGGAGGAGCCGCGCGGCGTGGCGCCACGTGACCTCCCTCCCGGGCGTTCGGCCTCCCGCCCGCCATGCCGGGTGCGGGCGGACGAAGCCAGCGCCTGGCGCCATCTTTGAGGGCCTCCCTTCTCCCGCCCGGCCTTCCCGGGAGCCGGGAATGGCCGCCCAGTTGTGTCAGGGCGCGTGACGTCGCCGTGGCCGCCATCTTGGGTGAGGGCGCAGCGGCCCTTCCGCCCGAGTCGATACCTTTTAAAACAATTCCCATTATTTTATGGTTTGACTTGGTTTTAATGTGGGTTTTAGTTTATTGGAAGTAGCCGGACGCTGTGCTTCATTTCATTTTATCCTGTTTTTATTGTAAGATCGTCCCGAGACCTTAGTAGCTGGACGTTATTTAACAGCGTTATATAAATGAATATCTGCCTTTTTTCTGGGCACCTGTGCCTGAAGTAGCTGCCGGGGTGGAGGGGAGCACTTGTCCGATTACAGTAGCTAATTATTTATGTGTTGAGGATCCACCATATAAATGATGACCTTTCGTACGTAAAATATACTGTAGCCGTACGGTAATGAGGAAGCTTACTGGAGAGAACGGTCTCTGTGCCCAAAGTAACTATGGCTGCCTTGGCCTCGCTGTGCCCCAAAGATGGCTTCCTTTGCTTGAGGGCCCCTCTTGGGCGTTCAAAATATGGGTCGCCGGCGGAGTGCCTGATCTGCTGCTCATTTGTTTATGGTCTTGAAAAAGCGCTCCGCCCCTTGTCTCTCACAGGGCGTGGCCCGCGGGACGGGAGGGAGCCGGCGGCGGAGCGAGGGGCGGAGCGACGGGGGTCCTCGCGCCGCTCGGGCCGGGCACGGGCACGGGCAGCCCGCGCGGGGCGGAAGAGGTGGGGCCCCGATTGCTTGAGTGGCGTTTCCGGCCAGCGTCCCGCAGAGACGGCCCTGCGGCGGCGGCGCGGAGGGCATGCGGAGCGTGGGCGGCCTGCGGGGCCCTCTTGGAGCATGTGCAGAGCGCCTCGGCTCTGAGCAGCAGGAGGGGGTCCCTTGCCGGCGTGCTGCGTTTTCTTCAGCGCCGCTGAAAAAGAGTTCCTCTGAGTAAGTGCGGAGTGCGCCGTTTGAGAGTGCTGTTGGGCATGTGCAGAGTGCTTCTGCGAGAGCAGGGATGCCGGCGTTGGAGGGCTGCATGGGGCTTTGCCAAGTCGCCTTCCGCCGGGAGCTCGGCCACACGGAACGAGCGAGGGGCGTTTTCTGCGGGGGGCCTGGGCGTTTGCAGGGCGCCTTTCGCTGGAGGGCGAGCCCTTCGCCGGGGTGCTTTTGCGGGGACATTCCCGAGTTCCTCTGGTTTTGTGGCTTGTACAACATTCTCCGGAAATGTACGGAATGTTTTTACTCGGAGCCTAAGAAACTGAATTGGGGGTGGGCGTGCTGGGCTTTGGAACAGGGGCAGCAGCAGACGCGGCTGCTGCATTTATTAAAACTCTGCTGGCGGTTTGCCTTTATGGCATCCTTTGTAGCAGGTGCAGAGTCTGGCTGAATTACCTTGTGGCTTTCTAACGGGTGTGTGTGTGTGTGCGCGCGCACGT
Source organism: Varanus komodoensis (assembly GCF_004798865.1). Classification (NCBI taxonomy): domain Eukaryota; kingdom Metazoa; phylum Chordata; class Lepidosauria; order Squamata; family Varanidae; genus Varanus; species Varanus komodoensis. The sequence continues at coordinate 969,641 of NW_025336059.1, forward strand.
GCTTAATGAGTCTCCATAAGTTCTTTATTGCTGGTTTTTTAGAAGTTTGAGGGCTGCAGAGTTTTTGTACTTCGGGGGACATGTGGCAGGGGTTTGGAGCACCCTCCCCACCCAATTCTGAGGATCTTGCTGCAAAGAATACTTCCCCGTGTCCATAGCGGAGTATTTATTTTATTATGTATTTATTAAAACATTTCTATGCCGCCCCATTCGCCGAAGCCTCGGGGCGGCTCACAACAACTTTGTAGCCCTCTATTTTTTCAGAATCTGTTTTTTCTTTTATAAGGTGGAGTTTCTGCAAAGCGCCCTTTACAGCAGATTAACAGCTTTGGGGGGTGGGTTAAAAATAGATTCAGCTAGTCAAACCTTTTGGGAGAAAGTTCCACTAACAGTTCTGCCACTTCTTAAAAGTGTTGTGTTACTGTAAGCCCCCCCCCCCCGCCGGTGACAGGGTTTCTGAAAATAAATATAAGCAAACGCACAGGCTTTTATGGGCTATTGTTAATGTGCAGACTGGGTTGAAAAAGTATTATATGTTTATTTGAGGATTGGCTGTTGGCTTGTTTGCAAAGGCTTTGTTATGTTTTCATGAAAATAATCCTCTTTGGATACAACACTGCAGCATGAAAACGGTAGCGGGTGATCCCTCTGCCTGTGGTGGTTGGCTTATTTGGACCCCAGAGTTTGTGTTACTGGCAACAATTACATTGTAAAGACTCAGGGTTCGATTGTGTGGCTGGCCTTGTCAAGATGGTTTCTGCATTTTGACCTGAGCCTTAAGGTTTTCCTGCTGTGGAAGAAGTTGAAACATTCCCATAGTTCTCCATGTGTCAAATAAAGTGATCCATACGTGTCTTTCCAAAGGTTCTAGTGCAGCCACTCCTAAGCAGCTGCAGATGTGTCGGACTCCAACTCCCAGCATGCTCCAGCCAGCATATTTAACGAGTCGTCAGGGCAGTGAATAAACTGCATTTCTGGTGCTCATAACCTCAGACTGGGAGCAGCAAATCTGAAGCCCACATTCTGGGTTGTGGAGGGACAAAGAACAGAGTTTTAAACACACAACAGAACATGGGATTCTGTTGGGCCATACTCTGGTTTCTGCAATCCTAATAACTCGCAGTGTCTGTTTCAGAAGTTGGATAAAGCCACCCAGAGCTGCATCCCTGATTAAATGGATTTCAGGTGGCGATGACAGGCGCCCAGGAGTCCGTGACCTCAGGCCCTGGCTTGGGCCCACAGCGGCCCACTGCTTGCCTTTATGTGCTCATGGAACGCTCGGGACAAACCCTGGAGCTGCCCCCTTCAAAGGGGACGGGACCCTGCTGAGCTTGGCAGCCGAACTCCTCGAAGTGGAGAGCCCAGACTTGCTGGTCATGCGTATCAGGTTCCGCTTCTTAGTACTTGCTCCTTCTTACGGAATAGTCATTTCTCTTTTGCAGTTGGCAGAACTGAAGGGATGGAACCCCAGCAGAAGGGTACCCCGAAAGAATTGGTGTATTATATCTTTTGCCGCTCCAAGAATCATGCATGATACGCTTCTCCTCTGCTTACCCAGAACTTGAAGTGGTCATATGTGTGTGTTTATTTTATTTATTATTTATTTGTGTATTTGTAGGCTGCCTGTAACTGCCGAGACCTTCCTGGGTTCAGTAGTGCATTCATGAATAGCCTCTGTGCTTTGTGGTTAACGATGAGATGAAATGGAGCGTTTTCAACTGACAGAGTGTTGCAGAACTCACTTTCCAAGCTTATAAAAACCTTCTGAAAACATGGGCCCTCCTGTTGCTCTCCCCCCAGGTTATCCAGTTGCCGTACCATGTTTTAAACGGCCGACGTTTTGCCGAAAGGAGCCATGGTGTCGAAACGGGCCTTCATCTGCAGCCTGGGCTCCATCTACTTGTCCCTTCTCTTCGTGTTCCTGCTGATGGACGTCTATGCTCGGCCGGCCAACAACTCTGCCCTAAAAGAGAAGGCGGCCGACAACAAAGATGAGAATGAAATTCTGCCTCCAGACCACTTGAATGGAGTCAAGATGGAGATGGACGGGCACCTGAACAAGGAGTTCCACCAGGAGGTCTTTCTTGGGAAGGAGATGGAGGAGTTTGATGAGGACTCAGAGCCGCAGAAAAACAGGAGGAAGCTCATGGTGATATTCTCAAAGTGCGTGATGCCCTTTGCCCGTTCGTTTACGCTCCAGGGCGGCCGAGAGGGCGCTGGGGTGGGTTGGAGCAGAGCGCCGAGAGAGCGTGTGCTGTCTCACATTGGTCCTGATGGTTGAGGCTGCCCGGCTTGGTACTGTAATAACACACAGTCGGCAAGGGGTGGCAGGTAGATTGCGTTGGACTCGGAATCCTTTTTGGCATGGCCAACGGTTGGGGGATTGACCACTGCCAGCCCTTGGTTTCCACTGGCTGGCGGTGATTTTCCAGTTTCTACATCATGATTCTTTCCCAGACCTGCTGGGAGATTCCAGTCCTTGAACCTGCAACCTTCTGTATCCTAAAGATGTGCTGCAGTCACCTCCCAGGAAGGGTTAACTTTTTACCCCCCTATCCAGGCAGTCTCCAGAATTCCTCTTTTCCACTGTGGGGATAATAGCATCTGTTAGGGGTGTATCTTGTGTCTCAGAAAATTGTGTGCGTCGGTTAACTATTCTAGTCTAGCTGGAATACAGACACAGAGGGAGGACTGTTAATAAAATTAAAACAGGGCGCGCCAGTCTTTGTACCAGCCTGTACATAAAAGTGGGTAAACAGCCCCGATTGTGGTGGAGAGGTGACTGAGGAGCGTGGCCTATCCTCCTTGCAGCTGCATCTTGCCTGGGAATCAGCAGCCCCACGTTTCTGATGCTGCCAGATCGGTAACCACCCCTCAGAAGCTTTGTCGGCAAATTAAAAGGTTTATTATTAAGTGCATAGCAGATAAGCGGCTGGCACTAATGAAATCGGAAAGCTGATCAGTGAGCTCGAAGGCCGATTAGTGGCTTGCGTCATCTGCGGGGCCCAGGCCCTCTCGCCGTGCGGAGCAGGGCTGCCGCTCCCGTCCTGACCTCGCAGACGATCGTGGCAGAGGGCAAGCCCTGATGTCTGATCTCTGCCACTAAAGGCAGAGATCAAGCATGTGATCAGGAACGGCTCTGGAGATGGCAGAAGCCTTTCAAAAGGGATGCACTGCAATGCTCGAGCAGAGGAGCAGCGGGGCTTCCCTTCCCTTCCCTTCGCGAGTGAGCGAGGAGTGGAGCAGGTCCGCCTTCGTGGGGAAGCGTGTTCCTCAAACATCATTCCTGATTTTCCAAGCAGTGTCTTCTGCCAAAGAAATGGAACATTTTGCTTTCTCTCCTTCGTCTGCCAGTATAACCCTTCGCCCTCACCAGAGGAAAAAGGTCAGGATATAAATGCAGTGCAGTAATAGTCATAATAGTCTAGCAGGCATGAAAGGAAAGGAAGATGGGAGGGTAGAGGAGAAAAAGGCGATTTAGATTCTTGCAAAGTTCGGCAGGTCATGGCGTGGGCATTTATTAATGGCCTATCTCGCCTTAAAGCACGAGTCCTGCCATGAAGCTGGGTTATTCCTCAGTGCTCTCCTGCATTTGCTAGCTAAGACTGGTTTGAGTCGCACTTTCCAAAGCGACCACGTGGCTGACCCCGGTTTTCCCCTCTGTTCCCTGTGGACCCACGTGGACGGAGGCCAGGCCACTCGGAGCGCTGCGAGCTGAGCACTTTCTCGTGCTGGTCCCCACAGGGTCGACATCAACAGGGACAAAAAGATCAGTGCGAAGGAGATGCAGCGCTGGATCATGGAGAAGACGGAGGAGCACTTCCAGGAGGCGGTGGAGGAGAACAAGATGCACTTCCGGGCCGTGGACCCCGATGGGGACGGTAGGCTTGGCAGCCTCGGCCACCAGAGCGCACGCTGAGCAGGTTGTGGGCCGCCCCACGGCTGCGGGAGCAGGGGGGAGGCAGGCTGGCGACCTGGGCGCCCTCGCTTCGTCGCCTTCCTTGGAAGAGCTGGAAGGGCGTCGGGGGGATTTGGGAGACGATCAGCAGGGATCCAGGAAGGCTGGCTTGGCTTGTTGCTGGTTAGCCCCTCCCCAGTCCTCTGGGTGAGGAAACTCATCCGGCTGAGGTGTGGGGCTGAGAGGGCCTGGGTCCCCCAGATGGCTGGGCTGCAGCTGCCGGATCCCCCGGGCTGCATGGCGTCAGGCCCACATGTCTGAAAAGGGCAGGCTGGGGAAGACGGTCGAGAGGAAGAAACCGGGAGCTCTTGGCTGTTGCTGTGGGTGGCGAGAGAGGCCCCCGCCCATCCTCTCTGTGCTGTGCTCCAGCATGCTGTTCACGCACGTCCCAGCCAGCTCCCCGCAGGACACCCGCCAGTCTTTCATAGCAATCCTGCTCTTGCGCAGCTTTGCCTCCGACCTGGGCCATCCTGCCTCCCCAAAGGCTTAGTTCCCGGCAGAAAGGGAAAGCGGCAAATCCCATCAAGAGGATCAGGCAGCAGCTGATGAGAGAGGTCTCCGCTGGAGCCCCCGGAGAGCCACTGCCGACCAGCCTGGTTTCACCAACGGCCCGACCTGGTCTATGGCAGCGCTCTGTTTTTCCTGCAAGTGCATGGAGAAAAACGGCCACAGAATGCGGCCCCTGGCTGTTTTCTGGGACTGGGCAGCGGGCATTCTGGTGTTCCCTGGGAGACCTTCTGTAGCATCACGGTAAAGGGATAGTTCGATTCAAAACCCAACTGCGGCGTGTGCTCCCTGCCTTGGCGGAAGCATCAGTCTTTTTGGGAGGCCTTGATCCCTCCCAGGTGTGCACCTGACCTGCATGAGCTGCGGACGTCTTCACCTCCCGAGCCCCTTCCTTTCTTTCCAGGTCACGTGTCCTGGGATGAGTATAAGATCAAGTTCTTGGCAAGTAAAGGGCTGAATGAAAAGGAAGTTGCCGAAAAAATCAAGAATAACGAGGAGTTAAAGATTGATGAGGAAAGTAAGTGGCTGCGGGAGGCTCTTCTCTCGCTCTCTCTCTGACTTCTGCTGGTTAATTAGCTAGGTTTCCACCTGGATGTAATGGACGTCACACTTCATTCTGTCCTGCTCATCCTCCAGAGCCGCACCCCTTCAGAGCTCTGAAAGTGAAGGCCGCGCTTGGGCCGCAAGAGGTTCCGCCCCACACTCTTGCCATGACACCTTGCACCATGGTTTGGGCTCCAGACTGGGGTCTGTGCAAACCACGGTCCACTGTCACCACCTAAGGGAGCAGTGAGCATCTGGCAAAAATTCATTTATTTCTTTAAAACTTTTGTATGCTGTCCCTTATGCATGGCCTCTCAGAACGGCTTACAATCCTTAAAATCAAAATACAGTAGAACAACCATATCTATAAATAAATAACATAATCCCGGTAAAAATGTTAAAGCGTTAATATACTGATTTTTAAAATAAGTGAATAAAAAGGTTTTGACTTGGCGCCGAAAAGAATATAAACTCAGAGTCAGAAGGGGTCTCTGGGTCATCTAGTCTGACCCTTGGCTCCAGCCGGCTCTGCTCATGACATGCCTACCATGTGCCTGCCATTTCAGTATAAGCTATCCTGTATCTCTTGCAGTTGCCTTCCCTTCCCTTCCGAAGCTCTTGTTGTTGTTGTATTTCTAGAACACCCATAGCTGAAGCATTCTGGGTGGTTCACGTTTTAAGTCGCCCTTCCAGCTTTCAACCAGCCTGGACCCTGCTTAGCTTCCAAGATGAGGCAGGATCAGGCACTTCAGGCTCTGCTCGATTTGGAAAACGTCCGCCATTTTTGCTGTTCAACTTGGTAGTTGCAGGGAAAAAATCCAGGACTCCGTTGCACCTCTGCTTGCAGACGTTTTCAGCTACCCTTTGGGCCTGAGGGTTCGCGCAGTGTCGACTGCACGCTTGTGCATCTCTTTACAACCCAAAGGGCTAGAAACTTGATTTTTTTTTTTTAAAAAAAACCCCTACTCAAGGCACTCTGGAATCTGAATTCTGCACTCTGTATCTCCAATTCTTGTTTTTGCTTTTGTTCCACACTGGAAGGGTCACAGAACACCCACCGAGAACGACCTTTGCTTGCAGTGAGGCAAAGCTGCGCCACCAAGTGCGTCCCTGCCGAATAGAAGTAGGGCACTTGGAAGAAACGGTCGCACTTTGACGATGAATATGGCAATTCACTCTGCATGCCAGAGCGCAGATCAAAACAAACTCGTACAGGGGAAAGCTTCGGCAGAGCTGGGACAGGCTCCAGAGTTTCCGCACGCACCAGCTTGCTCGTCTGTTGTTCCATCCAATCTGAAATGAGTCAGTCAATATTTATTTCGTAAAGACTTGAGTCTCATCCATATGCATTTTGTGTGCACTGCCGGAATCGCTCTGTCTAGCAGAACGTGCCATACGGGGCAGGGAAGCCCATCTGGCACTCTGCTGTTGCTCCAGCTTCCCCTTCCATATTGTGCTCCCTGTTGCTCAGTCGTAGGCACCTCTCAGAAGCAAGATGCTGCTGGAGATCCTTCCTTCCCCTTCCGTCTGTCCGTCCTTCCGTTACTGCTTTTGTATGCCGTCCTATTATACAAAAATCTCAGGACAGCGTACAATATTTAAAAGAACAATCAAAACAGCAATTTCTAATAAATAATTGAAACAGAACAAAACAATAAAAACAAACAGAGCAACTGAAGGTTAAAAGTTGTTAAATTTTAAAATACAGCTTAAATAAAAAGGTTTTGGCCTGGCGCCAAAAAGAGTATAAACTTGGTGCCTGGCATGCCTCTCTGGCCTTTCTCTGCCTCCACCGCCATTCCACAAACCAAACCTGCTTCCACATTTTAATCTTGCCTCTTTGGCAAGCTCGTAAAACACTGAGATAATTTGGACTTTGCAGGAAACTAGTTCCCCAGCATGTACAGAATGCTGGATGACTCGCTGGGATTTGTCTACTATCAGGTAGATGCCAGATTGGAGATAATTTTCAAAGTTGGATGCAAGCGAACCGGGGTTGTTTGTGCAAATGCAGGAAGAGTGCTTTACAAAATTCAGAATGCAAAAAGTCCTTCATCCTCTCCTCTAACGTTAACAGTACAGCACCCTCCTCCTTCCCTTGAAACTGATCTTTCTATCCCCTCCCTGATTTGTAGCGCAGGAAGTCCTGGATAACTTGAAAGACCGCTGGTATCAGGCCGACAATCCGCCTGCCGACCTCTTGCTGAACGAGGAAGAATTCCTATCGTTCCTTCATCCCGAGCACAGCAGAGGAATGCTGAAGTTTATGGTGAAGGAAATCGTCCGAGATCTGGGTGGGCCTCTTAGTTTGTACATTGCACAGTAGCATTAACTCTTAAATGTTGTTGGGTTCTAGCAGAATGCGTTTATTTTCTTATCTTGATGATTTAATTTGATTAGTACCGTGTTTTTCTTATTTTTTTAACTCACTGTATTTTTGTGTGGCATTTATTGGCTGGTCAACGACCCAGCAAAGAATTACCTGTTACCCTTGCAGGGCTCTGCACGGCCAGGAGGTGGTGCTGTTGTGCCTTGCCTGGCCGTTCTGCTTCCTTCTGCCCCTGGGTGTCCTCCTCTCACCTCCGCCTGCCTCAGCCCTTGCCAGAATGCCGGTCACAAAACCCTGAACGACCCGTGCAGGCTTAAAGGGACTCTTGCAAAAGGCGGCTCCCTCCGCCCTTCTTTCTTAGCTTGCAATTTAGCTTAATTGCCCCTTTTCTCCTAGTAGCTCCTTATCCCTCTTCTTCCCCCGCTCCCCGAAACCCCTGAGATTTAACTGGATAATGACCCTCTCACGAGGGGACTCGAACTGGCGCTTCCCCCCTCTGTCTCCCACTGGGTGCCCACTGGTGCGCACTTCTCCCACTGGGATAAATGTTTCAGATTATCACCAATATTTACGATGTATTTTCTGTCTCACCTTTCCCCCCCTTGCAAAGCACCTGGGGTACCGTGACAAGGTCGCCTGCTCTCCGTTGAGCTTCCCAGCCATCCCATGTGGTGGCTGAGGCTGAGCCTGAAGCCGCCTGGGGCTTCCTGGCTGGCTGGGGACCTAGAAGCCCACTCCCTGAGCCCCAGCCCAGCCTCCGGCCGCCACAGCGCCGGATCATTGGCTCTCGCCCCCTCCCCTTGTGGGGTAAGAGGAGCGAAGCCAAGGATATGTCAAGGGGGTCTAAGAGTGAGGCACCCCCTGCCTGCACTACTGACTCTTCACTTCCTTGGAGATTCAGTGGGGTTTGCCCCCTTTCCTTTTGGACCTGGTTACCCCTGGAATAGTGGCTGTGCTGTCGGGCTTCTTGCCCCTTGTGGCTGCCCCCCCCCCCGGGCGTTGCTCCGCCACGATGCAGAGTTGCTCAGAGGCCCTTGGGGGAATGCTGGTGGCGGCAGCCAGGCCGGGGGGCTGCCCGTTATTGGCTCTTGTATCCCTGAAAGGTGAAGGGGCAGCGATGGAGCTTCTGTTTGCCTCTGAGCCCCCCTCCCCACAATTAAACCTGAACCGCCAAATTGTTTTCAGCTCTTCCCGGCTGTGCCGTCACCGCCGTCACCTTCCCAGCTGCATTGTGGAAACCGAACTCTGAAAACAGGATGTCCCTTGGCGACGGTGTCTGATCGAGCTGGAGCCGAGCAGAGGGGAAAGCAAAGATGACTCATGTTTAGCGTGGGGCCTTTTCCTCTTTCTCTTCTCTGATACGCAACGTTTCCACTCCGCAGATCAGGATGGCGATAAGAAGTTGACTCTTTCTGAGTTCATCTCGCTGCCCGTGGGCACCGTTGAGAACCAGCAGGCCCAGGATATCGACGATGACTGGGTGAAAGATCGAAAGAAGGAGTTTGAAGAAGTAATTGATGGGGATCACGACGGCATCGTCACCATGGAGGAGTTGGAGGTTGGTTGGGCCTGTTTCCGCCTCGCTCTGCAGCCAGCGGGCTCCGAGCCACTCGGCGCCGTTAAAACCGTAACACTCAGTGTGCTGAAACAGAACCAAAACTTCTCGGCAGTGGCACCATTTAAAATCAGGAACAGAATTAAAAGCAAAGCTTTGGGACTCAGTAGCCTGGGGAAACGGGCCCTTCCCTGGGGCTGGTAAGAGCTGACTTCCCCCCAGGCACGCTTGGTCACGTGGCACAGGGTTTGTGGAATGAGCTGCAACAGAAGAGACCTGGCGAGCAGTCCACCCACTGAAGGAGGACAGCTGAGGTTGGTTGTAGGTCTAGGCAGGTAGATGGGGGATGAACCTTCAGCTGAGCTGGCCGCAAGGACTTCAGATATTAGCGTGAGCTGCTGGAATTGGGCCTGGCCAAGACCGGGCAGCCAGCAATAAGAAGCTTCCTTCCAGAGTGCCCGGAGGTGCCTGGCATCCACCCATCCAAGACCTAGCCCAGGGAGAGCCGTTAGGGTCTGGGGTCTTCAGGAGAGGCCCCCTTTAAGCAGCCGGCCCTGTTCCCCCTCTTGAGGAAGGTCCAGCCTCCACACCCGGCCTGATGCCCCTTCCCATGTCAGAGGGGACAAGCCCTGGGGTTGGTCCAGCTTGGCCAACACCTGCGCGGCCTTGAGGCTCATCGCCGAAGCGCAGCCCACGGAAGTGAGCTGGGCGGGTCTCTGGGCGCCTCTGCCGGGGGGCCGCACTGAGTGGGGTGCCCCATCTGTGACAGTTTGGAGCGACTTATTGGAGCATGTGTCCCGCAGCCCCTCTCTCTGGCTCCGATTGTAGTGGGCCGTGGAAACCCAGAAAAGCTGCTCTGGCTTTGGGCTTGGGAGGACCAGCTGGGAACTTCATGAGCGCGCACTCCCCCAGCATACTACTCAAACGAGAACCTGATTTATGCGCACCGTGTATCTTGATTAAAATCCCCTGCAAAGCACATCATTTTCCACTGTTTTGCCCAGGCCTGCGCGCTCTCAATCTCTCTGCGCCCCCCAAGGGCCGAGGCAAGCGGAGTCGCCCCTCTCGGAACAAGCCGGCCATTTGCCCCACAGTGCAGGTTCTTGTCTGGAAAGAAGCCCAGGGAGAAATGGACTCCGTTTTCTGATTTCCTGCTCCTGGCTGAGGGTTTTATCAAGCCAGGTGATCAGTCTTCCTGTGAGCATCTCTGCTTCCTGAGGAGCTGTGCAGCGTAAACATCTTGATTAGGCGTGTGTTCTGCCTTCAACTTGAGTCCTTTCTTCTGTCGAACCCAAAGCAGCAAAACAAAACGACATCGTGACATGCAGTTAGATATTTCAGCTATGCTTTGAAAGAATTTGGGGCTTGTATTTTTTTTAAAAGCTGAAGTGTGTGAGATGATCTCTCTCTCCGTCCGTCCGTCCGTCCGTCCCCTTCCACCCAATGGGGGGGCGGTTCTTGGAGAATCCAGCGTGGGAAGGTCACAGGAAGCGCATCCCTTCAAACTCGCTGTTGCTCACTTGCACCCATTTATCTGACTGACAAGTTGCCCGTTAGCCGCCCCACATAAATACCATGTTGATGAGGTGTAGAACTAACCCCCCCCCCTTTTTGGCAACTCTTATAGATCTGGGAACGGGAGAAAGATTTTGGTAGCAAGTGTTCCCCTCACCAGAAAGACGTTCTGATAGATGGCCACCAGTTAGCAAGAATACTTCGATGTATGCTTGTTTTTCCTAGATTTTCTTGCTCAGAACTAGAAACATAGGCCTTAACAAGGGAAAAAAAATTGTGAAAATCTTGGAGCTCAAGCAGTTGCTTGGTAACCATCCTTCATATGGGGAAAGAAGTTTCAGTGAGGGTTTCCCTTTTAAAATGCAGCCCAAAAAGATGTTAACTGGGAGAAAAGACAAGGCGAAGGCAGCGGAAAGCAGCAACTGCAAATAAAGGCCAGTGCCAAGCCACTGCAGCTGATTAGAATCATGGGTTTCAGAGCATATGCAGAGTTCATGGCAAAGAAGCTGGCATCAGCGAGAGTGTTGTGATGTCGCCTGTCGGAGGGCTGTGCCGCGGCGGCAGGTGTGGCGTGGATAAGCAAGCCGTTCTGGGAAAGCTGAGTGGGTCCTCAGCAGAAGTGACTGATCCTTTTCCCAGTGGTGCAGTGGCTTCCCTCTCCCACTTTGCTGGTCATTTGCTGGCTAGAGAAACCTGTGCAGTGGTTGGATCCACCTGTGTAGCAGCCTTGCACCCGAATCGTGAAAGCGCTGGCCGGTTCGCATGGGAAAAGCCTGCCGTTTGATACCGTTAGGCCTGGGGAAGAAAAAGCAAGGTCTGGCTGCTTTGAGCAGCCTTCTTTTTGTGGTGTCGACGCAGATGCTCTAGGGGGCCCTGCTGAATTTCTGGGCATTTCTCTCGGGGGTTTCCAGAAGCAGAGAGGCTGTGTCTTGGGGTTTTCATATCTCCAACCACACTCGTCTGGGTTATTCTGCTGACATACTTTTCTGGTTAACCTGAATCAGCTCCCCGCTGGCTCACTTCCCAGGTGGGTCGCCGAGATCTCCAGAGCGCAGCATGCCAGAAGCGGAATGAATTTTATCTAGCTTTGTTGGATCGCTTTTATTTCTAACAAACCAAGCACTGAGATTTCATCCGACGAAGTATTCTATGCTCTCAGAGTCTTCCATGGGCTTCCTCTCCTTAAACCGTACACAGTCCTAAAAGGGAGGCCAGCATTTTACCTCCCGTATTTCCGTCAAGGCGCAGAATATGGCTTTATCCATGAGGGTTTTCTGGTTCACGGCTGGGTTGACCGACAAGAACACTCCCTTCTCACGCCGACGTTGCCGAAATCCTCACTGGAGTCGAATGAATTTGCATGTCCCAGAATCTGACCAGCGGATTCCACAACAGACCGGTTTTTCTTGAATTGCGCTGATTCCGCCAACTTGTAGACTTACCTTCCCATTTATGCATATTTAGAAGAATTGAGCACGGATTGAAAAATCAGCATTTCCCCATAAAATAAAGTGTCTGAAATCATCTTGATGCTTTACTCTCTGAGCTCCATTCAGCAGCAGGTCTTTGCCCGGGGGGCCCTGTCTCTCCAAAACCCAAGGTAGTTGGCACCAGGCCGTGTCTTCCAGGAAAAAGGTTAAAGATTTATTCTCATTTTGGCAGCTAAAATGAGGATGCTGCAGTAGATCAAACAGATTTCGTGGAAGGGAACTGAAAGTACCTTGTGGATTTGATTTTTTTTTTTTTGGTAAGCCATCCAGAGACTTTATTTTTTTATAATAACTTTTATTCAAAATAACCCTAAAATGAAGAAAAACAAAAAACACATCAGAAACATCGGGCCTGCTGGGTTAGCCCCCACATTTTTTTCCATTTATGATGACTTAGAAACAGATTTAAATATATGCGAGTCCCATTTCTCTAGCCAGTAATAGAAAGAGTCCCAAGTTTGATAGAAATCAGTATCTTCCTTCTCCTTCAATGACAAAGTCAATCTACCATCCAGAGACTTTTTAGTATTGGACGGCATATAAAAACTTGAAATAAACAAACTAGTCGTTTCGGCCTGCTTGTACAAGGAGCCTGGGAAGATGGCGGCCCTTTGGCTAACCATTCTTTTTCTCTTCCCCCCAGGAATACATGGACCCCATGAACGAATACAACGCCTTGAACGAAGCGAAGCAGATGATTGCTGTGGCCGACGAGAATCAGGACCACCACCTGCAGCCCGAGGAGATCTTGAAATACAGCGAGTATTTCACGGGCAGCAAGCTCATGGACTACGCCCGGAACGTCCACGAGGAATTTTGAGTCCTCGGACCGAGGCGCTCGACACACCTCCTTGCTTTCTACAAATGAGAAATGAAAGTAACCCTTTGCTGCTATTTCTGTGTTCTGCGTGTATACCATGTGATGTTCTAGACAGTGTTTCCTCCAGAGAAAGCCGTCCACATATATTGAAGAAGAGGCTGCCCGTCTCTCCCCTTGAGAGGAGAAGGCGCCCTCAAGTCTTCAGGGTAGGATCTGGAAAGGTTCCTGCTTTTGTTATAATCTGGCCATTTCTCCTCCTCGGAGTTCAGTTGCTCCCTTTGAAGCTCTGCTCTTCTCTCTCTCTCTCTATCTCGCGCGCGCGCTTGACTTCTGGAAGTCCTGTCGAACATGCGAGGACCACTTTCCTGCCACTTGTGTCCTCAAAATCACAGTGATCTGTTCGAATTATGGGTGTGAGGGAGCAGCGTGGCAGGAGACCTGGCGGTCCCGCGAGGAAGGCTGTGTCCCCATGGGATGGTGGGGAAGGTCCCACGAGAGGAACGCTAGACAGATGGTCTGAAAGGGGGTTGACTGGGTTGCTTTGTTCCGAGACTTCTGCATCGTGCTCCCTCCCTTGCGTTCCCATCCAGGCCACCTGATTTTCCTCCACGCCTCTTTCTCCCGTGTGTGTTTCAAAAGCAGAGCAGCCTGCAGAAAACTGGCTGGCCCCGTCGGTGGTGTTCTAGCGCGAGGACTGCCAGCTGCTTTGACCCGTGTGACTCGCGCTCCCCGTTCGAAAACGAGTCCCTCATCAACACGTTCCTGCGTCTTTGACAAAATTAATTCACGCGTCTTTTTTCACGGCACCCGATGGGGCGCCGCAAGCACTACAAGGCCCATGATGCTTCTCCCACAAGCACACAAGTCGCGTCAGTATTCGTGGATGTCCCCGGTGCGGCGGCCGTGAACGTCCACTTCGAACTTGATCGGCTGGAGCGGCTCGATGCACTCCAGCAGTGTATTCTGGCTTGTGCCACAGTCTTGGCTTCTTGTGTGCTCCCCCCAGAAGCCTTTTCACAGCGCGGAGAGCAAAGGACCCACCGCCATCCTTCCGTGGAGAAATCTCGTGTGCTACCTCGGGTTGGCGTCTCTGATTTCAGCTGGAAGGGCGGTCTGGATCGGCAGAATTATTGAGCGCAGTCAGGTAGACCACCTGAGCTTTTCCTGGCCTGCAGCATTTCAGCCTGCCTGTATTAATGTGCCTGGAAAGGGGAGCTGGCGTCTTCCAGTCGCCCCCACCCACCACCCTGTGTGAGCCAAATACTGTTGCAGGAGCTCACAACTTGACTGTTCCACGGATGTAAGAGTGGGTTCTCCCTCCGACCTGACCTTTATTTCTGCCACGGCCCGTTTCCCCCCATCTCAGGACGCTCGCCCTAGGACACGCTCGGTGGGGATAAAAACGTTCTGCGTGAGGCCTAACAGTGTTTCCAGGCCCTGAAAGAAAGAATGGCTGGGATTTCAAAGCGTGGCCATCGTAAGGCAGAGTTGCCGGCCGTTTTTCAGCCGAGGGCCTCATTCCCAGGAGCTGCATCCCAGCGGTGATGTTGCTCCGTTGCAAGGTGGAGGCGTTTTGGTCGAGCTTGACGGAAAGGTTGCTCAGGAGAGAATGGGGAGTGCGCTTCTCCGTCTCTCCGACAGGCTCATTGCGAGACTTTTTCGAAGGCAGATAGTTTCTCCTGACTCGAAGTGGTACAGCCCTGCGGAAGTTGGATTGTGCCCTGCTGATTTGTGTGAAAAAGGATGTACCTTGGAAGACATTGGGCCAAATCTCCTTGCCTCTCTCTGCCAGCAGAATGATGCATATAAGTTTCTGCGCCTCCAGCTTGCCTTCTCAATATTTTAACATTCAGCCTCACAAGGAGTAGACTGTAACACCTTTTATCGCTTTGGCTACTTTTTGCACTCGGACTGTGCTCAGACAGCGCTCTGTAGCCTTAAAGATGCCCCCCTCACTCATGTTATTGCTGGCTGGGGCCACTGATACTTTAATTTCATTTAAATGGATTTATTCTGCTCTTGCCCTCCCGACAAAAGCAATGGCCTGTTCTTCTGAAATTGCAGCTTAAGGTGTCTGATTGAATTTTATCCCCTTAATATAATGTAAATACATATTCTTGTGTGTATTCTGTTTTTTCCTTCTTAAAATTTAAAGGCTTTGTGCGTAGAAGGGGGGGCGGCTTTTGACCTCGGGTGCAAGTGGGTAGAAGTTGGCAGCTTCGTGCTAGCGTGCTTTTCCAGGCGCAGGAGGTTTCCGTGTCTGTTCCTCCTATCTTCAGTTAGAAGGATATGACGAGAAGGATCTCCCGGCTGCTCAGTGTGGATAATAGGTGAGGTGAGGTGAGGTAGGGTAAAGGCCCCCCCCCCCACCATATGGATCCCAGGGCATGGGAGACGTGCAGATGGATTTCTATAAAATACCTACACATTTCTAGCAATTAACTGCTTGGTGCTTGTGTCTGAATGACACCCACTCATCTCTCAGAAGCGTCATAGGATTCTCAGTCCGTTGCAGTGCCCATTCCGGTGTAAAGATCACTCTCTCAGCTAGTAAAAGGGTGCAGAGAGTCTGTTTCCCTTTCCATTGGTCGGCTTCCACGGAGCAGGTAAATGCAAGACCACGCACATGAGTAACTATGGAAGGCTGTCCCAGTACAAAATTTAGCACGGGAATAACCTCCTCGCCCAGAAATGAGGGCGCGCTGCCAAAGCACGCGTTCAAAAGAAGCATTCGCTGGAACTCGCCTCCAGCAATTTGCCGGGCTGGCAACGCAGTGTTGAGGAATCGAAAGCTTGCCGAACAAGGTGTGCTCACGCAGGCATAGAAGTGGCAAATGGGTGTTTTGGGGTGGCGCCTTGATGAGTTTCTCAAATTCCCAAACGGGTCCAGAATTCAGGGATCCCCGAAGAGGAGCAAAGTTGGTGAATGCAGGTACTCCACGTGCTTAATTTTGTGTATAAGGACATAGATTTAAGGATGCGACGAGCGGAGCATCCAGTGTGAATTGGATTCTCTTACTTCCCCTGGTTTCAGCTGCCCCAGTGATCCTCACCGTGAATTCTTTGAAATTAGCCTTGTCATGCGAAGGGGGACTAACTTAAGTCCCTTCTCAAGAGAGGTAAGTTCCAACTTTGTCCCTGAAGCATTGGAGACTCCGGACTTCAATGCCACTAACTTTCTTCAGGTAATTGTGGTAAGCAGCACCTTTGTCCTCTGTCGGTGAATTTTCTGCAGTCCTCAAAAGCAAACCTGTTATACCACTGTGCCAGGTGTTTTATACTGCGTAGTACCGAAAGAGTGGTTCTAGTCTTGTGGTGGGAAAGGGTTGCGCTTCTCTGGCCGGAGCGCCGAATTGTTTGCAGACGGCTTTTGAAATTTTGCAAAGAGTCCCAGACTGGCTGGCTTTATGCTGCTCCATGGCTCACAGCCAAGGATAGGTTATCGTTGAGCTCTGGCTATGCCAGCAGGTGATGGTGTGTTAGCCGTGAACAACCCATGAAACAAACCATGATTTGTTGCTGGGTTATGAACTCTGTGTTTGCCACCTTGGCTGGCTTCAGGCGGCCACCAACTTTCAAGGACAGCCGAGAGCGTGGGGAATTAGAGCCTGCGTCCAGGTCCACTGATGCGCCGTGTTCGGTTCACTTACAAAGGGAACCAGTAGTGGCTTGTTGGGTTGTGAGTTGTGGGTTGTTTGTGGTTAGCTGCGTTGGGCCCCGGATGAGAGGAGGTGGTCCACTCCACACGCTTACGGCCTGCTAGGTTAGCAATGTGTGAGCAATCCGCTTAGGGCTTGGGAATCTGATTCTGAGATGTCTGTTTTCTTCGGTTGTGCGAGAACCCTGGGATTTCCTTGGGTGCAAAAGGTTACTTTGTCGGCTGGAAAAGAGGCAGAGTAGCCTCAGGGAGCAGGTGCTTTCTCATCGAAGCCTCAACCCTGGAACACCAAGAGCCGAGTCGGCACTTTTCTCTCGCAGAAGCACCTGTATGCGCGCACACACGCCCTGGTTTTTCCCTGCTCTTTCTGTTTCGGCAGCCTAGTTGGGAGTGGGGGAGCCCCAGCGTTTCCTCCCTGTGATCGTTCAGCAGTTGCAGGGTAGCAGCCCTGGCCCGGCGGCATGGCTGAGTACTGGAAAACTTTGGGGCTCGTGCCAAGAAGTGGGTAAAAACCTAATTTACATACGCACTCAACTCGCTGCCTAGCTCTCTTGCTCTGAGTGTTTGTTTAAAGCACTGTGTCATTGAGAACACCCCCATATTTGTAGAAAGCGGTGCGTGGACCTGGAGTGGAGGAATTTTTTAAAAAAATTTGGGGGTGGGGAGGCTGGGTGGGGGCCGCAGGAGGTGAATCACACATGGGCAAAAGGCCAGCTGCTGTGGACAGAACACTGAAGGCCTCAAATACTTATTTCAGCCAGTGCCCGCGGGCAGCCAGTTGGTGGACGGGGGGCCCTGCAGAAATGTGGGGCTCCCAACGAAACGTTCGGGGGCCCAGCCCTAGTGGAGAATCCTTTAGTGGCTTTTGTTGCGTGTTGTCGAGTCCTCTCCGACATCGGGGGACCCTGTGAATGGAAAGCCCCCCACAGTGGCTTTGTTGATTCCGGGTGGGCTTCCGTTATCTCATCTTTGCGCTCGCTTTCCCCCTGCCTTCAGCTTTCCCCAGCTAGATGGCCTTTCCCAGGGATTCTTCACCGGCTTCGCATGCGCCCAGGCCCTGGCGACCTGCGCTTCTCGTGCTTGCTTGTAGGAAGAGTTCTGGTTTGGTGGTTCGATTGGGGACTTGCGCCCCTTTCTTGCTGTGGGCCAGCCAGGGATCTCTCAGCCGATCCCAGCCAGCCACGTTTTGCACTTTAACCTGAGAGCACTTCTGGAGGCGAGGACCCTCGAGGCCCGAGCAGGTCTTCCCGCTGTGGCTCGCGCTGGCATCTCCGCTTCGGAGCGGAAGAGGAACGGCCGGGGAACCAGCGAAGGGCAGGGGCGGGTTATGGGGACAAAGCCCCAAATCCATTGCCATTCGTGAGCAGGCGATGCAGCGCATTCTCCCAGGCCGTGTGTGCAAGGCTGATGGGACCGTTTTGACCGCCTGGGCTGCATCACGCGGGACTGGGGTGGGCAGGAAGGCAGACCTCTCTCGATCCTGCCCGCCCCCCTGTCCGGGTGTCCCTGACACCTCCACCTTCGTGTGCGTCTGAAGGTGGGTGTTCTGGGCAGAATCAGGATTTGGCTGGTGTGCCACCCGTCTCTCCTCCACAGAACCCCTTCCTCCCCTGGCCAAGAAGGTCTTGAGGTTGGTGCTGCAGGCTTCAGGGCGTCTTGTGCCTGGGCATTTCAGCAAGCGCACCTGGCTCACCTTGTCAGCAGTGGCTCGGGACTTCGCGGCAACTGAAGTGCGACCCGTCCCAGTTGGACTCTGGCCCTGAATTCAGCAGAGCGCACCGTGGATCTGGGGTTTGGCGCACGTGGGGCGACGTCGATCGGGAGCTGGAGGAGCGCCCCCTCAGTCCAGAGTCTTGTGGGCACATCACTCCCGGGGGGCATTTAGGCTTGCTGTGACTTGGGGCACCTGCGACAAAGGGGTGGCCAAGCAGGAGGGCCTAATTTCCCAGCTGCTGCTTGGGAATTTCACTGTCACCTCAGTGGGTGATTCTGTCCAACCCTCGTCGATCTCTGGAATGGAGAAATGTGCCAGGAGATGAACAAGATGCAGGTAAATTAGGAAGGGGCCAGAGGAGGGCAACCAAAATGACCCAGGGTTTGGGAACGGTGCCCTGTGAGGAGCGATGGAGAGAACTGGGCATGTTCAGCCTGGAGAAGAGAAGACTGAGGGGGGACATGATGTCCCTCTATAAGTCCCTCAAAGGATGTTCCAAAGAGGAAGGTCAAGATCTCTTCCTGCTGATGCCAGAGTGCAGGACACGGAATAATTCAAGCTGCAACTATCCAGATACCAGGAAGAGCTTCCTCAGGGTCAGAGCAATGCGACGGTGGGACTGGCTGCCTGGAGGGGTGGGGGGCTCTCCCACACTCAAGGCAAAACTGGGCAGCCCTCTGAGTGGGGTGGTGTGACTTGGTGTCCTGCAAGAGCAGGGGGTGGACCGGATGGCCTTCTTGGCCCCTTCCAACTCTATGATTCTGAGAGGATGCTCAGAGCCCAACAAGCCACCGCCTGTTCCCCTAGTCCCTGCTGGCCACCCAAGGGCCTTTGATCCTCTCCACAGCAGCAATCCTACACGGCCCGCAGCAATGCAACCCAGCTCCTCTCCTGCTTGCTTTTGAGCCAGCTGGTTGCCTGCTGCACAGACCCTGTCCGTGCCCACGGCCGCCTGAGAGAAGTGGCACAGCAAGCTCTGCTTCCAAGCCGGCTCCATCTGCCACTCTCTGCGATCCGCTCGATTTCCACATGTGAGCAAATTGCCGAGCTTTGCTTTTTGCTGAGGAGATCGAAGCTGCGTGTGCTTTTTCCTCTCACTGAGAGAGAGAAAGAAGGCAGTCCTATGAAAGCTGCTGGGAACTTCCCAGCCACAGAAAACCGCCTCAGCCCCTTGATGTCAGTGTTGGACGAGCTTCGCAGTGTGCACACAACTCTCTCTGCCCCGGGCTGATCATGAAATTGGCTACGGGATTCGCGGCTGTGTTTGCCTTCCCCTTACTGGCGACGACCACATGGCAGTTAAGTTGTCCGAAGAACAAATATCCCCTCAGAAATGAGAAGTGCTGTAAATATTGTCCACCAGGTGAGTTGATGCTTCATTATCTTAGCTGGACGCTATGATGGACGCCGAAGGGTGTCTTGGAGAGCCGCTTCCAAGGGAGACGTGAAGGATGCCGGCAAGTGGGGCCTTCCCCGTGGTGCCCCCCCCCCGAGAAATAATGAGGAAAACGGAGACGTTGGAGGGTGGATTTTGACACAGCAAAATGGGGGGTGTGGTTTGCCGCCTGCAGGGGTGGTAGAACCTCTCGAGAGGCCCCCCAAGTCCTAAGAAAAGCCCGGCTCTGATGTCTGTGAACGGCCAACCCCTCTTGTGAGGCACTTTCTGGTTCCTGCTGAACTAGGAACCAGACGGTGCCTTAACCGTTCCCCATTTGCAAAATCACTGCCATCTCCGGAGGCAGCGAATCTCTGCATTTTCTTGCATGCAACTTCCACCCCATTTATTCCGTGTTGCTCCCCAGGGACCCGGAACAAATGTGCTCTTCTCAACTTTCCAATCGCAGTGTTGGTTCTGCCCCGTAAGCCCTCCTGTCTCTTTCCGCCTCCCGACGTGCCTTTTCCATTTAGGGGAACAGTTGCTGCTGCGATGCGACAGCTCGACCGACACACAATGCGAACCGTGCGACGAGAGGTACTATAACGATGAGTACACCTACTCGGATTGTAAAAAATGTGCCACCTGCGACAAAGGTAAGGGCTTCCCGCCAGCCTTTTCGCGAGCGACGCTTCTGCGGCTGTTTGCACCCTGGGGAACAGGTCCAGTCCAGGCCTATTGGTTGTCTAGTACTTATCCAACTGACCCACCAAAAATGCATTTTATGACCTCTCAGTCCAGGTGCGATAAACAGATGGAGGGGGGTAACGAGGTGGGCCCTGTTTAAAGAGCGTGCTTCCCACTGAGAGCCCCTCGAAGCGGGAACTGGAGGCAGAGCCTTCTCCGTGGTGTCCCCCATTTCAGAACAATCTCTCCAGTGAGATCTGCCTGCAGTCAAGGGCGTCATCTAGTGGACACTGGTGGTTTCAGGGTCAGTGAGGCTGTGTATCCAATCTGGATTTTACTTTGAACTTTTAACGAGCAAACCGTGCTGATGAACGTATTTGAAGGATAGGGTTTGGCCTGGTGGTAGTTTCTTCGAAGCTAAGGCTGAAAGCCAGAGCAGATACACAGCCCTGCTGAACCCGGAATCACCAGCTTCCCCTGGTGTCGTCTTTCCAGCACCAGTTTAACTTCTCCTGATACCCTCAGGTATTTGACAGTATACGGCAAGGTTTTTAATCGGATTTCTTATTTTTGATTGGGAAAATTGTGTGTGCTCACTTGCATTCCCATTTTTGTACAGAAATAGCTTTTATTTTGTGTACAATGTTGTATTGTTCATGTTTTCGGAGAGCTTTTGCTATAGTAATATCCTAAATGAATGAACATGAAAATCATTGTTAGTTCCATAAGCCTGGTTTGCTTTGGAGAGTACTATTCATATAGCAACATCACTGTCCTCTACCTATTACGAAACATTTTAAAAGAATTTATTGCATTCAGTAAATCATAAGACCTTTCCCCAGTGCAAGTGTGTGTCCATATCTTGGAAAAATACACAAATTCCTCAATTTGCAATCATTTTTGAAAAGGTATGCACTTTATTTTAAATAAACACACCTTCACCTTTCTTTCTTTCTTTCTTTCTTTCTTTCTTTCTTTCTTTCTTTCTTTCTTGGTCATGTTTCAGTCTAGGAGAACATGATCTAACTTCTGCAAAATGTACAAAATGGGAACAGGGGAAAAAGAAACTGCATTTCAAAATGGGAGATTGCACACTCCCTGTGAGCCGAACGGACGAAAACCCACATCCAAATCCTCCCCATGTTAGGGTCGACTTTTTAAAATTCTCCTCTACTATCGGGAGCGGTCTTAGAATCAGGCACGGTTCGGGCGCCTGCGAAAGCGGCTCAGGTTCGCCCCTCCGATTCCCCATTGCGATCTGGGCCAGAAAAAGATGGAGAGGAGAAGATGGGTCAAGAGGTGCCCCCACCAACGTGCCCCGGCAATTCTTGGAAGTGCCGTTCTCACCCCCAGTTCTGCCTGGCAAACAGCACTGGAAACTGGGGGTGGTTAGAGGTGATCAAACATCCTGTAAAAAAGCGCTGGCTCAGAGCAAAAACACCCGCGGAACTTGCCTGACCCAGGAAGCTGGTGGGAAACGGCTTTTCTGCTTAATCGCTACCGTCGGGGCCCTCCCGTGGCCACGCTGCCTTTTTCCCCTGTGCGCCCGGCTCAGAGTGGGGAGCAGGTTGTGCGCTGCAGAAAAGTGAGCGTCTTTCACGATCGTTCTCTGGCAGCTAGAAGTGGCTGGGAAATTTAGACAGCCGTACGGTCAAAACCTTCACAAATGTACTAAATCGATGCCCCTTGGCCCTATTTCACGGTAAGCCAGAGGGAAGATGTGGACTGCATGTCTCGCTCCGAGTGGCAGGAAAAGGAAAGGCCGCAGGGCTTGTGGCTGAGGCCGGCAGGGGCCTGCCCTCGCTTCCGAGACTTTCCCCGCTCTGCTG
Organism: Varanus komodoensis; assembly: GCF_004798865.1. Classification (NCBI taxonomy): domain Eukaryota; kingdom Metazoa; phylum Chordata; class Lepidosauria; order Squamata; family Varanidae; genus Varanus; species Varanus komodoensis. The sequence goes on from NW_025336059.1 coordinate 991,621, forward strand.
CTTGCATCCCTCTGACCAGAGAACCTGGGAATTGCAGCTGGGGTATGCAGGAGCTGAATTATGTGCCCTCGCACTCAGTTGTCATGGGAACGAAGGGCAGGGCCAGGACAACGGCCGCGGTGTTTGCAGGATCAGTCCCGGCTGGCGCCCGCCCTGTGCCTGCCCTGCATCCCACCTGCCTTGCTGCCTCAGCACCGCAGGGCACCCTGCGCCCCGTGCCCCGCGGCCCCGCTCCTGGCCCTCCCCTGGCCTCGCTGCAGCTGGTCCCTGCTGTCTCGGGTCTCCCACCCTGTTGTCCTGCCCACCTCCATCTGTCCCCCTGGCTCCTGATTCCCGGCTTGTTCCTGGCCGCGGTCCTTGTTCTGCCCACCTGCGTTCTCCTGGTTCCTGACCTCAGCCTGTCCCATGACGACGACTTGGGCTTTCCGTTCAACCCCACTCTGGACCCCATCTTGCCTGAAGTTCTGCCGCTCTGCTCCCAGCACCTGGCTTGCTCCTGCGTGTCTCCTGGCCGCCACTAAATGGTGCCCAAGAAGCTGCCCACACAGGCCCTTCGTGTTCGCAGCGAGAATCCCCATGCAGGCTTTCTCAGCCGTGTCTGGACCACCTCTCCCTCCTGCCTCCTCCCTCCTTCCTGGTCCCCCCCCCTCCCTTGGGGACGCGGGTCCCCGCAAGTCTCACTGCATTTTCCACCTGGAGGGACGTTCCCGGCCATGGCGGACACCCGTCTGTGCGCTTCCGCCGATGCTTCGTTCTGGGCTGCCCACCGGCGTTGCGCGCAGTGGCTGTAGCGTCGCCGTGATGCCGCAAAGGCTTAGGAACCTCTCCCTTGTCTCTCCTGTCTGTGCTTTCCCAGAACGGGGTCTGCATGAACTGGAGCCGTGCAAAAAGACGTCCAATACCGTCTGCGCGTGTCTTCCGGGCCACTCGCCGGCCAAGGACACCCTGGGAGAAAGCGAGAGGAGTAAGTACAGAAAGGGGGGCTGGGGGGCCACACGGGTGGCTACTGCTTCGGCACCCGACCATTCGCTTCTGTGGGACCACGAAATGGAGGGGGGCTTCCCTTGCTAGGGACTTACTCAAGGGGGCGATAGAGAGCCGGTGCAAAGGACCCTGGGATGCAGGCGGTGCGGGTATGCGACCCACTTGCCCGGGATGCTCCCTCGGGTGACTCTGGGCGGGTTGTTGACTCCCAGCTGAAGCCACCTCACAGGGTTGTTGTGAAGACGGGACGGAAAAGAGGAGAACTGTGTGAGCCACCTTGGCTTCCTTGCAGGCACGGAAATAGGGCTAGGAAATTCCTTTATTCTATCGACACCATGGAAATGTGTGTTTTCTGACTGGTGGTTTTCTTCTGATTGGGCTGCCAAGATCAACAAGGGCAGCTAGCCAGTCAGTGTCTGCGCTGATGAGACAGAGAAAACTGGGCATGTTCAGCCTCGCGAAGAGAAGGCTGAGGGGGGACATGAGATCCCCGTATGAGTCCCACAAAGGCTGCCACAAGGAGGAAGGTCAGGATCTCTCCTTGCTGGTGCCAGAGTGCCGGACACGGAATAATCAAGTCCAGTTGCGACAGCCCAGGTTCAGGCCGGGCATCAGGAAGAGCTTCCTCAGGGTCAGAGCAATGCGACGGGGGGACCGGCTGCCTGGAGGGGTGGGGGGCTCTCCCTCACTGGAGGCATTCAAGGAGAAACTGGGCAGCCCTCTGAGTGGGGTGGTGCGACTTGGTGTCCTGCAAGAGCAGGGGGTGGACCGGATGGCCTTCACGGCCCCTTCCAACTCGACTTGTCTATGGTTCTGTGGAACCACCCCAGCCTTACCTTTCGGTGGTGATCTTCAAGAAGGCAGGAAATCCCATGCCGCCGGCAGGACTGTTCACGTGCCCAGCAGTTCCTATTTCCACATTGTTCGCTGACCTGCACGTGTGAAAGCCAGACCAGTATTCTTTTGTTTTTATTAACCTCCTTACTTTCTTGCTTCTTTCCCTCATGCCAGGATGTGATCCCTGTCCCAGTGGATATTTTTCCAGAGGAGGGAAAGAGCGATGTCGCCCCTGGACAAAGTAGGTACCGCAAAACGGAACAGTTAAGACGAGCTGGCACGAGCAGCAAGATCGTGTTGTGAAGTTGTGTCGTTGTTGTTTGAGAAATAAATCCTGCATGGTGGACCTTCAGACGGTGGAAGGGTGGAGGGAAGCTTGTCATTTCTTGTTATTTAGGGCGCAGTTATAAACACGCGTAGCGGTAAGCCTCATTGAACTCAATGAAATGCTGCGATTTTCCTTCCGATATTTCCAGAATTGCATCTCAAGGCAATGTACCTTCAAGGCCATCTGCAAGATAAACGTTTCAGATGATTAAATATTAAATACAAGCCGACAGTGGTATAATGCGTGGAATCAAGAGTGCAAAACCGCTTTCGAATGGAGGGTGGGATTCAACTTCACAAAAGCTCTTTAAAGCCAAGCTCAGCCCCAATTTGGCTTAAAGCTCTTACTGCCAGGAAGTCAGCCATCGACACATTTCAGTCGTTAGGAACAGGGAGAAACGGCCGGAAGACAGAGAAATCGGCAAATGTTTGGGGGTCGGGGAAAAGAGGACAAGCAAGGCAACTGTTCGGGAAACTACAGGGGGCCGGACTGGGACCCCTCAAACCTCGCTGTAAACCCAAGATTCCCCACCTGATGTGAAGAATATTTGCAGAGCCGTTTCTGCAAGTCTGGTCCCCTCTTCTAAGGATGCTGTGATTGCTGATTGGTTAGCTGGGATAACAAAAGCCAACCAGTCAGCGAGCCATAAAAACTGGTGTTCTAACCGCCTCATGTTGCTCAAATTTTTGCAGGGTTCTTCCTTCCTTCCTTCCTTCCTTCCTTCCTTCCTTCCTTCCTTCCTTCCTTCCTTCCTTCCAACCAAGAAACCTCCATTTATGGGGTGACAGAATCCAAAAAAGCATTTTTCTAAGCAGGAAAGGAGATCACTTTTGATGGTGAAGTTGCAAATTCGCCGTCTCTGTTGTCTCCCTGCCCACTGAAAGGTTGCCAAAACTAGGGAGTGCTGTCCTGGGGAGGGGCTTGGGAAAGGGCCCCCCCACCTGTGTCTCAGCCCCTTTTCACTGGGTGGCCACGATTGATCTCTTCCCTGTTGCTCTTTGTTTGCATGGCCAGCTGCACTGCTTACGGCCAGAAGACCCTCCGTGCTGGGAAAAGGGACGAGGACGCCATCTGCAGCGAGCCGCCCACCCGGGTGCCGAGACAGACGGCCATCGTGGTTCCCTCAAGCCTAAGGCAGGGGCCGGGCACAGCGACTACGACGTCCTCCTCCACTCTCACGACTTCGGCTACTCAGCCCGGGAGGGACAGGCCAAAGGAGCAGAGAGACGGTGAGGGTCCCGGGTTGCAGGGCTGGGCAGGTGCTCTGCAACAGAGAGCCGCTCCTTTCCCCCCATGGCAGCCTGCTTGCTTGCCCACCTCTCGCCCCGGCCTGAGGAGTAGGAGGTGGCCCAGCCTCCTTGCGCCCAGGTGCTCCTCCTGCCAAGCCAGGGAGGCTAGCCAGGGTGAGAGAGAGGAGAAGCCAGTGCAGATGGGGAAAAGCGTGCCCAGAAGTTTGGCTCACTGCGGCTGTCCGAGCCCTGGATTTGGCCCTGCTCAGAGGGGAGTTGCTGTTCTTCTCTTGCTTCGCAGCAGTGCTGTTGGAACGCCCAGGCCCCAACCCTTTCCGCTTCCCGGGACAGGTCGCCCGAGCAACAGCTTTGGTTCTCGCAGCAAAAGCAGCTCTTCTTTACAGAATGCTTGTGGGTGGCCAGCTCCAGCCCGATTATCTCTGGTGCTCTTTCTGACAAGCTGAGGACCAAAAGGCCTTGCGATGGTTCCGAAATCCATTTTGGCTTTTGTACACTAAGAAATTCTTTTCCTGTTGAGCCTTAATACCTCCTCTACTTTCTTCTCTTACAGCCCCCCAAATGGAGAAGAATAAAGTCAGGGTTTCCCGGAGCGTTGCATTGGCTTGGGGCATCATTTTTCTCCCTACGCTCTTCTTCTTTTAGCTACTCCAACTTGAGTTTTAGTGGGTTTGCCCAAGTAGCTAATGCTGAATTGAATTATCTATCATGTATTTCCCAGGTGGCTCTAACTTTGAACTTTGCTTTTATGTTTCTCTTTTAGGGCTCTTAATCATTTTCCTGACCAGTGCAGGGCTGTTGCTTGTGGTCGGACTGGTGATCTTTCTGCTATTTCGTCAGAAGGCCAAGAAAAAGGACTCTGCTGTGTTCACTAATGTTCCACATGAGGGTATGTCACACCAGTTGCAAGAATCAAAGTTCCAGGCTGTTCCCTTAAAAATAAAATTAAAAATGTCTAGAATTAATGCTGGTTGGGTTACAGTTGGTGGTTGAAATTTGGTCTTGTCCCAAGTTTTAGATGGAGGTGGTATCTATTATTACTCATAATAACCATGAAATAATATTCATGATTATTCATAGCAATCATGAAATTATTATGTTTCATGATTCATAATGCTATTTATTTATTAAAAACATTTCTATCCCATCCTTTGCAAAAAGCACCTCAGGACGGCTTACAAAAAGTTCAAATAGCAATATAATATTGTTGTGAGCCGCCCCGAGGCTTCGGCGAATGGGGCGGCATAGAAATGTTTTAAATAAATAAATAAATAATACAGTAACAATAGTTAAAATTCAGTAAAAACACAACATAAAACAACACTTTCAAAACTAAAGAAAAAGAGGAAGAGAAGGAACAGAAAAAATGTGACTGTGTAAAATTCTTAATAAAACGGTGGCTAAATAAAAAGGTCAGAATGTTATGAGCATTATGATTCGTAATATAATAATGATAATTAATAATGATTATTATGAATCATGAAACATAACATCACACCGTTCCTAGAAAAACGGCCACAGAACTGTCCATGGGACAGCCCTTCGAACTTTCCATTTCCCCGCCGTGTTTGTCTCACACCTGCAAACTCATCCCCAGTTGTGAATTAATGTGACTTCGCAGAAGACTGGCTAAACTTTGTCACTTACGGGGAGTTTATGGCCGTGACCAGCCAGGGGTATTTAGTACTCCATAAGTCCTGATGATCTCTAAGTGGCTTTCTCACATGAACTAATTTTAGGGCTGTGAGCACTAATGGACGGAGCAACTTCAGGAAAATAATCTGGATTTGGATTCTCCAGCCTAGGGCCTTCTTGATAGGTTGGGCTGCCATCTCCAACATTCCCAGTTGGATAGGGTGAAATCGTTCCACTCTTATTTCAACCCCAAATGAGCTGATTTTGAACTTTCTTCCACATTTTGCAAGACTCTGTCCATCAAACCGTGCAGGTAAATGTGACTGTATTAGCGAAATTGGGAAAATAGAGGGAGATTGGGAAAATTGCTGGAAAATTCAGTCAAACTATCCAGCAGAATGTAACAAATGCACATACAAGGAAATTTGTTCAACCAACTTGAATGAAAAGACTAGAAATGTTCACGTCCGTGAAAAGATGAACCAAATTTAGAATTAAGTTCCGGATTTAGGACTGGACAAATAAGACATTGAGTAAAACTGAAGTGGACAGATACATTTATTTATGTTTAAATAAACTAAGTAAATTTCACCATATTCCAGACCAGCAGAGCTATTAGAAGGATGGGAATTGCAGTTCCATACATCTGGGGGGCCCACCTGGCGTGTATGAATGGCAGATTTAGCTAGAGGGGCCCAGCTTCCAGGACGATCACCTGCAGTTTTACGCTGCTCTTGGCCAACGGATTTGGCCTTTTTCACTCATCCTACCCTAACCGTAAACCCTCCCCATGCTTGTCTTTCAGATGGAAGAAACAGCTACCGATTTCCTGTCCAGGAAGAGCAAAAGGACTGCAAATCTAGCCTTGCCCGAATCTGATGGAGCGCATCAGGTTTGGCACCTCTGAGCCAAAGGAACTCAGCCCCGACCTCCAGATTGCTTCCCATTTGTCCGCCTTCCTCCCAGTCAACTCCCTTTCCCCTCCCCTCCCAAACAGGTCTTGGATCTTGTGGATTATAAACCTCTCTGAGCAGGACCTGTTTTGCTTCTGACAGCCAGGGGTGCTGCCGGTCGATCGTTAGACCTTTGGGACTTCAACTCCCAGAAGGCTCTGCCAGTGGTCAGCAATGCTGGGAGCCCCAAACATCTGGCGATCGACTTTTTGGCCAAACCCAGCTGTTTTATCTGCTTGATAAGCAATAAGAGGGAATGATTCCACCCTGAGCCAACGAGAATTGTGTACGTGGCACATACTTCCCCTCTTTGAGCTAAAGGCAGAACCTGCTTTGGGGGTTATGAATCCTTTCAAAAGAAAAGAACACATATGAATTACAGAGATCGATCACATCTCTAAATTCATATAGTCCATAAATATTATATATTAAACTGCCTGAGTTGAGTGGATTTCAACATTTTTGTGTTTCCTAAAGGGAATATTAATTTTACTCCTAGATGGGGAGTTTTCTATAGCACAGAATTCTTTCTCTCTCTCTCTATCTGTATACCGGAGATACACACAGAGAGACGGACACGGGTGCTTTTGTATGTAGGTACAAATAAGATTTGTTTGTTTCTTTGATATGTATTTGGAAGTTTGGATCCAGATTAGTTATACATACAGCAGGTCCCCAATTTAATTGGGACTTTAGTATGATTACAGTTGGATCCAACCTCATATTCTTACCTAAAGTAGGTTTTTGTCCCACTGGGCACCTTTGATGCACCCCAAAGCTCAGAAGGCCGGGGCTGCATAAATCCAGTTTTCTAGTTAGAGGTTGGATGCTTTTGAAGGTGAGCGCTTCCAGGATTCCAACATGAGACCGTAAGTGTTCAGTTTTGTGAATGGGCAGCCAAGTTCTTCAGATAAAGGAGGGTCTGATCTTGGTCTGGACCAGACTTTCTCGTGCCAGCTGCCGGGGCCTCCTGCCAGTGGTTCCTGCTGCAGAAATGTCTCTGAGAGATGCTTTGAAGCGTGTGGCTGTATTTATGCAAAAGCAATGCAAGTGAGCCAGTTTTGTTTCAGGTTTTGCCGTGAGTCAGCTTTCAGACAGTGATGGCGAGAAGCTCAGGTGGTCTTCGTGATAGCTAGTGAAGTGGATGAAGGCGCTGGTGGACCAAAAGTTGGCACCAGTCTTCTGGGAAACGGTTCAGATGAGACATGAGGCCCTGGGTGGCCTGCATTTTGCTGGGCGGAAAGCCATCTTGATTCGTACGCTAGCTTACTCTCCCCCCCCCCTCATTTTTGCCTAGCTCTTCTAATCCTTCCTATATCCCCCCCACCTTCCGTATCTGGGCTGCTGCAGTTGGAGAGCTAGCGAAAGACACCACCTAGCTTCATCGGTGGTGGTCTCTGAAGCTTCGGCCATCTTGGCCATCTCTTCCCCCTCCTTATGATGATGAGAAGCAATTCCTGTTTTGTCTTGAAGTGCCGAACTTGACCCTTAAACCAGCTGGCTGGGCCAGTCCATGGGTCCCAAATGCCCAGTGTTGATTTCTCCTTCCAAAATGGTTCCATCCAACCTCAAGAGTGAGTTTTGGGGGAAGCCAAGGTTTACAGAAGCACGAAAGATCTCCCAAAGAAGGGAAGCTGTCCCAAAACTGCCAACCCAATGTGGTCCAAGCAAACTCGTAGCTACAGAATATTATTTGGCCTTGCGGGTGGCCAGACGTGGGAATTGAACGGGGTGGCTAGAATCCCGAACAGCCAAAATTTTGTATCTCTGAGATAAAAGCATCACCTTTGCAGTGCGTCGTTTGGCTGGAGATTCCAAGGGCTGAGCGGCAGAATTTTTAGATCAAAAGCAGCTGCTCCGTTGTTGAACTGTGATCTTTGAATTTGGTTACATTTGTCGTATCGATGATCGTTTTTGTTTGCTTTGTGTTTTATCTGATCACTATCTTGGAGCTGCAAACCGCAGTGGTCTAATTTATGGTTTTTCTTTTGAAAAATGAGCACCGGAGGGTTTTTTGTTTTTGTTTTAAGCACAAACACACAGGTGCTTCATCCACATGCTGAGTGTAAGTGGCTGAATTTGGAAAATTCACTGCATTTGGAGATGATGCAAAATATTTCTAGTTTCTGCTTTGCTTCTGAGTTGCTGCTGGAGGGCAAGCTTTTGTACGTTGAACAATGAATACCTCAATGTTAGGTTTTAGCTCTAGCGCAATTAAAAACATAACTGTTTCAGCTCCTTTTCCCCGTTTCCCTGTGTGATGACATGATATTTATTTCTGAATAATTGATCCACAATATAAGAATAGCCTTGGCGGAGCCCAGAACAGCATTCAGTTTTCAGCCTCAGACATTTAAGGAAATCAAACAATGGGTCTTTTTTCTCTTTATTATCGCTGTGATCATCATTACTATTACATTACATTTATTTTTAAATTGTATAATCCTCAATAATCCTAAATAGAGCTCTCTGGGTGGTGAACAATTAAAGCCAATAAAATACAAAATAGTGCAATTTAGACAGCTACAGAGATCCGTTAAATATCAACAGGCATAGTAAACTAAAACCATCAATAAATCCATATAAAATTTAAAAAAAACACTAATCAGTTACAAAAGTATCTGGAAAATAAATACGCATTGCTTTTATATCCCACCTTTTCTTCCTAGCCTTGCTTAGAAGCCTTTTGAGCTCCATGGTATCCTCAGCTTCAACAACAACCCTGCGAGGCAGGCTGAGCTCAGGTCACCCTGTGAGTTTGATGGCTGGGTGGGGACCAGACCGTGGATCCCCTGGTCCCAGCCCAGCACTTCTGCCCATTTCTGGTGCCTGGGCAAGCGGGTGCTGGCCTTGACGGAAGCAGGGCCCAAGCCAGGGGCCAAATCCAAAAGGGAAGGTCATCCGACATTCCAAGCGTCAAGCATCAAGGTTCTGCAAGTACGCACAGAGTGCAAACGGAGGGGAAAGGACATTTCTGCAGCGGAGGGCATTGCACAAGAGTCGAGCGGGGGGCACAGCTCAGCAATGCAGACTGTTGACTCCAGGAAACAAGTCAGGGGCACGGAACTGAAGATCTGTGTTGCTTTAGGCACGGGTTCGGTAGTCACTGAAGGCTTCCTCAGCGGAGCCTCTTGGGTCCCGCTCACCCTCAGCCGCTGTTTTCCCGGAAGATCCTCTGCCACACAGGCAGCCCTTCTTGGGGCAGACTGGTTAGCCCACAGCCGGAGGCAACGGCACTCCTGCGGACCCGGAGGCGGCTCAGCTTCTGCCCCAAAGGGGTGGTGCTGGTCTGGGCTGGATGTGTCCCCTTTGGAGGAAGCCTCCTCCAGAAAGGCTTCTCCGGAACGGCTTTGCTGGACCAGACCAAAGATCTACTTTGGACCAAGTATCATTTCGCTCGCTGCTTTTGCAGAACTGCAGGACAACCGGGTTGCCCACCCCAAAATGCTCCCCTTGGAGAAATGCCCCAGTTCTTAGCTAGAAGTGGGGCATAAAAAGGGAACTGACCAAACCAAAAATCTCACCCATCTTCTGGGCACCTGTTGGCCTCCTTCACGTCACTTCCTAGAAGGTAATCCCTTCAATATACACCCTCGATATATAGCACACCGCCCCCATGGGTTCCCAGGAAAATAAATTTATACCGAAGATGAAGACGTCATTTTTCAGTCTAGAGAGTTGCAAGCATTTTAACACAAGAAGGGAATTAATGGTGTTTTCTTTCATGCTTTTGTATAAAGCTGGATCAAGCGATTAAATTTCCTGCAGGATTTAAAAGCGCCACAAGATGGAGCCTCTCTCTTTCCTATCTGAACTTGAGTTCATTTTTTGAATCTTAGATGCAGTTCCTTTTGACCTTTGAACATTTCTCCAACTTTGACATTTTTTAAAAATATGCAGCATAAAAATCACAGGGTAACTTGTAAGCGATTTCAGAACTCATTTCTCTGAGCTGAAGTATTTGGGTGACTCTTTTTGTGAAATACATATTTTTGTCAGCAATTTTGCTAAAATATGTTTAACAATGACCTCCTTCCCCATGTATTCATGCATTCATCTTTGCAGCATTTAACAATTAAATTTACATTTTGCAGCATTTAACAATTAAAATACATTTTGCAGCATTTAACAATTAAATTACATTTTGCAGTATTTAACAATTAAAATTATGAGACAGTCATCCATGGGTTAAAGATGAGTTGGATTTTTAAAGATCGGTTTTGTTTTCTGTCTAAAGATTCAAATGGGAGGAGGGGCTCAGACAAATCTCTAAAATTAGGAGTTTCACAAACATGCCATCACCACCAAGAAGGCCCTGTCTCTTGTGCCTGCCTGCCTGAGCTGGGCATAACAGCAGAACTTCAGAAGGCTCCTTTCGGGAGCTTTTATCCATGCTAGCTCAAGAGGTCTTCATGTTTGTTTGGCTATGTAAAGTGTTTATATGCCATCCTATTACTAAAAGTCTCTGGATGGCTTACAAAGAACAAAAAACAACTACCACCACAACACACAACACACCGCCTCTGATGAATAATGATGCAAACAAGGGTAAACCCAATTAATGGTTAAAATACCAAGAAAATAAAAAAGTTTTCACCTGACGCCAAAAATGATAAAGTGTCGGTGCCAGGAGGACCTCCCTGGGGAGCGAGTTCCACAGTCGGGGAGCCACCACTGACAGGGCCCTCCTCCGAGTCGCTGCCCTCGGATTTCCTTCCAAGAAGGTTCCTGGACTGGGATGCTCAGCATCTTGTAAACATAGCACAATAGGGCCATGAAATAAGGGAACAGAGTTGCCTTCTTGGGATACTTCCGGAGGGAAAAAGGCCCTGCTGGACCAGAGAGAACTTTCGGCCTTCCTTGTGTCCCCCCAGTCTTGGCCCGTCTCCCTAGATGAGGAAGGTTGCATGGCCTCTACCAAAAGAACAGCAAGAAGATCCTTCTGATCCCACAGGGAGTCAAGCCGCCCTGTAGATAAGAGCTGCTTTTGCTTGCAGAATGAGGCTGTTGGCCTGGCTGAAGCAGCCTCCCCACCTCGCAGGACAGGCGGTCACGGCCCGGCCACAGTGGCCGCCGCTGGAACAGAGGCAGAGGCAACTCATGAGAATCCCTGCCAAGAGGTTTTGCCTTTTACCTTTGGCTTGGGAGAAGAACAGGTGCTTTGCTCGGCCTGGGAGGCCTGCAGTCTCCCCTGCCATATTCAGGGGACCGAATACGCTCCAGGGAAGGGGGCTGTTTCTTTTGCTTGTTTCTATTCTGAGCCCCTCTTTCGTCAAGGTTTTCCATAAACTGCACACCATCTTTGTTCATCCTGCGTATCTTGAATCTGGAAGGGCAAAGTCTTGGTTGGACAAGCCGACATGAAAACCCCGACGTACATTTTAGACAAGCAGCTGAGATCCAACCATGTGCCCATATTTGACTCTATTATTTCCGGAGGAACAGAAATAAAATCTAGGCCTTTCGGCTTGAACGGTCTGATGGGGGAGAACGTTCTCGAATCTTCTAGCTTAAGGGAAGCCACAAGAGATCTTGGGCAAACCGCACCAGCTGTGAGATATCAGACATTGATCACCAGATAGAAGATGGTGGTGGTACATTTTGACAGAATGGATTTGCCTTTGTTGTGCTCAGCAGAAATTTTCAGCCCCGCAGACCGATCGTCCGTCAGCTGCCGAGACTTGACATCTTGAGCTGGCTGTCGTTTTTGCTTGCGGTGCTGCTTTCGCAAGGTGAAGGATCCTCGCGAACGCGGTCTTCTGCAAAGTCTTCTTAAAGTCATGACGCGCGGTTTCCGGGTAGACCAAAAGATAGCTCAGAAGGATAAAAAGAAGAAAAGCGATGTATGAAACATGACCTTCACAAAGATCTTGGTTCTGCTTGCTGCCAGGATGGGCCCTCCTGATTCAGCAAAAAGAGGAGGGGCACATCCTGCTTCTTGGGGGTATTAAGCAGGTCTTAAATTTGCAGAAAAACTGTGCAATCATTTGTTTTAAAAATGGAAGCCATCTGTTTGAAGGTGGTACTGGAAAATCCAAAGCTGTGAGGCTTTGTAGGGGCAGCTGGCCAGGCGCAATAGCAGCCTGTCAGCTTTTCCCATTGGCTCTGCATCTGCATCCTAGCATGTCAAAGTACGCTCATCTGTCACATCCTCATTGATTTATCAAACTCATTATTGGCTGCATCGGGGTGGACAGATGCTTTGGCCTGTAATTCCCAGCTGCCCTTGGCAGCATAGCTAAGGGTGAAGGATTCTGGGAGTTGGAGACTGGGACATCAGAAGGGCTACAACTTACCAACTCCTGGTTTACACTGAGTAGTAGAAGTAGTAGTGTTTCAGGCGGACCTTTTTCCCAGCCTTACCTAGAAATACCAAGGAATTTCCTGGAAGTATTTGCAGAGAAAGAAGATTCTCTGCAAAGGGATTCTGGTTCTTTCCCTAAAACTTTGAGTCTTTCCTTTCACAAGGAAAGTTGTACAGCCGCGTTTGAGGTTTCATTGACCCTCTGAACCCAAACCCATGGCCAGAAGGGATCCATCTTCAAGAGCTAAAATGTGCAATGTTTCGTCTTCTGAGAAAAATCTGCAGTGCATCTCTTAAGAACTTTACCTGGGAACTTGATAGTGATTATCAGAATGCTAATTTTTAAAAAAGGGATTCAGGAAGTTATGCACCAGTTGCCTTAAGCTCCAGGAAAATATTATTAAAAATAAAATTGTCTGTCATATACAGGGACGAATCTTCCATAGAATCAGCATGGCTTCTGCAAAAAGGAGTCCTGTACCACTAAACTTGGTGACAACTGCTCGAAGGGTACCCATTTATGGCAGCACAAATGACAAAGAGTTTGGTGTTAACTTAAAAACTGCATCTGTATTTGAGCATGAGGTTTCATGGCCATGGTGAGCTGGGAGGTAGCTATCTTTGCAGGTGATGGAATGCTTTTGAGGGGTCAGGACGAAACGGGATTGTGAAAAGCTGTGGAAAGAACCTTTTTATCTTTGTCCTGTGGTGTTTCGGTGCACCAGAGCTCCCAGGAAGCTCGTGGGCTCTGGGTACCCCTTGGCTTGACAGCACTCTCCAGCCCTGATGTTGATTCCTAGGCGTCGCGAGCAGCTGCGAGCAGGTCCCTGCCATGCCCTCGGTCCAGGGAAGACACACGCTCCGCCCCGCGGGTCAGGAAGGTGCCTGCGCTAGGGGCATCTGTAGGATCTCTTCTCCGGTCCTCTCACGTGTGAGTCGCAGGCTGGCTTTGCTGGATTCCCCTTCCCTTGCCGCCCCAAGCCCTGCTCCGCCTCTGGCCTTCGCCTTCGACCGATCCGGCAAGCGGTGGCTTTTCGGTGCAGGTGCCTCCCGCCCACCCGCCCACCACGACCTCGCAAGACGCACCCGCCTCCCCCTGACTGGTTGCAGGAGTGATGACTCCGCGAGGCGAAATGACGCCTGCACGGGGAGGGCACGAGCGCCCCGGGCCAGCTCTGACATTTCAGGCTGACGGCAGGGCTTGACGTCACGCGAGCGGCATCCCAAAAGTGCAGGCTTTCATTTCCCCCTTGAGCACGGCTCTCGTCCGACCGAGCCGAGGCCGCCTTCCCCGCATGCTTGCGATCTTTTCCATGCTGGCAGGAAGTGGCAGCCTCGCGGGCACGAGCTGACAGAAATGTGGCTGTGTGGGCCCGGTGAATGCGCTTCCGGCGTGCTGACGGTGCTGCCCCAGGTGTGTTCGAACCCTCGCAGCTTCTCGGACGCGGGAGCGCGAAATGTTCCCGATTAGGATTCGGCAGAGGGGCATTGCGAGTCGGACATCGCGAGGGTCGTCTTGCTGCTGGCTCCCCCCAGATGGGTGGGTCTGGCCTGATGCCAGTCTCTCCGTTGCTGGGTTAAGACTTTTCTCTTCTGGCCGGGGGCCTCAGGCGGAATCCGTGTCTCGTCAGTTTCGATGCTGCAGCCCATCTTCCCAGTCTGGTGCTCCCCAGATGTGTGGGACTAACACCCATCATCCTGCAATCTGTCCTTATGCTGCCGAGTTGGTTGGCCCTGGAATTCTTCCAATGAAGGGATGAATTTTCCTTTCTTGGAATAAACCAAGAGATATTTTGAATATAATAATAAGCTGATTGTAAGGTCATATGTGTTCACTTGTTTTATTATTATATTTGTAGCCTGATTTCTCCCCCTTCTGCAGGGATCCTCTAGCCTCCTCCTCGGCCCCTGCATTCCCAACAACCCTGTGAGGTAGGCTGGCCTGAGAGTCGGCGATTAGCCTACAGTCTCTCTGAGTATCATGGCTGAGTTAGGGACCAGAACCAGGAAACTTTCCACTTCTGCAATCATCCGAACGCAAACTTGGCATTTAGAGCTCTTTGAAAATTTGCACATTGCTGAATTTTGCAAGGCAGGTCTCCAAACCAGGAAATGAATACAAAAAATGTATACACTGGAGGGAAAACTGTTTGCTAATATGCTGCATTTTAAAAAACAAACTTGCTGGCAAAAAGTGTGTATTTTAGTCATCAAAATGCAAGTGTTAAGAGAACTGAGCAAGAAAATGGTTTAGAAATTTTCTTCTGAACATTTGTGTTCAATAGGAGGCCGCTTAAAGATTGCTGAACAAAGAGAAAGCGCGTTGCTAAAAATGGAGCACAATTTACATAACAATTCCATTTGCTAATTTATCCCTCTTAGATGCAAATTTCAAAATAGTTGTTCGGTATTTCTGCTCAAATGATAATATCTCACCATACTGTGGAAAACTGGGGGAGAGAAACCGATGTAGCTTTCTCTTAAGCATGCAATTGAGGTTTTAGGATGCTTCGTCTTTTAACTGAGTTTGAACAGAACCATTTGGCCAATAAAGGAACTGTCTTTTCAAAATATAGGACACCTGGCCACCTAAGTTCTACCTAGCGATGTGCATTTTGAGGGCAAAGTTTGCATTTGAGGGCAAATGCGACAGAGGTGAAAAAGAAAAAGATCTTGGAGTAATTGTGGACGATAGACTAAACGTGAGTCAACGATGCAGCCACCCAAAGGGCAAATGCTATTTTGGGATGCATTAACAGAAGCATGACTTCCAAATCACGAGAAGTAGGAGTTCCCCTGTACTCCTCACTAGTCAGACCTCACCTGGAGTATGTGTCCAGTTCTGGGCACCAAGATTGAAGAAAGATGCAGGTAAATTAGGAAGGGTCCATTGGAGGGCAACCAAAATGATCTGAGGTTTGGAAATGCTGCCCTGTGAGGAGAGACTGAGAGAACTGGGCATGTTCAGCCTCGAGAAGAGAAGACTGAGGGGGGACATGAGATCCCCGTATGAGTCCCTCAGAGGCTGCCACGAGGAGGAAGATCAGGATCTCTTCTTGCTGATGCCAGAGTGCCGGACACGGAATGATCGAGTCCAGTTGCGACAGCCCAGGTTCAGGCCGGGCATCAGGAAGAGCTTCCTCACTGCCAGAGCAATGCGACAGTGGGCCCGGCTGCCTGGAGGGGTGGGGGGCTCCCCCACACTGGAGGCATTCAAGGAGAAACTGGGCGGCCCTCTGAGTGGGGTGGTGCGACTTGGTGTCCTGCAACAGCAGGGGGTGGACCGGATGGCCTTCATGGCCCCTTCCAACTCGACTCTTCTCTGACTGTTCAGAGAGAAGTTCATGCAGTAGCACGTTTAGGTTCTAATATCATGATGCGAGGGGGGCAAATGTCCCCGTGTGGTCTGCACCCCTCTGCCGTGACTCCGCTTCGTGCTGGTTAAGCGAGCTCAAATGTTGCAGCCTTTCCTTCCAAGGAAGCCGCCGCAGCCCTGCAGCACTTCAATTCCCCTTTTCTGCCCATTTCTCAACTCTGCAATATCCTTTTGCAATGCAGTGGCCAGAACGGAGTGCGGTCTTCTAAGTGTGGTTATTTGTTTAAAGAGAGCGAGCACAATCTTGCACTTTGTGAATTTCAGTTCCTTTCCTGATTTTGCCAAAAACGGCGCGTGCCTCTTTCACAGCTGCTAAACTCCGGGCTGCTTTCTCATTATGTTTCCTCCACAACCTCAGGATCCTGTTCTTGGGCCTCTCATTGCTGCGCCCTGTCTGCTTTTCCAAATATCGGGGCACGCAAATAGCTGCCGTGACACGACCTGGAGGCCTTGTGCCTCTTGTCTTGTGGGTTTCATGTCTCAAAGTTTTGTCACCAGGTCTGTGTCCAGGCCTCCTGATCCCAAACAGAGAGAAGGGAAAGCAGAAAAGAGCATCCTTGAACTTATATCCCTTAACCACTTCCTACTTCTATGTTTAGTTGTGTTTGCTGTTGTTGTTGGTGGTGTTGTTATAGTTCTATCGTGCCTTCTGCCCCTTGCAAGCTATGTAGCTTTTACAACCTGCCTCTTTTCCTTTCACAACAACCCGGTGAGGTAGGTTAGGCTGAGAGACAATGGCTGGTTCAAAGTCTCCCAGGGAGTTTCATGGTCCAAGTAGGGGCTAGAACCCAGATCTCCCGAGTCCCACTCCAACACTCTAACCACTATGCAACACTTCCTATCACACCACACTGGCTCTGTTCTGTTCTGTCATTTGCCAGCTACTGCGACTTTTTGGCACTGAATGCTAAATCGGGGCTGATCCAGCGATCAGGGGAAATGCCCACAAAAGCTCAGAAGCGTGCCAAGGGCGGGCGAGCCCCTGTCTGGCTGTCTGCAAACATCTGCGGCAAACACATGCTCAGAGGCACTCTTGGGGCCGGAAGAAGCCTGCTGGCCCATCTTGTGACCAGAAAAGTATGCATCACGGACGGGGTTGTCCAGCCAGGAGAGGGGGGCCGGTGGCTGAAGGAGGAAAAGTCCAAGGGGCTTTCGTCCGTGAGCCCATACTGGCCCCGAACCTGCTCCAGACGGCAGACTCTCTCCTGCTTTGCCCTGAACTTCCAAGCGATCCTGCTTGCACTGAACTGTGCAACCAATGGGAGATTTTTCCTGGCTGGAGGGAAGCTGCGATCAAGTGGAGCCCCAAGTTCTGATCCAAGATTTCGGGTCCCTGCACCACTTCCTCTGGATTCTGACTTTAGCTGCCTCCTCGCTAGACCTGAACTTTTATCCTATTATTTAAGAAGGAGGCAATTCTGGTGCTCCCTGCAGATCGAACCTGCCTGTTTCGAAGACGGCTTCAAGCCTTAAAGGGAGACCTGATCCCTGCCTTTTGAATGCCGTTTCCATTTAAGCATGGGTGTATTTCCCTTCCTTTCCTTGCGCCCTTATTTCCTTAGAGCAGATTTTTCTGTTCAAAAAGGTAAGATGGCCGCGTTTAGTGGGTTCGTCTGTTCTGGAGCTCCGTGAGTAGAAGGCAGCGATGGCCGTGCGCAGGCCCAAGAAGAGATCCCCGGACATTTTCTCAGTCCAGCCCCTCCTGAAAGATTCCCGCTCAGCTCATCCGCAAATACCAGAAGATCCATTGCTTTAAACTGTTTATGTTGCTCTTCAAAGCTGCAAGAGGCTCTCCAGGAAGGCTGGCCGGCAAACCAAAAGAAACATCTTGCAGCATGAGCGCACAAAGAGGCTTGTTTTGGAAACAAAACTCAGAATTTCCACGGGGTGTTATGGTCAATCAGGCAGAACCTTGCCCTGGGACTCAACGAGTCCGTAGCCTTCGGCACGGCCCTCCGGCTACCGCCGGCTGGGGAACGGCTTCTGTGCCGGACCCAAGGCAAGGGAGTGAGGCTGGACGGCACCTGGATTCGTCAGGCAGCACCGTTAACGGGATGGCAGCCCCCCCTCATCCCCCCCGCCTGTCTGCCTCTTGCCGAGCAGCACCTTGACTTCCTCCTTCTCCTTCCTGCCGGCACTTTTTCTTTTGGCAGCAAGAATACAGAAGATCTATTTCAGTGGTTCCCGTTAGGGACTTCTTGACACGTCACAGGCCGGAAATGCCCCATGCGGCTCTCTTCCCACAGAAAGGTGTGGGCCGGACGGTACAAAATGCGGCCAGAGCCGGAGCAGGACGGGGAGGAGAGAGACGGTGGCTGCGGAGCATCGGACCTCTGGCTGGCTCTGGCGCTTGAGTTTCGAACCCGACGCCGGGAAGTGAAGACGGGGGGCAGAGATGACAGCACGCCGCTCTTGGGCCAGACCGCTGCTGCTTTGTGTCGTGGCACTCGGGGTGTGTGTGGAACCCACCGCGGGTTCCCAGGCTGTGCGAGAAGGAAAGCCAGTGTGTTGTGCCGCGAGTCCCTCCAGTAAGTTCAATCTCGAGCGTTCCTCTTTCTCGGGGGAGAACAGCGCAGGTTCAAGGCTGCCTCGGAGCCTTCCCTTTCCGCCGCAGCCCTTCATGGGGCTGATGGGAGATGCTCTCCGCCTCCTGTTTTTCGGTCCTCTTTGCAGGCCAAGACTTGGGGAAAATCCGGCTTTTTCCAAAGGGCAGTGTTGAATTGGGGAGTGTTGAGAAAAGGGCCACAAGAGCAGAATCCGGGGTCCAGCCACGACAGTGCATTAGATTCGCACCCGGTTCCTTACAGATTCCTAAGTGGACATGCCCAAAGTCTGAGAGCTGGGACCCTTCTTAACGGGGCCTGTGGGTCAGGACGCATGCGAGAGCGGCCAGGTGGCCGTAGCCACGGCCTTTGTCCTCCCTTTTGCGGCCTAATCTGTGTTTTCCCCACGACAGCGGAAGCCCCGAAATCGTGTGACTCCTGCAGCCCTGGGACGTGCTGTGGGGACAAATGGTGCGCCTCGTGTCGGAAGCTCCCCAGATGCCAGGAGGGGGAGAAGCTGTACTGCTCAGGTAAGCTGCGGTCCTGCCCTCTTTGCACCAGGATGCTGAACTGGAGCCCAGGACGCCTCTCCACATCCCAGCCCCCTCTCTCGGTGGACTGCAGGGCGCAGAGGCTGGGCTGGGGGCCTCTCAGGCCAGGACACCCCTAGCCGGACCGTCCCCGGGGGGGGGGACCCTGAACGGATGAGCTGCAAAAGCACCGTGCTGGACCTTCTCTCTCCCCCTGGCCCCTAATTTTCCAACCGAGTGGAAAACGCAGAACTCTGCTGGTTCGGCGCTCGGCATTTGGCTCTCAGAAACTCAGTTGCTTTCGGGTATTGAATTTTCGCAAGCCTTTAGAAAAGGCTCGGAGAGTCCTCTTTTCAATTTAGCCTTTCCCAAGGCATGGTTTTATTGTTTGGACTGCTTTTGGTGCAAGGGGGCAGAGTTTGGACCCCTGTGGGGTTACCCCAAGCTCCACTCCAATGGCAGAAAGCTGTACCCAGGTGCCTGACTGCCCTTGGAGGGGGCCTTTCGGGGTGGGGTTTCAGCAGGCTGGTTGGGGAGGAGAGCGGCTGTGCTGGCCCCTCAGCCTGGGGCAAAACACGAAATGCTTTGCAGGGCGCAGGGTGTTAAAGCCACTGTGGCCGTCACTCGGCTTCTGCCCAGGATTCCCTGAGAACGTTGGGGCTGATTCCAAGCTTTTATTTTTGATTGCACAGCTCAATGGTCATTACCCAGATCAGGAGATCTCCAAATGTTATTACTTGTCTGTCTTTATATATTCACTGTTTAACATGTTTGCATCGCCTGTATCTTACCCTGAAAGGAGGCTGCAAAGCCTTTTAAGTCTATGAACTAACCTCCGCTCGCTTCCTCTCCTAGGCACGACCGATTTCAGGTACTTCTGCAAGCCGTGTCCAAATGGAACCTTCTCAGACCCCAAAAAGGAATGTTGTACCCCTTGGACAGAGTAAGTGTGTGCCGTTTTGTGTCTCGGTGTGTGTCCAGACTGGGCATGGGGGAGGCAGCATCCAACGCTCTTGCTTCCTGGAAGCGTGGCATCCGCTTCCCATGCAGCCTTCATGGGGTTTGCAGGAAGTCGTGCCCACCGCTTGGGTCAATCCACAGACAGAAAATGGTCTGCTTGGCAGGGGGATGCCTGTGCCGTGACGTGGTTTGGCCACTAGGGGGCGTGGCAGCATAGGGAAGGGGACACGGGTAGGCATGATGGGGCAAATGCCCAGGGCTCACAGCTCAGCAGGGCCCCTCTGGCGAGGGCCCCTGAAGCAGCTGCTCCGCATGCCACCTGGTCGCTCATTTGCCTCTGGGTCTGGCCGAGACCCCAACCCTCTGGTAGCTCCAGGGCTAAAATCTATTTCAGAGATATTTAATTTGGGGAAGGGGCATCTGGGGCTGGGAAGGGTTCTAAAATCCCAAACAAAGCTACTGGCATATTGTATATTTCATGAACTTCCAAGCAGCTTTCATTCCATCCTTGGCAGAATGAATCTCTCTCTCTCTCTGTCTCTCTCTCCTTTCTTTCTTACTTTTCCAAAATTCCATCTGTAAGTGAACATGCACATTCCTGAAAATGCAGAAAAGCTCCCTGAAATAGGCTGATCCTTCTAAAAATGCATCTTTTCCTGCTTTAGCGTAAGGGGAAACGTGCATTTTGGGGCAGTGTTTTTCTTTTCTATTTTGTGTTGCCTCGCCTATACTCCTCTTAAAAACGGCCTGCAAGTCTGCTGAACTGCAGGAATTGGGGGGAGTCCGATTTGTGGGTTTATTAGAGTCCGCCACAGATTTCTACACCGTTTCTCATGCAAGCCCCGGCCCGCAAGTGGAACCTGCCAGGTTAGGGAAAGGTCGCGGGACTCACTGCAGCCCTTGCTAATCGTTCATGTTCCACTTGTAATTCCTCCCTGCTCCTTTTCTTTCTGCCTTCCTGTGTAGCTGCGAACGGGCTGGATTACTTACTGTCCATCCAGGGAGTGCAACCCGCGATGCGCGATGCGGCCGGGACCGTGTCATCACGAAACAAGAAGGTATTGCTTTGTTTTATTTTGGAAAGAGACGTGCTTTATATATGGATATTAGAATGGGATGGCGGGGGGGAGAGATGCTCTGCACCTCCCTGCGTCCTCTCTGAGAATTAACCTTGCTCAACCTTGCAGGGCTGTTGTGCAAACAGCGGATTTTACAAAGCCCTCTTTTTTTGATAGGCCTGATTTGCAAGAGGCAAAAGGGGGGGAGAGGAAGGATCCCTCGTTTTTCATGGAGGGGAAGCAAGCTTCCCACAATTCCAGGGAGGGCATCATACGGCTGGCAGAGTTAGGCGTTCGGCAGGGCGGCAGCCACCAAAAGCCCCTTGCCGATGCGAGCAGAGAGTGAATGAAAAGAGCTTGAAAAGCAAAATAAATGTGAAATTGCAGGGGGTTTTGAGCCTGCCTGAGGGAGCTGGAAGTTAATCTGGGTCTAATCTGGTTCAGGTTTAGGAGCAAGTGCTGAGACAGGGACTTAGCGGTGCCGGATGGCCAGGGCTGGAGCGTTTGGCGCGTGAGCACCGATCTCTCTCTCCTGGAGCAACAGGGCAGCATCCATTCCAGGGGCATTTAAATGTAGCTTCCCCCAGTACCCGCGGCCCTAACTGCTCGCTCGATTTTTTCAGAGCCCTCCCTCGTGACTTTCTTGTTCGTCCTGACGTCGGTGGGAATCGGTCTCCTCGTCCTCCTGACTTTTGTCTTAGTCGTCTGTACGTGGATGCAGAAGGAGAAATTTCCTTTGGAGGCAGGTCGGTACTGCTCTGAACTGGGGGGCTTCCCGGGATTGCCCCGTCACGAGTTGGGGCGCCTCTGTTGGCCAAATTGGGCAGCCCTGGCCCAATTTCCTTGCAAAACATTCTGTATTGCTCCCAAGTTGGAGTCACCCAGAACAGATCTCTGAGCATGCACAGAGCGGTTTGTTGGGCCCAGTCTAGCGACTGTCTGCAGAAACGCCCCTCATGAGCATCCCTGGGCCCCAACCCTTGGCACAGCATCCCCCAGTCTCTTCCGCCCAGTTCCCACCTGTGGCAAGCCGCCTGGCTTGTTCTCTTCACTGGAGGTCTAAAGGGGGCAGGGGCAACTTGCAGGCTTTGGCTGGACGTAATTCGGCCCCTTAGAAAAGTGTCTCAGAAAAGAGCAGCGTGCCCATCGCTTGCCATCCTGCTGGGAGGAGAAGCAGCAGGCGGGGAGGAGGAGGTGGCAGAGAGACAAGGAAGGAAGGAAGGAAGGAAGGATGTGGGGTGGAAAGAGGGAAAGAAATGGGCCCCAGAGCAGAGAGAAGGCGCCAAGGGGCTGCAGAGAGAGAAGGGGCAGAGGAGACCGAGGGAGCCGGGAGAGAAGCAGGGATGCTGCCCAATTCCAGTGTCAGTCCTTCCCGCAACTGGCAAGGGCCCCGGTAAATTATCCTTGTGGGAAAGGAGGCTCCGGATTTGGCTCCTTGCTCTATCGCAAGGCTCCCTGTGGCGACTGAGTGTGTGCCATGGGAGCAATGCCGTGCCTTCCGGAGGGCCGCCTTCTCCACAAAAGTTTGGCCTCCGGCTGCCGGAGCCTTCCAGCGGGAGATGCCGGGGCTCGAACGCGGGGCCTCCTGCCGCTGAACTCCAGCCTTCCCCCAGTGAGCCCGCCCCCTTCAGGGCTGCTTGAGGCTTCCTCCGGGGCTGGCCACCGCTCGCAGAGGACACGGGCCCCTCCAGGGACCAGCCGGGGTCGCAGCAGCAGCGCCGCCCTGACCCCCTGCCCCTTTCGTCCCACAGAAAGCGAGGCTGTCTACGTGCCGGAGTGCGTGGGGTCCCAGCTGCTTCATGCCGACGCCTGCAGCTTCCAGTTCCCGGAGGAAGAACATGGGGACAAAATGCCGGAAGAGACACCCTCGCTGAAGTCCTTGCCACACTGAGGAAGGTCTCCTAGGCCGATTTAATGAAACACACCATCCGGCCTTTTGGGGAGTGCCACCGCCATCTCCGAATTGTCTCCCAGAAGAACACAGCTGCGTGTCTTTAAGGCGTGTGCATTGGGTCGGTTTGCGGGCGCGAGCTGGTTGCCAGCCTTCGCTCACCACCGTTTTCGCAGTGCCGCTCTGTCTCTCACCTTGCCGAAGGGGTCGGGGAGGGGGAGCGGCTTCTCCAGATGCGGCTAGAGAGTAAACAATGCGAGCATCACATAATCTCCCTCATTGCACAGGTAGGAGCAATCTGGGCCCTTAATCCCCGAAGCCAAAACTTCCACCGGATTGGATGGAAGGATGGAGACAGCCTTTTCGGAGGAGTCTTTTTACTCAGGCAAATTTTGAGCATGGCCAGCAGAGGTGCGCTGGGGCAGACGCCCGGAGGATCCAGCGGTTAAAGGGAGAAGCCAGGTGGAGTTAAGCGGACCATGGGTGGCGCTTACTGGTCTTTTATGCCTGAGGCCTGCTTACCTGACGGAAGGCGCTTTTGCCAGCCAGGTCAAGGCTCTGCGCTTCTATTGAGCAGCTCTATCCAGATTCTTGGGTTCCAACACCCTCCTTTTTAAGACTTCTTGTCTAGGTCGGTTGCAGAATGCTCCTTTAATTTTCGGGGAGAATCCCTTTTCATGCTTGTATACAAAAATAGAAACTCAGCTTCGGAGGGGCGAAAGGGGGAATTTACTGGATTTTCTGCGTTCTGATGGGCCGTGGGCAGCGCGGTCTAGTGCAGCGAGAACTCTTTTCTGGAGGCTGCCTTGGGCATTTTCTGTTTTGAAAACTTGGGTGCTCTTTCTCCCCTTCTTCGCCAACGGTGCCATGAGGCACCAGAGGAAGTTGCTTTCATCACGGCGGTCTAATCGCCAGCCTCAAAAGGCTTTGCTTTATGCAACGCCCATGTTTCGAACTGCGCTTCCTTTGCGAAACCTGAATCGGAGCTTTTTTTATAGTAAAGCAGTAAGTATGCCAACACCGTGCCTTCTTTCTTTCCTCCTGCGACTTATGAAGAGAGAGGAAATGGAATTTGTGTCTGTTGCGTAGAATGAGCTCATGGGGATGGCACTTTCTCTTTCGTGGTAGCAGCCGCCAATTGAAAATGCACGTCCCTAAATTGCGCTTGGCCGCGGATGGTGACTCACTTCCTTGGGGTTTCCCCTTGAATTTGGGGGTCAATTTACGAGAGACTTTCAGGGCAAAGTTATTTGGTGTACAGAGGAAAATTGGGCAAGAGTGTGTCTTTTCCCCGGAAGCCTCTTTCCAGTCAACTAGTGCTACCCTCCAAGCAAACGCCCAGTTCTGCCCAATTTCTGGACCCATGTTTGTCTCAGTTACAGGGCTGGAATCCCACAGGGGTGAAAGCGGCCTGATGAAACCCTTTTCTCGTGCCAGCAGTGCGGTTCTCCTATGAAGCTGGCAAGTGGGGAATTCAGGGCAGGTACAAGACAGTCCTCCTTCACACAACACTGCGAAACACTGGAATTCGCTTCCACATGCTGTTGCGACGGCCACCGATTTGGAAGGCCTGGCTTCCTATTATTCATGCGCCGTAGCTAATGCAAGATCAGGATGTTCTGCATTGCCTGCTAAGCTACAGCGATAACTCCCCCCACACCCCCCAGTGTCAGCCATCCCCTTAACCCTTCCCATCACACCTTGGAGATCGATGGAATGGTGTATGGAAAACCCAGTATCCTCAGGGGTAAAGCTCGATCTTCAAAGGGGGCAGATTGGCCCCTTGACCTGTTTGCGCTGTTTCCTTTGCAAGAAATAGGTAGGTTTTTGTACAGAAGGGCTTCACCACATCATAGATAAGGGGTTATTTTTTCTGGTGGTCCTTTATAGGAAAAAGAACGAGGGCTTTTCAAATACACGAGTGATCTTGGTTTAGGAGCCGCGGTAGGCGACCTTCGTATCCTCCGGGATCGATTCGCCGCAGCTTTGGTGGAGGAGCTCGGTAGCGTCCTTCCCGCCGTCCGTCGGGGTCTTCCCGTGAGTCACGAGCTGGCGGAGGGGTTTGCAGGTCTCCTGGGAGGCGGGGAGGTTGGGGGGCAGGTTGGACTGGAGGTGGAGGGAGACCATTTGCGAGCTGGTCAAGGGGCCGTCCGCCTCGTTCCCGCCGGGGGGCTGCATCTTGCTCCCAAACATCCTCTGGAAGCAAGAGGCGTAGGGCCGGTCCTTGCCATTGCCCCCGGCAGCCGCGGGTCCGCTCTCTTTCCCCCGGTCGTGAGCGCTCTCGTGCTTGTCCAAGGCAGCCAGGACGGGTTTGATGATGTACTGGTTGCCGCTGCTACAGACGGGGTTGCCCCGGAGGACCGCTTTCACCGACTGGCAGCAGCTGATGCCGGGGACAATGGATATTTGGATCTGAGGCATGGGCAAGGTGTTTCGGGAGACCCCCTTGCTGGGTGGGAGGGGGAGGCCCTCCGAAGGGCCGGAGGCTTCCCCTCTGGGCGGCTTCTCCAAGCTTTTGGCGGGCTGCTTGTCCGTCCCACGGCCGCTGCTGCCTGCCTGGGCCCAGTGGCTCCTCAGCGAGCGGAGGGAAGTCCTGCTCTTGGTGAGGTGGGGCGGCCCGTTGTCGGAGGCCAGGCCGTTGTAGAGCAGCGTGAAGTGGCACAGGGACTCCAGTGGAAGGATGTGCTGTGCTTTTTGGACCTTGGTGAATATCTCGATGGTCAGATCTAGGAAACGCACAGAGAGAGCTCGTGTCTCACCTGCCCAGGACAAAGAAACCCGCCCAGAAAACGTGCAACCCGGGAACTGGCTAAATGCGGCTCCTGCTGCGGCCGAGTGGCATTTTTTCTGCTCGGAAGACACGGCTCGTGAGGAGCTTAGAGGCCTTGGAGGTAGCAGTTGGGCGCTGGTTGATTTTGACGTGTGGCTGAAGGACGTGCCCCTCAGAATGTGGGGAAGGTCTCTTCCCCCCCTCCACACACACACCGCCTCCCGAACACCCCGAAAATGACATCAGGAAGATTTTGCACAATTTCTCCAAGGAGAGAAGAATTTCCCACCTGGGTACCTGGCCACCCACTGCTTCCTTTCCTATCTTAACATCTGTTTCCTTTCTGCCACACACGGGCCGCAGCGGAGAGACGCCTTTATAGTTGCCACCTAATTAGGCTGTCGGGCTGGTGGCCTCAGAAGGGTCAGCGGCTGAGTAGCAGGACTGGGAAGGCTGCTCGTTGCGCTGCGCTTGAACGGGGTGGGTCGGTGTGGCGGTCTGTGGCCTTTTCCGTACTTTGCCAAGGCGCAGCCAGAGGCAGCTGGCAGCTACAGGCAACATGGCATTGCTCCAGATGTGGGAAGAACAGCGGCCCCTATCTGAATACTAACTCATCCCACATCCTGGGGTAACTGGCACCCCCCGGCTCGCATTCTGTATTGCAGTTTACACAGAATTAGCCCTCCCCAATTTGTTCTTCTACAGCGTTGTCACAAAGTGCCTAGTCTAAAACTTTCCCAAATTTCAGCAGCTAGCTTTTTATGGTTTTCGTTCTATAAAGCAAAAATATCCTTGATACAAACCCCCCAAATTTGCATGCCAAGTTGGTTTTAGGACCTTTTTATGCCTGAATAATGGTACGAAAGAGGGTTAAGTACAGATCACCTCAATTTCTTTTGAAGGGAAAGAGTTTGAACTTTTAACCCTTCCAAAGAACAGAAGTACAAACCACTGAAGGAAAGAGTTGCTTTTTTCTAAGTTCGTGGCCAAACTGGTGTTGCGTGAGGTCACTGCATATCTGAGGAATCCCCGCCCAAAGGCCGCCTTCCGCTCAATATATGGGAGCCCCACCTATTTGGTCCTTCCATGCCGACAGGCCCTGCTCGTTCGTCGTTCATCCCAGCCCCACCATCCCAGCCTTCCTCTTGTCCCCAGGACCATCTGAACCTGCTTACCCAGAGTTTCGTTCACCACCGTGGGAACAATGTTCTTCAGCGCCCCACAGTTCGTGTGCAGAGCAGGGTTTGCGTTCATCTCCAGCAGCCAAACCTGCCAAAATTTCCTTAGGTCAGGGGTTCAGAGCATCAGTCCAGGGGTACATATGAGACCCTCAAAATTCCACAAGTTGCTGAGTCCACCTGCCCGCCCTTTGGTCTGCCCAACTTTAGTGAAGTCCTTTAGCCTGACCCCATTTTAAATTCTTGAAGCGTCTCTCTGAAAAATTGATCTTATATCCCCTAGAGAGCATCGAAGGAAAAGATCCTCCGTGGTGCCTGAAACTCCCCTTTTTATGCCCTTCCCCACTCTCAAATTACCCGCCCATAATGCAAAGTGAAACAGGACAAAAACAGGGGGGGCAAAGTTGAAGGAGCCATTTTTGCTCCGTTTTAGTGTAACTTCAAGACTTGCACCAACAGCTAATGCCAGAAGAGGGCAGAAATGGCAAAGCCCCCACAAAACGGTCCTCTCCTCCGCTCAGAACCAGACTTTTCTCCAAAGGACGTTAGATTTTGCTGCAAGCTTTTTGTCTGCCACTAGGGGGAGCTAATGCCCTGCCTATATTCTCTTGCTGGGGAAAAAGAACAGAAAACCAGAATTTTCCATTTTGAAAAGCAGACCAAGAGGGGAGCAGACTGCCAGCCAGCTTCTCCACTTTGAGAAAGTCTGGCCCATCTGGAAATCAAACCCCAGATAGAGATCTCGGAGAAATCCAAAGTGGATCCAATACATCCAAATATCTATCACTTCGACTGGAAGATGCCCTCGCTCCAAATGGGCTTTGTGGATTAATCAAAACGGGATTGGCTTTGTAGCATTGTGACCCCAGTGTGCTCTCTGGGTGATTCTTAACTGGCTGACACACAACTTTTAGCCAAGGATTTGAACAAAAAACAACAGAGGTGTTGCTGAGTGCATGTGGCCCAACCTTTCCACTTGGAATTTCCCCTAAACTTAATTAAAGGGTGAGTGTATGGGGCCACCGTGTAGGTCCATTCCCAAGAGTGAGCTATGCCAGCAAGGGGCACAAAAATCCCCCCCCCAGCTTCATTGTCCTCCAGGTTCACCCTTTCCACCCCACATGCGACTCTCCTCAATTTTCCCGCAGCTTGGGCTGCAGGAAGCAGAATCGGGGCCTTAGACCCCCATGGGCTCAACCTTGTGGCACCCCAGCCTGGCAGGGATGAAGAGATGAGAGAAAGAGTGCTGGTTTGGGGCATCTTTCAGCCCTTTTGGGAACAGCACAGTTCTCCTTCGGTACATCTATAATTGCTGTTGTTCACACTCCGATAGAACAGATAATAAGCGCGCCAGATCTGCTGAGGGAACAATCTGACGGAGACGTCAATAATACTCCGAAATCAGGATTCTGCGGAGGCAGCCTTTCCCTCTCTGCTCCTTCGCAGATCGGGCAGACGCCCCGTTTGGCCACCAAGCCGTGGCACATGGGACAGGGAGGGAAGGAGGGTGGAGTGACACTGCTCTTTGCTCCTCCTGGGGCTAATCTCGAGACCACGGAGAAGCGTGGGTGCAGCGCGCTCAGGCTAGCCGTGAGCGGACGATTTGGCTTCAGATCTGGAAGTGGAAAGTATCCCATGTGCCAGTCTGGTTCATGGGCCATCGGCTACTGAGTGACACCTTGATATTAATACCCTAATCATAACAACAGCAACAACTCTGCACAGCTATCATTTGTCATAACCTTTTTGAGAGAGACAGACAGGTGTGGATGCGTGGATGGGAGGGGTCTTTCAGCCTTCCAGGGCATTGTTTGTCCAGCTAAGCTTTTAATTAACCGCGCAGGGAACTGCCACAAAAGAGCGACATCAGATCTCCTGCCAGAGTTGAGTTGCCCCCAGCTGGAGCTTCGGAGGCCAAGTTGGCTGGGCAAAACGAGACGGCACCAGACTGGGCCTCTGGCTCGGCTCGTGTTCTCCCCGGGAAGTTCCCGTCCTGCATAAAGGACGGGGAGGGGTCATGCATTGGCTCCAGGACCCATCAGCATCTGCTGAGGTTGTGCTGGGGCTTGGGTGTTTGCACTCCGCCTCTCAGGAGGCGTCGGATCTGGGCCTGGCTGACAAAAGCCAAGCGGGGCTGGTGGTTGTCTTACAGGAGAAGGATTCGGGGACTAAATGGGGTTTTTCTTGGACACAGACTGAAGACGAGTTGACAAAGGAGCTCTCCACAGTAGCAAGCCCGTCCGCCACCTTGGAGAGCTCTTTTAAAGTTCAGGCTAGACTCTTTAAAGTTCAGGCTAGACTCCGGAGTGGATACACGTCCCTGCTGATGCTGGTGATGCTTTCCACTTGGTGCAGTTCCCTGCTTTGGCCACAGCAGGGCGGTGGCTCCCAGGCTGAGCCCCCTTTTGGCAGGGAAGATAATTGGTGGAGCTCCTGCTTTGCAGCCAGAAAGCCCCAGGTTCTGCTCCTGGCATCTCCATCTGGGAGAACACTGAAGATCTGCTAGCAGACAGTCCAGATACTGGCCTGACCTTGCATAAGGCGCCTTCCTAGATTCCTAAATTTATGTGCTTTTCCTAACCCAGTTACTGCGTTCGGACCACAAGGGAGAACAACCCAACAACAGGCCATGGGCGCCCTTTGTGGGTAGTTCCTGGTTAACAAACCACGGCTTGTTCTCACGGCTGCATTCAGACATTATAACCCACATCTGAGGAACAATCCATGGTTCGGTGGCAACCCACACTCTGCCCTTGCCTCTTCTCCCAGCGTACCTTAAAGTCTTCATCAATCAAGAAGTCGCACCCGATGAGGTCAAAATAGCCCAGCTTGCAGTCCAGTTTGGACTTGACGGCCAGAAAACATTGCAACATGATCTCCTTCATTCGCTTCTGGAAAACACAGGATGGCAGCAAGTTGGGGGGGCATTCCAGAAGCTTCCCTCTTCCTGTGCCTTAAAAAAATAGTAAAAAGTCTCCAAACCTTTTAAGCAGAATAAACCAGCAAGTAGCACGATTCTCACATTCAAATTAGCACGCCAGCCCCTCCTCAGCTCACAACCCTTTCACATGTGTTTGCCCGGACACCTGTTTTATTCTATTCCCCCCCCCCCCAATTTAAACATATCTGCATGCAAATCTGCACCGAGAGGCAAGCTTTTATTCAAACGCATCGTCTCTCCAGTTTAACGACATGCTTTCTCTCCAAAGACTCATTCCCGAGGGTACTTGTGCATTTCGGGGGAGCCACGAACGGCGGATTCAACAAAAGCCGTTTTCTCCAGCAATTCTCTGCGCTCCGCTGGATTGCGCCGTTCTTGAAAGAGCCGCTTCTGCTCGTTTGGAGTTAATTTTAGCCGCGTTACATGAGCCGGCGCTTTTGCAAGGGCACAAAGAGACGCTGCCCCAGCGTTTGTGAGCATTTTTCGTGGTAGACTGGCAGGGTGTTCTCCTTCATTTCCCAGAAGGCATTTGGGCCTTCCTTCTCCTCCTCAATGTTATATCATCACCATCATCAACAATAACAGCAATAATAATAATAATAATAATAGTATTAATGCATTCAGCACACTTTTTTTCCTCTTGCAAGGAACCCAAGCCAGCTTGCAAGCTGCTGCTCCCCACCACTTCATCCTCCCAACAACAGCCCTGCGAGGTAGGCTGGGTGGCGAGTCTGTGTCTGGCCCAGAGCTAACCCATGCTCCCTGGCTGAGTGTGGACTAGAACCCGGGTCTCCTAAGTCCAAGTCTGGCTCGTGAGCCACACGACGAGTTGCCTCTCTCCGCACTGCCGTGGCTTGCGCAGCGCCTGCTCGCTCGCTCACGGGTTATGGGGTCCTCTGGGGTGGCTGCCCAGAAGCCCCCAGATGGGGAAGGTGCCGGGCGCCCGGCGGGAGGCGGGCGCTGCTCACAGACCTCGACGCCTGGGCAGCCTCCACGGCGTTGCTGCGAGAACTTCCTTCTCTGTGGCAGCGACCAAGATGGCCTCCATCTTTGGTCCCAGCGGCCCTGGAAGGGTGGCTGCGAGGGCCGAGGGCCAAGGGAGGTGCCGGGAGGCCCAGCTTTTCCTCACCCCACATTTCTTTCTGTTAAAGTCCCCCTATTCACCCTTCAATAAATGGGTGTTTTGTGACTGGCCGTGCCCACCACGTTGCTGTGAATAGCCGCCCCTCACGGCAGCCATTTTGTGAGAGCGCCATCCCTCACGGCAGCCATTTTGTGAGAACGCCATCCCTCACGGCAGCCATTTTGTGAGCGCCATCCCTCACGGCAGCCATTTTGTGAGAGCGCCATCCCTCATGGAAGCCATTTTGTGAGTGCGCCCTCTGCCCGCCTGCAGAATTACAAACACCCCCCCCGACCCCCAAAGGTGGGGCCCGCACTGTATATGCCGAACATCGTTTTTGGGGTTTGCTTCCAGCGTGTATTTTAAACTCAGCCATGCTTCACCCACTGTCCAAACAAGCTCCCCTTCAATGGATGAAGCCGCTGAGGAGGAGGAAGGCCGGCCCCGAACGCCCGTCTTGCAGTGTAGGCCACTGCCATGCGGGGCGGAGAGGGCGACACTCACGGTAAATCCGTTGAAGACCCAGTCCTTGGGCAGCCCCTTGGCTTGTCTGAACTTCTCGTTGACGTACTGGTTGAAGCGGTCCATTTGCCACACCGTCTCTTCCTTCACGAGGGCATAGATGGGGCTTTTCTTCTGGACGTACTGAAGAGAGCGGGACAAGGAAGCCAAAACTGCCATTCATTCCTTCATTCATTCATTCATTATTGCAAGCATCTGTATCCCATCCTTCCGCACAAGCACTCAGGACAGCTTACACGGTATAAAATCCCGAAAATACAACGATAAAACCACACTTATTAATACATTTAAAATGGAACATTATGAACTAAAAAGGAAGAAAGGAAAAATAAAATAGGATTATTTTATTTTAGCCACCTAGAGATGCCGTGGGAGATATCGATAAATCTTTGAAGCACCTAAATAAATATCCCAGATAAGACTGCAGATCGAGCCTGGGCATGTGATACCGGAAAAAGTTGCGAACTCTTAGAATCTTTAAAAACATTTCATTGACAAAATTGTCACAACAGGGAAGGAAACAATGCCCCACCTCACAGATGGGGTTGCAGCCCAAAGACTTTCTGGAATATAGCACTCTTTGCCTGCTGTTGGAAGCACAGCTGGAAGGGAGCTGCAGAGTCCTGCGGCCCGGGAGCAACCACTAAAGAGGCCCTGCTTTGCATCGCCAGCAAATATGCTTCTGGCAGCGGGTCCCGTCAGGGTGCAAAAAGCCAAGAGATGCTGGAAGAATCCCCCAGAGATCCAAATAAGCGAATCTGTCCTGCAGACTTTGCCAAACACCAAAAAACAGACTTTTTCTGAGTCTGTGGACTTGCAGATGAGTATCTCGCTGGGGCGGAGAGGAGAGATGGGTTTGTGTGAATTGGCTTGCACATTCGCACGTTGCCACAACAGCACACGGATGCAATGCTGCAAACCTCCGTGTGCGTACACGCCGGCAGACATTTTGCATCCAAAAGAGTCCAACTGAATGTTAAAACCTGGTTCTTCAAACCTGGCGAAGGCAGAATGGAAGGCGGCTGGTAATCCGCAAAACGGAGACAGGAGAGATTTAACAAGCTCGCTGTGTCTCTACCCCATGGGGCAGAGAACAAAAACAGTCTCCTGCAAGTATCGTCGGGGGACGGGGCGTGTTCCCCCCCCCACCTGCTCAGGTGCGCTGCTTTGTTCTGCTCATCCCAACAGACTCGTGGATAATTCAGGCTCTCCGAACAGGCACACCTGTTCCTCCTTGCGATCCTTTGTGCCGAGCCTCCCCGGAGCCACAGAGGCGGTTCACTGCCTCCGGAGCGGTGCAAACAGCTCACTTCCAGGAAAATTAAGACAGTCCCTCGACGGAGGCAGAAACGGCAGAAAGACAATACGGAGCTGGGCCGGCAACTACAGATACCGCAGGTGTCTCCAGCTGCTTCTCCTTTTTCTAGAACTCTTCTTTGGAGCGGGGAGAGGGAAATTATAATTGCCCTCATAATGGAAACCCTGCAAAAGCACTGCCAGGTTGGACGCGGCATCGGTAATTTGTTTCCCAGCCAGCGAGAGATGAGAATCTGGTTGCAGTTCAGCTGTGATAAGAATTTGCCAGTATTTGCAGTGTTTTCCTACCAGGAATGCCAGCTTTTTCTTTCAAAAGGCCTGGGATTCAGGAGAAGCCGGAAGTGCCAGATTTGTCAGGCTCAGAGACTGGAGTGTCTGGTTCTTAACAATCGGGCTTGGCATCCATGTGTGTCCAAACACTGAATTAAGGCTGCCACCTTGTCTTCCTGTCAGGCTTTTCATCTGACCTCACTGTCTTTTTAGTTCCTGGTTAAAACTCCCTCTATTCCCAGGTCTTTCAAAATTGGCAGTGCGGGGGATACCACCAAGAAGGCCCAACCGCTGAGTCCCCCTTAGGGAGGGATTGTGGTGACAGAAGAATAAATATTGGAAGAAAAGTTGATATATGTATTTCCAGGTCATACTTGATTCTGGGTTTGGACCTGGAAAGCCAAATTTGGCTTGGGACCAGGCTTACTGAAAAATGCCTTTCCCTGTAGGAGCCTGTCTGAGTCTCAAGATCTTTGGGGAAAAGCTTCCTTTCCTCCGAGGCAGATTTGGTAACCCTATAAAGCAGAGACCACTTGGTTAGCTGTCCAAATGGGCAGCCTTCACTCCACCAAGAGGCCATGAAATCCTCCATTTCACTCTGCGTCGGGTGCTCTTTGTATGCCGTCAGAGTCGTGTCTCAATTTTCTTGTTTTATTATGGCCTAGATGAAGCTTCGGTTCTTTCTGAACATAGGAAAATGGTAGAGAAAAAATTGAAGACGTACACTCTAGTCTGCAGATGTTTTGACACCCACTAGATGAGATGCCGGCTCTGGACTTTTGGGAGGTCCCAGAGATAAAACGGTCTTGGTGAGCTCCCACCAGAGCCGTCCTCTTTTCCGTCTGTTTGTGGCATTTGTGCACTGCTTGGATAAAATGGGATCCTTCCCTTCTTTGCATCTCTTCCTCACTGCAGTTTTGTCTCCGTCTCTTAGGCCACGGCGAATTTCAGAGTGAGAGAGCAAAGAGAACAAATTCTGCTTCTTCTCGTTGCTCACACGGCCAGGGAGCAATGGAAGGCACTCCTAGGAATGTGCAGAAGCTCTTTGGGCGGAAAACCACCGGGTTTCCTTGGTCCAGCCCCCCAGGTTCTGCTTTGCTGCCCGCACGGCTCCTCGAGGCTTGATGGGCCGCGATATTTGCAGAAACGTTCCACAGCTTTGCTCGCGAGGCACATGAGTTGAACGCCGCCGGCATCGTATGCGCAAACTGTGGTGTTTGCACGGGGGACTCACGGACTGACCCCCACGCCCCCACAGCACCCCTGCTCCCTCCACGCTCCCTCTTTCCTCACCTGGTTGGTCAGGTGAGAGGTGAGATCTTCGGATCTGGGGTCGTAGTTCAGGCACGTCAGACGAACGTATCCGTGGCCGAAGAACAGCACAAAGGGCACAGTGCAGGCGATGAGGAGGTAGGACCGGACGTCGAACTTCTTGCCCTCGAGAAGCAGTGGCTTGTCGATGTACCTGGGAGGGGGGAGGGGAGGCTGAGCAACCCCACGCGGGGGTATTAAATCCTAACAAACCTGTGCTATTGGGGGTGGCTGGTGACCCCGGCTCACTGGGGCGCCTTAGCCACACTGGACTTTGTAGGAGCTATCCCTGGTGAGCAGCCTACTCTGGGGACTGAGTTCAGCAGCATGGGTTGTGCCCGTAAGGCTCAGTGTGACAGCCGCCATGAATATGGAGCCCCGCCGGCACAGAACCAGCCTCTCCCGAAATTCGCCCTGCAAAGCACGCACGCACGCATGCAAGCTCGCTCGCTCGCTCGCGCTCTCTTTTCAAAATCTTTTGTCCGGGGCCAGCCGCAAGGTGGCCCTCAGACTGAAGGAGGTCCAGCCCCCCCCCCCGCCAAGGAGGGTCCCGCGAGGGCATCTCTCAGCAGCACGAACCTCCACGCTGCCTCATTCTCTACCTTTGCACGATTCTGGCCGGGGGGATTTTGTAGGGCAGCTTCTTGTACTGAGGGTCCTCCTCTAGGCTGTGGAGCTTGGCTTCCAACTCGTTGACTTCGGCCTGGTTCTTCAGCAGGAAAATCCCCCGTCCTTGGTTGGAGCTCGTGGGCTTGCAGATCCAAATCTGGGGTTCTGAGAAAGCGACATGGGGGAGCGCGAATGACCCATGTGCTTGACACCCGGCCGTTGGAGCTTGGATCTGAATCAAGGGGAATCCAAATTCCGCTGGCCCCTGTATTGTGGGCTTGAACCTTCCTCAGGCGGGCATCCTCCAGAGGTGCTGGACCCCCACTGCTATTATTCCCAGATCACATGCTGCCTGGGGATAATGGGAGCTTTAATCCACATGTATCTATAGTGTGCCATCTAAGGGAAGATCCCACAAGATCTGATGCCTTGACCTGCAACTCCCTGGGTTCTTCCTACCTCCTGCAGGCTGGCAGAATTAATGGAAGGATGGAACCGTGAGCACTTGGTTTTCATAGAACACTGAATATCTCTCAGGGGGAAAGAATTGAATACTGAGGCAAGGGGCTTATGGAATGGAGTAACTTGGGGAAGGGCATGGCTGGCTGCAACTCTGAACAGGATAACTCAATGTGGCAACATTTTGTTGAAGGTCCCTGTTGTGAGAAGATAACAGAGGACTCTTTTTCCTGGTTCGGCACTCGTGGGAGAGATCCAAGCTTGAAACTTATCTCATTCACCTGTATAGGTTTCAAAGAAGGATTCTCGCTCATCTTTGGTGTCCAGGCGGAAAGTCTCAGGGAAAAACTCTTCCATCATCAGCGTTCTGCAAAAAGCCACAATAATATGTTCAGCTGTGTATTTTTTTTCATGTGAGGATATGCAACGATTTGCGTGTGTGAAGGAGTCATCAGGGATCAAACTTCATGAGTGGATCTTTCTCATCGACTTGCACCCCATCTGGTGCAAGTTAGTCCTGGGAAGGCAATCCAGCTCAGCTATGCATCCCGGATGGAT
Organism: Varanus komodoensis; assembly: GCF_004798865.1. Lineage (NCBI taxonomy): Eukaryota > Metazoa > Chordata > Lepidosauria > Squamata > Varanidae > Varanus > Varanus komodoensis. The sequence continues at coordinate 1,027,325 of NW_025336059.1, forward strand.
GGGCCTTCTCCCAGCTATGCTATCAGGCCAGCCAATCAGGGATCTCATTCTGATGACTCCATCCTCCCTGATAGCCCATGTTTGAAATTCTGTAACTTGTTGTCATTTGGATTCAGATTTTTGAATGTCAGCATTGCCTATTTTTAGTTCCTCTATGTTGCTTTTGTTTTCTTGTTGATTTAGCAAAATCTTATCTAAGATTTTTCTATATTAGGCTCTTCACCCCAGATATCTGATTATGCCTGTTAATCAGATACCTTTTCAACTAGCTTTGTTTTCCTCACCTTTCAAACATTTTTGCTCCATAACCTCTGGGTGGCACTATGGTATAGGAGAATACCACAACCACACCAGTGGGGACTTGGGCTTTTTGGGGAATGAAAATACTGCATTTTCCCCACTTTGAAGGAAGGAAGGAAGGAAGGAAGGAAGGAAGGAAGGAAGGAAGGAAGGAAATATCCTATGAAAATGCTCCTAAAAAACAGAAAGGAGGCTGAACGATCTTGACATTATCTAGATCAGCTGTAAACATCCATGAATGTGGAATGATAAACCTTGGGTAGAAAAGCTCCTGATTTACTACTGCTGAATGTTAAGGTAATAAGGAGATTAAATCAATTTGCCAGCGTTAATGTTTTCCAAAGCGTCGTCCCAGCGCTTCTTCCCGGCTTCGTAAAGCAAATCACATTTATCATGGAGAACTAGGTCCTGTCAGGGAGACAGAATGTGCAGCATTCATAAATTCTGCAAATAGGGCCAATTTGCATATTTTCTCTTATTTTGCATAATGCTGCAATATTTACTTGGGCCATTTTTCATAGTTTATTGGAGTTGCACTGGATGCTCTTAGGCAAAAATTTGCTGCACAAAAAGGGGCTCTTGGCAACCCTCATTGTTCAAAAGTTTGCTTTTCTTTGTTGATTGTTGCCTTTTCAGCTGATGAATCAGCAATCTCTCTCTCTACGCGCGCGCGCGCACACACACACACACACACACACACACACACACACACACACCTGTTTCTCATAATAGGATCCCACCCTATCAGGAATCACACTGGGAACATAATGATGTTGGAGTGCCAAACAGCCTGTCAGTTTTAGCTTTTTGGTGATGTCACAAAGAACAAATAAAGCCAATTCAGAGTGAAGGCAAGTTTCCTTTAACAAGTTACTCTTGTTCTTCCAGGGCAGTGGTGACGGGCCATGCTCGAACCCATGACAAGGTGCCCCCAGCATGATCTGTGGGACCATCTGCCAGCGTTCTCTCTTCTCTGCCTTAACTCAGGTAAGACAAATGCATATCTCACAGTGCTCAGAGCCCCTTCTGTCCACCCAAGACTGGCTCCCTTTTCCCACTGGCTTCTGGCTCACAGGCTTCTGATGCTCACAGCCATGAGGGCTGGAGGCACATGGTTTTTACTGGAAACGAATTCTGATTCAGCTTAAGAACATGAGAAGAGCGGCACTGGATCAGGCCCAGGCATAGACAGTGGCCAACCTCCTTGCCCAGAGGTTCCTACAAAGAGATGAAAACCTTCCTGCCCATGTTCCCCAGCAAGTGGTGTGCAGAAACATCAGACTAGTAGCTATGGATCGCCTTCTCCTCCATGAATTTTTCCAGTCCCCCTGTAAAGGCATCCATATCAGTGGCCCACGCTCCATCCTGCAGCAGTGAGTTCCACAGTTTAACTAGCCACGGTTGCAACAAGTCCTTCCTTTGATCTGTTCCGAAGGGGACGAGGCCACCCCACTGGCTCCCCAGAGGGATGAAATAGAGACATGTAGGGGACAGGTTAAGAGTAGGCATACAAAGAGCGTTGGGGTCTCACTTGCTGGCCCTGTTCATCTTCTTGATCACTCGCTCATACTCCCGGAGGTTCATCAGCAGGCCGATCTTCGTGGTGAGGACTTTGTTATTTGGGATCTGATAAAGAAGTTGCTCCCCTGCAGGAAAGGAAAGCCAAACGCCAGAACGGTGGGTGGTCCCACACACAACTCCCGACGCACGTGTGGAACCAGGAGTCGTGCCCAAACGCCCCCCCCCCCCCCCAGTTTTGCAGCCCGATTTCCCAGGCACTGAAATGAGGCAATGGCGCGCTTTCTTGCAAAGAGCGAAACACAAAAGGCTTCACGCCAGCCGTGGGTGCATCTGCCAATTTTAGTTTTTCTCGCTTTCTTGATTTTTCAATCTAAGATGCCGTTTATCACGAACTTTGACCATTTGTAAAAGAAGAAGTGGGTGCATGATAGCTGGAATTCATTCTTCTCATCTTTGCTTTTATACTCGCAGCTTAGCCTCAGCGGTGCACTTTAGCAGATGCTTCTGGTAAAATGCGAGCTATTTTTAGTGCTGTTTTCATTTGCTCTGTATTATTCGGTGCATTTTCCCCAGACGGATTCAGTGGAGAAAGGGCAGTATCATGTAGTGGTTAAAGTGCTGCACCGGCGTTCGGGAAGCATGGATTCAGTCCCTACATGGCCGTGATTTCCCATGGGGTCACTTTGGACTGTCCCTGACTCTCAACGTCACCCACCTCGCAGGGTTGTTGTGAGACTCAGTGAGGCAAATCCATTACAATGTTGAACTGGGACCCAGGAGATCTGGCTAAGAAACCCACAGGGGGGTGATTTGGCCTCGGCACTGACTTTCTGCCTCACCTACTTCACAGAAATCTTATTATTATCCCTATTATTTATTTATTTGGGATACTTGTATGCCGCCCCATTCGCATAAGCCTCGGTGCGGCTTCCAACAAATAAATAACAATACAAAAATATAAAAATTGGACACATCCAGGTAATAAATAAAACCAATAAATAAATTAACAATTAATTAAAATAACATTTAAATAAAAAAGTCTTGGCCTGGCGCCGAAAAACAAATAACGACAAATAATAAATAAATTAATTTCACTTCTGTTTGGCCCAGGAGCCAAAACTGTTGTTACTGAATATAAAATGGCAAAGAGGAAGGATTTTCTGCAATTCACCTTGTAGGTAAAGAAAGTGGCTTACAAAGATGATCAATGCAAAATTTTGGATGCAATATTTTGGTGGGAGAACTCAACTAGAAACCAGAAGCATGTGCATTTCAGAAGCTTGCTCAGTTTTCGTGTGCAATTAGAGAAGTTTGCATGCTGGAGGAAGCTGGTTGGGACCAACGCTGCAAAACGAAGTCATCTTACGCCAGATTCACGCACAGCTGCCCAGACCGGAGGAAAAACTCTGGTGAGAGTTTTGCTAGGCCGAGTCTCCACCCAACTCACCTTCCCGGAAATTGTAATAGGTGTCCCGAAACTTGGTCTCACACCATTTCAGGATAAAATCCTCCCTCCGGTTGTCATAGATCCGCTGCCACCCTTTGCTTTTGCAGTAGACATTCAGTCTGCAAAAGGAAGAAAAGCTGTTGGCCCTTTCTTCGTCCGGGCTTGGCAAAATTCCCGCAGAAGCTTGGCACACAAGGGCGAGTGAGTCCTAAGATCTCGAATTCCTGAAGAATCTCATCCCAGGGGAATATGGAAGCACTGGCTCCAAAACTGCGGAGCGGTGGGGGATGAAGCTTCCCCCAAAAGGTCGGCACGGTTCTCCTGTGCCTCCATTGTTGGAGGGCAAAGCTTGAAGTTCAGTGTTTCTTGCGTCTGGGGAGCCCGGCTCTTCCCTTTGGACTGTCCCACCATTGGAAGGCAAACTCCAGGAGTTTCTCCGGCCGGAAGTTCAGGCCAAGAGAGGTTTTCCATCCCCATCCTGGGCAACCAGAATGCCCTGCCCCTCTTCCGGATCTCTGGAATTAGGGATAGAGGATGAAAGGATTATAGATATGGTACAAGGGGCCCAACTACAACTGGGAGTCCAATCTGTGTTGGCGATGTTTGGTGAGCCAGCCTAACTAAGCCCAGACCTGGGGAACGCCGGAGGACAGAAATGCCAAACAAAGGGAGCAACCTTACATATCAACTCCATTGGCTCCTCCAAGGTAAAAGAAAGGCCCCGATCCGGGGGCTTCGTCCGGCTTCTTCTCTTCTGGATGGTTCATTCGGAACGGTGCCTTCTGAACTCCCCTGGTCTCTTTGCATCTGCAGTCGCTGGCTGGTTCCCCTTCGGATAAGCTGGGAGTGCCTGGAAGAAAAACGGAAGTGGAATTTGGATCGGAGGGCGGAATGGCTCCTGGAACTGGGGACGCTGCTGTGGATGATGGTTATTGTGGCTGAGGAAGGGGCCATGTTGAAGACGTCTGTACTGGATCGCAGCCTGAAATGAAGCCAGCGTCCCTAATGTAAGAACAGGTGGATGTGTGCATTTCGCCCAAAGACTAACATGCGAAAATGGTGCATTGCGGCAGATTTTCGTATTCCGAATGAGCAATCCTAAACCCATTTGACGGTGGAGATGGAAACAAATATGGAAAAATACAGGGACCTGCCATTTCAGATTCTCGGGGAGGTGTGACCTGGACTGTCCACATCCAGGACAGGTCCTCATTGGACCTTTCCTGGCCCAAAGATCCGATTCAGCATAACGCCATTCCATAAATTCAGGCTGTGAATGACCCTGAATGTTATTTTCCCAGAGCCAATTTCTGCTCCTCTCTCCCACATGCTTGCCCTCCGTCGTGACTCCGATCAGGCTGGTTGCAAGCCTACCGAAAGCTTATCAAGTTTCACGGAGCCCAAAGGGAAGCAGAAATCTGCTGGGAAGGCAAGGAAAGGGGTTGAGTCCAATTAATTGGGTAGGGGAAGGGTCAGAGCGGCTGCGTGGCTCGAAGCGGCGGAGAATTGGCTGGGAACTAATTGGCCCATGGCTCAGTCACGCTCTCCCAGCCTCCCGGAGGCCCTTTCGGAGAGGAAACCGACTTTTGTTTAACCTTACAAAGATGGAGTGAGCATCAGCGTCGCAAAGAGCTCTGCCATTAGATGCTGAGTCCGGCAAGTTTTGCAGTGAACCAGAAGCATCGCTTTCCTGCTAGGAATATTTTCCCCCTAAGTCTTCAGTTCAGTACTTTAAACTCTGGGCCACGTTCTAAAATTGCAGTGAAAAGAGAGCCAGTGTCACCTAGTGGTTAGAGCACTGGGCTAGGACTTGGAAGATCTGGGCTCAGTTCCCCACTGGTTCCAGATTTTGGGCCAGTCTCTGCTTCTCCGCTGGGTTTGAAAATATGGTTCCCATCAGCGAATTAGTAGCTGAAGATGCAACGAATGCTATTTAATTATCTTCGCCTGAGGATGGCGGCTATTCACGCCTTCAGGCAGCGGTGCTGAGCCTCTGGCCCACTGAAAAAGTTGGTATTTGAAATATGGAATGTGTTGGTGTTTTCCCCCACCCCTTTCGCTGTGGGTCTCTCACTGGTGTCTCATGGCCCTTGCAAGCATCCAGTCGAGTTCGATGACCCACATGAACCAGCCCCACTGCAAGGCCAAATGACTTGAAAAGGAGGAGAGCAAAGCGCCTACTCTTTCTCTTCTGGGCCTGGAACTTGCTCAGCCCTTGGTTTTCGTGCACAGACTTGTCTCTCCGGCTTGCTACACACTTGGAATCTGCAAAGGAAAAACAGAAACCAGTCTCGTTCAGTGACACTCTGTTAAGATGGGAAGGTGGATTGTGAAGGTAGCCAGGACGGCTGGAGGTGTCGGAGAAACCCACAACCAGTCCGGATTTCTAGGACTCCCACTGGCAGATTCTGCTGGAGGAGGGCCTTTCCCAAGCACTGAGAATCCTGCAGAAGCGCATGCTTGGAGCGCATTCATGCCAGTGCGCCTTTAGGGCAATGGCTTGGAATTCTGTAAGAAAAATAATAAGGTCGGATTCAGTGAATGAGTGGATGATGGAACTCTTCCTTTAATTTAGACAGATTCCACAACATCTCTAGGAGGAACGCATGCTGACCTTTTCCAAAATGGAGCAGCGCATCACCAAAAGCGGCAGAGGCCTTAGAGGATGTATATTTGAATAGAATTTGCATGTGCGAAATTCATACGTGCAAATGCAGAGGAAGAAATCATGGTTATAATGTAAGATAGAAAAGCAGTTACGAGTATTGATGGGAGGCCAGTTTTGAGCTCACCGAAATACCCTGAAAGTCACTTCAAAGTTCCTTCCATCTCACTCCCATTTTTGGTTCTGACCGGGGTTTCAGTTTGTTTCAAAATGAAAGCTGTACATTTCAAACAGGGAAAGTGTGTATTTCTGGGCGTACTTTCCCTGCACTGACTAAAAAGTGAAAGGGTGTTTTTTCAATGCACATTTCAAAGTGTTTTTTAGTTTAAAAACGGTGCATTTTTCAAAGGTAATGCAGCTTCAGATCTTTGCAAATATTTCAGGAAAAAGCTTCCTGCTTGCATTCATGCTTTGGATTGCAAAAAGGACATGTTTAATTGATTTGTTTCCAGAAAGGAAGTTTTCAATGTCCCTTCGTATCATATATCTGAGTAGAAGAGAGATCATCCATGCAACCTGGGCAATTTCTACATAGAAACTGAGCGAGTCAGAAGGGGTCTCCCGGGCCATCTAGTCTGACCCCCAGCTCCAGCCGGCTCCGCTCACGACATTAATCTTTAAGCCAAATGTTGGACCAGGCAGCTACATCGATAAGCATCAAGTAAGCAACCAGTTCCCCTCCCTGTTTTAGATTCCAACAACTCCCATAATCCCCAGCCACCCTGCCAAAGGGCTGGGGATGATGGAAACTGTAGTCCAGGAAGGCCAAACGCCTGGCTAGCTCTGAAAAACAGGAGGCCTCCCCAGAGAGGACACCCCTTGGATGACCCTTAAAAGAGAGGACTGACCATGCAAAGTGGGACTGGTTATTGGTGCTGTACGCCTCCCACGTGCCGGTAAACCAGCTTTATCTGAGGAGTGCAGATTCCGCCGTGGAGGCTTGTTTCGCTTTTGGTGGTGTGGTGCTAATTGGCATCAGCGTAAATGTCCCCTCGCACAAGTTAATTGGCGTCAATTCACAGCAACTCATTTCTAATTCATGCCTTACTGGAGAGAATCGGCGCAGATAGAATTAGCACACGTCGGACGAGATTCTGGATGAAAACCTCAGAATCTGTTACCAAGCAGAGATGCAAAAATAGAGGCTTCACAATCTGTGAACCACAAACGGAACGAAACCTGCTTTTGCCGTCTGTTCCACGGCGACGAACCAGCTGCCCATGGAAAATCCAACAGCTCTTTCCAGCCCATGTTCTCCAGCAACGGTTGCGCACAGGCACACTGCTTCTGGCTCTCCCTCCCAACCTCCTGAGATGAGCCCCTTGTGTTCCAGTGTTAAAACCGGGGGGATCTCTCTCTCTCTGCTTGTGGTCACCCCAGACTGGAGGGGAGGCAGCTGCTCTGTCCGTGATTCCCGTAACACACACGGTATCAGGCAAGCGGGTCCATTTCATGTGTTTCCAGAGTTCTCCTCTGGTATTTTAATGGGCTCTGGACTTCTCCGCATTCCCAGAGTGGAACTACTGCTCTGTGGCGCCTGGGAACAATTTCGTAAAAGATCCAAATATTGCAGAAGCTCCCAGCATTAAAAAATAGAACCCAATGTTGCAGACTCTTCCAGAAGGAGGAGGAGAAGATGGTGCTGAAGAAGGAGAGCGTGGTAGAGATGGAGGAGGAGCAGGAGGAGGAGGAGGAGGAGGAGGAGGAGGGGGTTCAGATGTTCATTGGGCCAGTGAAACCCAAACGATCATCAGAAGCCTGCCTGGATAAGTCTACCCAGTCCAAAAACTGTTTTCCCTTGGTGGTCCGTGAGGCTTCTCTGGGAAGCCCCCCAAAGAGGACGCAAGCACGCGTGGCTTCGCCCATCCCGCCTCGGGCGCTGGCGGGCGCTCTCCCGACACCAGCTCGCGTCCCGCCTTAGTTCCAGTGGCCACTGGAGGGCCTTTCCGCCCAGCCCAAGAGTTCAGTGGGATGTTCATGACGCTTTTGCAGACGACCGCCAGCATCCTCCGCCCGCCATCGCGTGGCGCTCCCCGCTTCCCATTTAGCACTTCCTGGGGCTGTGAGGACCCCCAGGTGCTTAAGCCCGTGCCAGGAGCTCACCTCCTCGCTTCTCCAGGGACGCGCTCTTAACTCTTGGCCTGCCGTTTCCTGCACGTCTTTCTGCCTTGACTGTCCCCCTGCGGTTTCCCCCTTCGGTGTTGTAGTATGGGTACCAACAGAAGCCCAAGCGAGCAGCGGCTGCCTTCTCACTGGCGTCGAGAGGTCTTAGGTCCATCCATCCTGCAAGCCAGAACAAATTGGAAAGTGCCGAGGAGACCCAAGCCAGGGCTCTCTGCACAGAGCCCCTGCCTGCATGCAAAATGCTCCAGGTTTGTTCCCTGGCTGCTCTCGGTATTTATTCAGAATCATGAGGACTAGAAACTTGGGAAAGGGCTGCAGATCAGTGGTGGTGTGCCTGCTTTGCATGTGGAAAGCCCCGGGTTCCATGCAGGGATTCTTCAGGTAGGATAGAAACAATTCTGTCTGAGTGGTTTTGCCCATCGGTGTTGAAAATTCTGGACTTGAGAAACCACAGTTTTGAGTAGCACAGTTTTGGATGCTGTTAAAAGAGACGGTTCCCAGGACAAAGTTGTAACTGAGAGTGGTACCTTTATTTCTTCATCCTTATTTGTGTCTGCCCCAGAAAGGAATCCCAGAATTTTATTCTAAGGCAGATGACACTCAGATGCCTTAGGAAGAAAAGATTCATGGCTGAAGTCTTTTTCCCACTTTTAATTATAGCAAGAAAAATGCTGAATTGGGATGGTAGGAGAAACACAAAATTTTGTTTTTTAATTTTTTTTAAAAGCTGCTACGGGGTGGTTCAAAGCTGTAAACTACGAAAGCTTCGTTTCACATTTTGCCTGTGCCGCGATTCATTAGATATTCCTAGAGGAGTTTTCCTCAACCTGTCCAGGTGTGTTTTATTGCAACTCCTGTGATTCTGAGCCTGCACAGCCAATTAAGGATATATATTTCTGGTTGCGAAAAGTGCAAATAGATTGCATCTGTAAGCCCGAATATGTGTGCAGGAAGGAGAACTTCCTGGCCCTCATTCCCTGGGAATGACCCACAATTCCTGAATTTGGTTTGCATTTGGAAAATGCAATCCCCTTTTTGCCTTCCTCCAAAATATGCATTTTCCAACTTTTTGGAAAAAAAGCAAAATATGCACACTCCAAAGTATTACTTTCCAACTGTTTTTGCACATGAGTCAATTGGGAAAAGTGCTCATTTTTAAAATATATTTATTGGATTTTTAATGCCACTGTTGAGTCTACAGAATCTCAAATCAGTACACACACACACACACAAATGCGGTATATAGCAGTGTGTGTATGTGGTTTTCCTGTTTAAAATGCAAACTCTTCCTATTGTATGAACAAAAACCAAACCACCAAGTTGAAAACGGAAAAGGGGACAAATCTAAATGAGTTTCGGAGTGAATTTTGGAGAATTTCCATGAGTGCGGAACTCCCTGCTTCTCCCTCTTCTTAGGGCCGATGGAAAGATGGAGGTTTCAGTCCCAAACATCGGGAAGGCACCAGGTTGAGGAAATTTTTTCCAGTTGATTCTTTGGCAGGATTTTGTTTCCCTTTCAGGAATTAATTTTGCACAACTCCTTCCAGGACTGTTGGGCGTCCATGGGTCAGAAAGGCAGGGTCTTGGTAAATAAATACAATGGGGTTTTCCTCAGCAAATCTCCCATTCTTATTTCTCAAAACCCTCTTGGGATTGGCTGCTCCGAATCGGAGATGGGGTTGCCACGCCACTGGCCCTTTCTGGGAATCCCACAGGGCAGAACACGGTCGTGTCTTTGCTTTTTCCAGTCTTGCTTTGGTTCTTCCCTTCCACTTCAGACGGGGCCAGAGCGAGCCCCTCTGGCCCCAAACTAGACCTCGGGGAGTTAATTCCCCTTGCAAGGACCACTGGAGGTAGATTGGACTTGGAAGCGGGGGGGGGGGGGGGAGAGGGAAGGTAGCCAAGCTAAGCTGACTGGAGGTGAACCTCAGGCCTCTGAGAACTGAGCCTCATCCAGGCCTTCACGGCTGCCAAATGTCCTCATGATGGACCACCCTGGGAACGTCTGTGGGATCCACCACGCTCTATTTCTGGCCTCTCTTTTTGCAAGCCAAGCAGAGGCTGAGTTGGTCCAGGAGGGCCCTCCTGGGACACGGCCCCGGTTTGATGCGAAGGTGCCTGGCAAACCTGAGAAGCACGGTGGTCTTCGGAGAGTCAAGAGGGGCGGGACGTTGAAAAGCTTCTTCCTGGAGACCCTCTGTTCCTGGGGAGTTGGTGTTGAAACTATGCCCCACTCTGAAGCCATCTCCTTCGGAGACTGACCCATGCACGGATCACAATGGAGAGGCTGTGATGTCATGCTTCAGCCCCTGGACTGAGCTCCAGCCTTCTCCAGGATTCTCCTCCGAGATGTTCGCCAAGCCCCACCACTGACGGTGGTCCAGGGAAGCCTTGGCCCCTCCCGTTCGGGCCCAGGAAGCAGTGATGGGAAGAACACCTCTCCCGCTGAGAGGCTGGGGAGACGCGCTTAATCAGTGCAGAAAATAAGGGCGAGGGAATGGCAAGAATCTCATCTCGTGATTCTCGCTGCTCCTGCAAAGGATGACGCAACTTCACGATTTGGAATTCGTCGGTTCGTGGCCCGAAACTCAGTTGCTTGTGATACTCAGCCTGGAACGATGCGTTACAAACAGGGATATGTGGACATGGAGGAATCTGGTTTATTGGAGCGTGGTGGAATTCCGGCCAGTTTCGGATCGGGTGACTGGAAGCAAGCCCAAGCCAGAGGGGACTGTGATTATATTTTATTGATTTATTTATTAGAAGGTGTTCTACCCTGTCCTTTACCAAGGTCTCAGGGTGGGGTGATATGTGCCGATTTGAACAAATTGGGCATTGGTGTTTTTCTCCCTTCCTGAAACTTACCCTCAGCTCCCTCTTCTGCACTTTTGATAAATTCTGTCCCCCAGAAAAGAAAAAGCAAAAACAGAACAGGTGGAAGGAAGGAAAAAGAAGTCTTAGCAGACCTTGGGAGTTAAGAAAGATTTTAAAACTCAGGACTCTTCTCCTTTCCAATGATTTATGCTCGAGGCACCGCTTGAAATCTTTCCAGGTCTGGGGAAGAACTCTACGAGCATAAATCTACGCCAGGCCGTGATTTGGGAGACCAAAAGAAGCGGACTGATGACTTGAGATGGAAAGCGGGTGACAGTGAAGCATATCTGTCGGAGAAGGAGTGCTGAAAGCCCCTGGCACCAGCAGGGAAAGAAACGGGCAAAAGCACGGGGACTTTGTTGCGCCAGTGTGTGTGGACTGTGCCAGCTTCCTTTGTGGTACAGCCCTCCCCTGGGTGTGTTACCAGGCAAATGTTGCTAGTGCATGTAGTTATATTTGCAGCAGCTGCGCAAGCACATGCAGCTCCCGGCGTTTGACAAAACCTCCAACTCCGCACTGCGGAAAACCAAGATCACCTTGAGTTAGACCCAATGCGCTTTGGAGCGACCGCTGATAACGGCGCTGTTCCTGGGGGTGCAGTGACCCAACAGAGAGGCCACACGGAAGAGGACTGTGAAATTACTCGTGGTGCAAAGAGAATGTGGAGAGAGAAAGAGAGAGAGATTTTTCTCTGTTTTCTGTAATTCCAGCATTTCAGGTTGCAATCACTGGGCCATAGGTTCATAACAGATAAGAGGAACCTTTCTCCACACAGCAGATACATTCAGGCCGCTGCTCTAAGAGGGTGCCCAGAAATCTCTGAACCCTGAAGGGATCCTAAACAGGGCAAAGGGAGAGGCGAAGGTCACTTCCGCTGCCCTCTCACATTCTGGAGAGCTCGGGGGTCTGACAGCAACATGTCAGATTCTGGGTCGGCCTTTCGCTTGTTTTAAAATTAGATTTAATCCAGCACTAGATTTTCACAGGAGGCAAAGAAAGATGGGCTGGCAAGTCCACAGAATCCGTGTGACTCGGAAAAGCTGGTCATCAGTGGGATGCAATGCGACTCTGAGGAGTCTGAAGCCCTTTGAATCCCTTCTGGATTTCTCGACTGTCCCCATTGAAGGGTTTTGGGATGTTCTCACATCACCACTCCAAAAATGGCCCGCTTTGTGCCATAACTTTTTCCTCTCCAGGGCTGGAGACCCTGAGACCCTTTCTCCTTCAGCTCAGAGACAGCTCCATCCTTGCCTGATGTGGACAGATTCCTAATTCTAGACCCAAGGAGAAGGTCAAAGAGAAAACCAGTTTCTCCCCTTCCAAGATTAAAAAAACGACTGTGTGACTTGACATACTCCATTCGACCGTGAGCCTCTGAGTCTCTGGAGCGTTGTGGATGCTTTCCCATCCTTCTCACTGATTAACGATGGCCGCATCCTGCCCAAATCCCTTGCAGCGTCTGCAGAGGGGGGCTACTCTGGATTTTTACAGCCTGCAGTGGTTCTGGAATTATCCTGCTTTTAAAAAACAAGATCTTCCATTGCACGGGCAAAAGCAAAGGACCAAGTCTGATGCTGCACCAAGAGTGCTCAGCTTCAGTCCACGGGACGAATACGGCCCATAAAAAATCCTGAGCTTCGTTTTATCCTCACAACAACCGCCCTGCGAGGTAGGTTGGCTGAGTTTCAAGACTGAGTGAGGACTGGAACCCAGGCCGACTATTCCACGGTGCCGTGCTGGCTTTCCCTTTTAAAAGGTGGAAATGTCTCTTTTTAGTTTTGATTATCAGCAGGGAGAATTGGAAGCAAGAAGAGGCAGACAAGTGCTTCCCCTTTTCCCTTCTTTTGCCCACTTACCTCTAGAATTGTTGGCATAAACCTCATGAATCAAGAAACGAAAAATAAGCCTTTGTATGGTACGAGGAGCACTTTTCTTTTTTGAGGACTCGAAGAAATGACATTCTTCATTCTTTTCCTAAATTTCTCAAAGCATGACACTTCACGCACGTCCAAGTGGGAAAATCTTGCAGGATGCACTGCTAAGAAACATGTTTAACCCTGGGCATCATGAGGACTAGAAGCATTCTCCCTCTGAGAACAGAAAACATGACTGTGGCAGACTTTGAAAGAAGAATCATGTTTATGGGCCAGTGCTCTGACTCATGAGGGCCAACATCCTGCTTTTCATGTGGAAGGTACCCGATGCCCAAAAGGGACCTCCACCAGAGACTCGGAGTAACCTTTCGGCACAAAAACAGTCCAGTGGCCAGGATTCATTCACTCCAAGGCAGTTCTTCATGCTCGTTTTCACTAAACTCAGCATCAGCTTATTTCCAGGTGTTGTTTTCTTAATGCGGCTGTGCTCTCCTCCTTACTGAGCCCACCCCCAAATCGGCGCTCACAATCAACCAAGATCCATTTTATTATCATTGAGGCTGTAATAGGGCAATTAACAACCGGTATTACCTCTGCCAGGAAAAATAAAATCGCTGCTTCCTTGTCATATTCTTTTTGTATTTTTATAGCAGACCAATATTGGTGGCTCCCGCGCCTCTTTCCCCCCAGCTAGATTGGCCTATTAATGAAGCGATTGTCTCCGCCTGCAGTCAAATCGCCCGCTAATGAGACGGAGGTTTTATATTTCTTTATGTATTTCCAATTTGTTCTTTTATATGTCTCACTTGGACAATTTTAGTTTTATGAAGTATTTGGCAGGAGAGGAAAGAGGGGCTTTGGTTTCGGCACTACAGAGCCAAGTATGGCGTCTCTCTTGAAAGGGCCTGGCTTGGAGGGGCCGATTGAGACCCGGGCTGGCATCACATCCCGGCAGTGGGTGCTGAGCCCCTGAACCTGCGCGCGACGGTACATCGGAGGGGTGGGATGGAGGAGGAAAGGAATCTGGGGGAGAGGGACACAAATCTCCTGTCCCTCGTAACGGGAAGCTTCTGTTCAGCCACGGACCGGCTTCTGCCTTCTTTCCTCCCACCTGAATCGACCCAGAACACAGGAACCCTGCAGTGTAGGCCCAGCGTCTGGTTAAAAGTCTTGGGGGCAGCAACCCCCAGGTTCCCAGGGGCATCTCTCAGGCCGCAGTGTCAAAACGGGGGGGGGGTGTATTTGACGGACGGCAGGCATAGCAAGACTGCTGATGTTGGCTGGGACAAAACCGCTTAAGGAAACTGGCCCGGAGATTCTCCTGTGGCAGCATCCGGGCCGCTCTGCCTGAAGCTCCGAACCAGGAGCAAGCCTGAGTTTCCAGAAGCTCTGCCCTGGGCCCCGGGAAGGAGCGAAAGAAGAGCAAGCGGGTCCCTTGCCAAGGACAGCTCCCTGCTTGCGGCAGCCCCTGCCCCGTCCCCCCGGTCCCTTGCCTTGCTGCCTTACCCAGCAGCGAGGGCTTCTCGCTGTGGCTGAGCTCCCTGCCCAGCTATCCGGCCTCGGGGGAGCTGCTCCGGTTGGTCTCCCTGCCTCCTGCCCTGCGGCTACGACGTGGGCCCTGCCTTTCGGACTTGGGGCTCTCCCTCGCCTCCCGCTCTGTTGCCTGGCAGCCCGTTCCTCGTGACGGAGCACCGTGCTGTTTACCTCTGTACATGGCAGGGCCGCCCCTCTTCCACTTGCCAAGGCTGCCCTTTGGGTTTATCTTGGAGCTGCAAAGTGACTTCTGGGGAAGGTTGTTGGCAGGGTGCTGGGTGAGCTTGGCCAGCCGCACTTCGGCCTCAGCGTCCTGGCCAAGGACGGCCTCTTGCGGCTCCGGGAGACCCTCCTGGCCTCCTTCCACCTGCACCTGGTGCCCCTCCAGAGGGCTCTCACTGCATCCGAGGACAGAGGTCTCCAGTGACGGGCTTTCTGGAGACCCGCTTGGGCCGGCCTCCTCTGCCTTTGCTTTCGCGACCCCTGAACCGACCCTGGAGAAGCCCTGGAGATCCAAGACCTCCACCTGCTTGCCATGGCTTAGTTCGCAGTGGCTGATGGACTCCAGAACGGGCTCCATTTGGAGTGCCGTCTCTTCCTTGGCCAGGTGCGCCAGTTGCGAGCTCTTGCCGAGACCCGCGCCTTCGTTGGCGGACCCGCCTTGCTCATTCGAGGGGCCGACGAGAGACTTCTTCCCAGGATGTTCCCTCGCCGATGCCCATTTTTGGTCAGGACAATGGCTACACAAACAATCAAAGAGGAATCACAAGTTACTGCACGGATCGTCCAAGGCAAACATGATTCCTAGGAGAGACCTCTAGAACTGAGTGCCTTGCAGAGGGGAAACCCTTACAACCTTCTTTCGCAAGGTAGGTTTTCCGCTGGCCCACCCGCAGCTGGGCCTCTGTGTAATTTGCTCCTCCTTATCCCAGCTGTATCAATAGACCTTTGATACTTCTGAACTGGTTTGAATTGGGTTCGGCTTTTTGTCTCAGTGCATCCACCAAAGATTTCACCCCTAGGATTCTGTGTGAGGTTGGGCAAGGCTGGTTAAGCCTGTTTTTAACCTGGCAATGGGTTTCATCACGTGTCGTGCAATTAAGGACTTTGTTTTTTCTGACCTGAATTTCCTGCCAGTCTATTCCGCTGGATGACCCCACCAGGAGTATGAAAACAGCCCCTCTCTTTTAGTTTCTCAAAACGATGCATGATCCCATATGCTGTCACAGAGGCAGGAGGCTTCTACTGACCCTGCAGCCAAATCCCAGTGGTGGGTGGAGGCAGCGACAGAGGGCACCCTTTCCAATTTGGACCTTGTCCCAGTGGCTGTGCAAAGCACAGCTCGTCTCCAAGGAAATCTACCCGGGAGTAGAGATGTACAGTTGCTGAACAATCCATTCCATGTACATTTTGTAGATGGTCGGGCACTTTTCATTCTCAGGATTGAAACTTGCACAAGTACAAGAATAAGCATTTGCGCAAATTTGCATGTGTGAAAATTCGCACTGCTGGAAATACGCAAGTCTTCCTCTGCCCCCGCCCCCCCAAAAGAAACCCACTGTAAAATGTATCACAGTGCCCTGTAAATTGTATTTTTTTCAGTGTCAATCTATGGGGGAAATAGTCATTGTTTCACTTTCCCGATTTTTCTGCTACTAAATTTGTGTACAAATATGATTTTCTGCAAAGCATCTGCAGGTCCATGGATTCAGTGGGCAAAGCTGGCCCAGGGCAGAATCTGCATTTTGGCTTCTAAGAAATTCAAGCTCATTTGCCTCCGTTGTGGCCACTGTGTCCACCTTCCATGAAGCTTGCTGGGGAGATTGGGGCCTACTTCAGAGGGCTGTTGTGAGGATAAAACAGAGGTGCAAGGATAGATAAAGTGAGGATAAAAGTTGGGATGGTAAATATTATTGGCACACACCGCCATGAGCTCCCTTGGAGTAAATTTCTATTTTACCCGGACTCTCATTTTCCCACCCTTCTGTTGGGCTTATCCAAACTTGGAGCACGTTCTTTTTAAAAGCAAAATATGCTTGACAGCTTGCATTCCTTTTAAGCAGTGTCTCTCTTAATACGCACATTTTAAGCCCGTTTTGCTAACATTTTTGCAGGAAGGGCAACTGATTTTCCTAATGCAATGCATGTTTTAATGTTCATTTCACTAAGGGTTGAATCTTGAGCTCATTTAGTCAGAAACAAATCCTACCCAAGAATCCAGAGAGCCATTTTGACTCTGGGGTGGGATAAACAAACAAATTGCAACCTCTGATCCCCCAGCCTGCGTGTACTGTGACTTGAGAGGACTCGCTTCTGTCCAAACAAACCCGGGGTTGTGCCTGCAGAAACACATTTGTGTGTGCAGATTGTATAGCACAGTTCACTTCTGTGGGGATGCTCTGACTGCACAGCACCGTTGCAAAATGAGCAGAAGCACCGCTTCCAAGGATGGCGGCGCTTCGCCGACCGGTTCCAACACACGAAAGCGGCAAAGCGCAAGTTCAAACAGCAACCGAAGCGTTTCTGAGGGGTCCTGGTTTTGGACGCCGCCGCGGCCCGGAGAAAAAGCAAAGCAACAGAGGGTCTAACCTTATCCCGGCTCGCCCTAAATGTTTTAAAAACGCTCTAGTGGCTTGCGCTTCCAGACGGGCCATGAGGAAGGTCTAGCGCGATGCAGCCGAGAGGGAGCCGAGCACCCCGTTTCCGGAGCGGGCCCGGGTGGCTTCCCGGGGGTCTGTGAGCGTCGTCGCCACGCAGGGCAACACGTGTGCGCGGAGCAGTGCGGCCTTGCGCTCGGGTATCCAGGAGCTGAGACAGCTTTCCCCGTCAACCTGGGAGGAAGTCCTCAGCACTATCAACAAGGGCCAGTTGCCTAGCAACTCGCTGCTTAGGAACCGTTGCTAGCGTCGGGAAGGATTTCCTGCTTCGATGGGCAGGTTTGACTTCTGCGGGGACGTGCACATGGGATGATGCTGATGATGAATAATGGCAATAATGGTATTCTTGCATTGCATTTATATCCCGCTTTCTTCTTCCTCTAAGCAATCCAAGGCGGTGGCGGCGGCCTCTCTATGTTCTCCTCACAACAACCCTGCGAGGTAGTGACTGGCCCAAAGGAGCCCAGGGACCGTCAAGGCTGATCGGGGACTGGAGCCCGGATCTTCGAAGGGCCAGTCCAGTGCTCACCCTACGGCTCATACAATAAGGTAGGTGAGGCCGAGAGAGCAGGACTTGCCCAAAGTCATGCAGTGGGCTTTGCGAGAACTCAAACCCAGATCTCTCAAGTCCCAGTCCCCTGCTTGAAATCCACACTGGTTTTCAAATAGTAGTATTTATAAGTATATTTATTCATGCTATTTAAATTCTGCCTTTGCCATGCAAGGGACCTGAAGTGACCTACATATCCTCATGGGCCACTTCCTTTTATCTTCACAACAACCCTGCGAGGTAGGTGAGTGTTGGAGTCAGTGCCTGCCCCAGAGTCACCCACTGAGCTTGAAAGCTGAGCAGGGACTAGGACCCACGTCTCCTGAGCCTCCCAAAACTTTCCCTACCCACTTTTGGCTGCTTAAGTTGCAAGAAATGCAAAGATGGACTTGGATCCAAATTTAGACATTTGTAACAGAGCCGGTAGAATTGGAATTCCAGGCCACTCCAAACCTGAAAATGCTACGAAGTGGTAGGAAAGACCCTACTAAATAGGTTAGACAGTTCTTTTGGCTACCAGATACCTGCTTTTCCCTTCTCTAGTTTTAAATCCTCCCGAGTGTTTGAAAATCTAATTGCAAATTTTCTCTGAGTTTTAATGTCTTAATCTACCTAGTCTCCATGGTGTCTTCATGATACATTTTCGCCCCTGTGGAAGCAATTTTGTGGTTCTCCTTGCTTGGATCTAATGGTGGCAGAAACTCTGCTTTAATCAGGATCAGTTAGTTGCAGCTGCCCTTTTACAGCTTGTTTTTCTCCTACATTTTTATTAGCTTTTTTTCCTATGTGTGGAAGCGTGGACGTGTTTTGGTTATTCACTGTGGTTCATCCTTTGGAATGTTTGTGGTCAGGCGGCACATCAAGGGACACACACACACACACACACACACACACACACACACACACACCCAGTGGGTCAGTCTGGGGCCAAGCCCTTGGCCCCCTCCTTGTGCAGGTTCACAAGAGCGTCCAGACATAAATTCGCATGTATTAGCAACAGGTGTTGATTCTCTGATGCTTGCATGGTTTGTGTTCTCCCGGCTGTTTCCACCCATCCATCCGCGTTTAGATGGAGATGGAGACTCCAGTTGCCACTGGGGTCGGCCCGCCGGCCTTGCCTCCCCCACCTTTCAGGATGCCCCGTTGCCCCACCAAGGCCCAGTTCCACCATGGGTGATGCAGACCAGGTGTTGTGTCCCATGGGCTGCGCGGGGGCAGCTCAGCCTTTGGGGCTCCAGGTTTGTTAAAAGCACTCTTTCCTTTCCCTCGGAGGGGAAAATATTCCAGGCAACAGAACAGCTCTTTATTTCCTTACACGAAGCTGGATGTACTGGTCCTCCCTGCTCTGCGTTGTCCGCCCAGGGCTGCCGGTGGCACTTCTCCCCTGCCCTATTTTTCTGCATGTGTGAAACAGGAGGACAAATGTTCCCCTTCTTGTCTGGCTCCCCAGAACGGTTCCATGGAGCCCATGGGATTGCAAAGGATCCCCTGAAAGCAGCACCACGCAGGTCCCCGAGGAGCCCGCTAGATGGTGCAAGCAGGCCGTCCCTCACTTGCACACCCACCCCGGCCTCGTCCTGGGTTCCTCTCTCCTCGAAGGAGCTCGCTGCGCTCCCCCCATTCCTCTGCGTGACGCCCCACATGCTCACGGGGGCTTTGCAGCCGTTGCCCTTCTGCACAGAACCGTGGCCTGGGCCTGGGCGTGGGTGGAAGCCCACGCCTTGGATGGTCCCGGAGCTCGACGTTTAGGAAAGCAGCTGGCCCCCTGGGTGCTCACAGAGCCAAAGCCCCGGCTCCCGGGCTGCAGCCCCTTTCGCACGTCGGCCCCTGCGTGATCCCCTCCTGGTTGCGAGGGGGGAAGGACGAAGTCGGCCCCTGCCCAGCCCAGCCACTCCCGGCCGGGAGACGGCACAAAGAGCACGGTTTCCTGAGGTCTCCACCTGGCGCCTGGGAGGTGCACTTTAGCCCGATGGAGCAGGCAGGTCTGCGGCTTCCGAAGCAGGAGGGGTTGGCCTTCCCTGCTGCCAGCGTGGGCAACGCCCTGCAGCCCAAGGGCCAAACTCGGGGTCAGAGAAGGACAAAAGACCCCGGCCTCTTTCAGCATCAGGCTCATTCCACCAGAGCCGAAGCGTTTTGGCCTTTGGGAGGTGGAGGTCCAGTGTGGGCCGTTGCCAATGCCCGTGCCACCAAGCCACCGTGAACGACAGAGGAGCGCGGGTGGGTGGAAAGTTGGCCACCCTCTGGGTTTAAGGAGGAGGCCCTTCTGGGAGGTTACAGGGTTCTTTGGGACCCCTCCCAGACTGTAGATGTTGCTAGGAGTTGGTGGGGGCAACTGTGGGTATTTTCTCCTACTGCCCCCCAGCCCGGCCCTACAGCTGCCAGAGAACCACGCCGGTTCCTTGCGGAGTTGCAAAGAGGGCCTTGGAGTTAAGGAGAGGGATTTGGGGAGGGCAGGACGAGGGGTGGGAGAGTGGAGAGGGGAGTTTTATGGCTTTTCCAGCCCCTGTTAGAATGAACCCTCTAGGTGGACTCAAAGGGGAATCTTCTAGATGCATCCCAAGGATTTTTAATTGCCAGAGTTGCTCTTTCAGCCTGACACCCCTCCCAGCTTTTATTTATTTCGAGCTCTACAGAAAGCAGAAGCAAATATATAGGTTAAAGATAGCGGATTTATTTCCTCAAGCTGGAAGGATGAAGAGCTGGGCAAAGTGGCACGTTCGGTCATGATGGGGGAACGGGAATTAGCCGTGCAGAACGGCCCGTGTCGGTCTTGTCCTCTCTCTTTCTTCCCTGGGACCAGGCATCCTGCTGCAGGGCCCCCCCCCCCCCCCCCCCAGGGCCTCGTAAACAGCTCGCTTAATAAACTCGTTACATTAAGTTAACAATGCCTGCATGAGGCATGCAATCAATAGTCAAGGTTCAGCAGCAAACAACACCCATGTTTGCTTAGATTTCTGTCGATATCTCAGATAGGTAATTGAGGCTTGGGGGATTTATATATACGATTTAAATCTCAGGTGATTAATCACTGAAACATTGAATAAATCAATTGCCCGGGAGATACCCTGATTCCTTCCTCCCTTCCCTGTTTCCCAACCTGAGATGCTCTTTGGATTCCAATAAATCGGGTCCTTCTTCTCTCCTCCTCTGTTCCCTTTTCTGCCCCTCTTCTCTGCCCTCTCCTATTCCAGTCCGTGTGATTCTTTTCTGTTCCTTTCCTCGTCCACCCCACCTCTGCTCCCTTCTGTTATTTTCTCCTCCTAAATCAGTGCTTGCTTCAGCCTGCAATCATCTTTATTTTCAGCAGAGTACGTCTGTATTATTTTCTCTTTCTTCCATGGCCTAAGATTTCTTACTTCACCGTACAAAGAAAGCTGCATGGCAGGGAGCGGAGCAGTAAAAACGATGTCTTTGCCCTAGTCTTGGGTTTCCAGGGAAATTGATACGATAGTATTAGGCCGCTTCTGAGCAAGGCGCACGTACCCCGGATGGGAGGGATGGGAAAACAGCTCCTCGGCAGTTCCCATGGCTCCCCAAACTGAAGGCGTGTGCTCTGTCCAGCTACTGGGGAAGATTGCAGCTAAATTGGAATCCAGAGTACGGAGGCAAAGCAAGAGGAGGGCGAAACAAAGCTGAAAACGCACCCATCTTCTTGTCTCACTTCCTCCGGCAGCCGCAAGGTGGAATCTCCGTCGCTCCGCCTAGAAGGGAGTCACTCCCAACAGCTGCATCTCTGCAGCTCGTATTCCTCCAGGACAGCTTCATAGCAACCGATGCTCGTCACCTGATGCCTATAATCAGGACGCTTTGGGGGTGTTGGGAGGGATTAAGCAGCAAGGAAAGACCCAGGGGGCTGCTTCCCGAGGCCAAGCTTCCCTTTCCCTGGCCTAACGGGAAAAATGACCCAGGGTTTGGAAACGGTGCCCTGTGAGGAGAGACGGAGAGAACTGGGCGTGTTCAGCCTGGAGAAGAGAAGACTGAGGGGGGACATGATGTCCCTCTATAAGTCCCTCAAAGGATGTTCCAAAGAGGAAGGTCAAGATCTCTTCCTGCTGATGCCAGAGTGCAGGACACGGAATAATTCAAGCTGCAACTATCCAGATATCAGGAAGAGCTTCCTCACTGCCAGAGCAATGCGACAGGGGGACCGGCTGCCTGGAGGGGTGGGGGGCCCTCCCACACTGGAGGCATTCAAGGAGAAACTGGGCAGCCCTCTGAGTGGGGTGGTGCGACTTGGTGTCCTGCAACAGCAGGGGGTGGACTGGATGGCCTTCACGGCCCCTTCCAACTCGACTCTTCCATGATTTTATGAGTCCAAGTTTGGTGTCCCACATTTCTGTCCCTGGCCGCCTTTTTGGTGCCTCCGCCTTCTGCTGAACCAGAAGGTCTTTCTAAGTGCCGTGCTGAACATCCCTCTCACATTTTTCAATTTGGCAGGGAAGAAAGCGATTCAGAAACTAATTTGAGAGGTGAATGAGATTTTGCAGAAGTTCTGGAGGGCCAGCCTGGGGTTTCTTGTGCTTTCCTTGCCTCGCAGTTTTGCCTTATGTCCCATTCTACGGTGTGGCCTCTCTCGGGCTGCCTGCAGACTCCTCGGCTTCCCGCTCTTAAGTTCAAGCCCGGGGCAACCTCATGAAGCCATTCCTACCCAAGAGCCGTTCAGATCAGGAAGTGCAGGCAGCTTGCTCCCGCTTTTTACTTTTTTCGCCTCTCATTGTTTACTGGAGAGAATGAAAGGCTGGATTGTAAAGAACTGTTGGTGATATTTCTGGGAGCTGCGAAAGCCGAGATTTTAGAGAGATGCCCAAGGGTTCTCATTTAGGAAATATCTCGATAGGATTCGGTCAGTGCCGTTGACGGAAGAGCCAGCCACCCGCTTTTGTTTGGCTAGAGGGGAAATAAAGCGAGAGAGATTTCTTCGAATCTGGTAAATGTTGATGTATTTTTGAGGGTTTAACAGACTGGATTAGCGTGCAATCGATCACCTTGATTTCAGTCCGGTCCTTTTCAACAGGCTACTTAACAACTGATTTTATTAATTGTGCTGTTGTGGATACCCATAATGTGACTGTATTTGGATCAATGGTGAAATAAATATAATAATGTAAGATAATTCTTGCAGGCAGCTTGGGATGCTGCCTAGGGATGGAGCAATGTGGAATAACAAGGAACAGACACACACGGTCTCCTTAGCCACCTCCCAGCACTAGGACAATGCTGGCAAAATAAAAAAAGGGACTCTGGAGAAGGAAAGCGCAAACGCAGAAGGCTTTTCCATGAGGGGGAAAGCATGCGAGAGATCAGAGGGTGGGTTTTTGCAGAGGGTGGCCTCAAACTCCTCCTTGGCCGTTGGGACGATACTGCCGAGCCGAGTTGCGGTGGGTGTCTAACATGGGGGAGAGCAG
The DNA here is from genome assembly GCF_004798865.1 of Varanus komodoensis. Taxonomy (NCBI): domain Eukaryota; kingdom Metazoa; phylum Chordata; class Lepidosauria; order Squamata; family Varanidae; genus Varanus; species Varanus komodoensis. The sequence continues at coordinate 1,050,275 of NW_025336059.1, forward strand.
CCGGCCAAATGCTCCGTGCCGTTGTCGCTCGCAGCCCAACCCCCCCCCCGATGCAGATGGAAGGAGGTTGGGCAGCACCTTGCTGGCTGGGGCTGATGGGAGCTGCAGTCCAGCACTTCTAGGGGCACCAGGTCAGGGAAACAGCCTGGCGAACAGATGGGGACTGAACTGGTTCCCCGATACAGCATAGCTCCCAGTTTGCTTCTGGGAAAAGATGGTGGCCACGAGCCAGTGGCCACCCTGAGCTGCTTTCTGTGCCTGCAGCTGATCCTGAATTTAGCTGTCTTTTGTCCCCTTCTGCAAACTGCCAAATTTCCCCCAATTTTGCCTTCTGTTATTTGAAATAAAGGCGGGGGAAGCAAGAGCACCACGGAGCTTGCTTCAGCGCAGCCCTTGATTTCACAGACCGCAAAGCCAAGAACTGGTACTGAAGAGTCAAGGCCGGAGTCTGCTTCCCCACTCCTCCTCCCTCCTGATTTCATTCCTTTTGTGCTGTGTCTTTCAGGCTGGGGCAGGAACAGCCAGTAACCCTCTGTGCAGACGTCTTGCTATGTCTTCACTGGCCACCATTTCCAGAAGACTTCCCCCAAGCCGGCCTGGGCCCGATTCACCAAAAATAACCGCCTGGGGTCCCTGGCCACTCTGCAGCAACGCTGTTCCGACAAACAGGACCCAGCAGCACCGTGCGTCCATTGCTTGGCACGGCAGCACCGCTCAGTCCCGTCCACCGCCGGCCCCAGAGCTCGAGAGAGTCCTGCTTCTCTCCGCGGCTCCACGTCCGCCTCTTCAAAGCAGCCTCGTCCTCCCGGCTCTCGGCTGCCGCTCTGCAAGCCAGAGCCCGTTTTGTGGCGCCTGGCGGGACCTGGGCTGATGTCAGAGAAAGGCAGAGCCGCCGCGCCCAAGGTTGCGGCTGCGGCTGGGAACGGAGGGAGGGAAGGACGGAGGGAAAGGACCTCCATCCGGCTTTCTCACTCCTTGCTTCTCTTGCTGCTGGTGATGCCAAGCCACCGTTCCGCCAGGGCCGAGCCGGAGGCCGGTAGGAGCTGCGGCGGCTGAACTCTGGCCCATAAAGGGGGCAGATCCTGCCCCGCTGGCCAGGCCGGAGGAGGAGGAGCCAGTTCAGGATGGGCGCCAACACCCGGCACCCTGGGCAGCAGCCAGGGCCCAGCTTTTGGGTGAGGCCTGCCGCTGCGGAAAGCTGCCTGTCTGGGAGGGATCTGCAAACAGGCTCAAGCATTCAGCCTTCTCCGAATCTGACCAGCCGATTCCACCGTCTGGCTTTGCCCAAATGACACACGTTTAACAGATCTCCAGTCCAGCTTTTTACCTTCTGGGATTCGAGGAAAGGTGGCCATAAAGGCAAAGGAATAATAATTGTTTTAAAAGCATGCTTAGAAATCTGAACTCATCGGAGGCCAGGGCTGATTTCTCTGACTTCCCTGGCTTAGAAAAATCTACACGGCTCGGTCTTACGAATAGGTAACAGAAACGAATATAGAGAACATTTTTCTGCGTGTCCATAGGAAGGCACCCTAAAGCAGCTTTCTCTTTCGGAGTGGAATGGCGAGGACTGTCTCGGTGCGACGGCACGTATTCGCGCATCCTCTGTTCTTACAGTTCGTGTACCGATTTGCAATTTTCACGGATTCGCTGGTTCAGCAAACTAGAACCACATGGCTGGCGGGTGCTGCTTCGGGCAAATTTCACCTGAATGCACAAAGGGCCGCCCATCTCTGAAATCTCCGAGCTACGGGGCTAAAATATGGACTCAAGAGGGCCAAACTGGGAAAATCAGTCATATTTTACCAGTTCACATCGCATTCCAAGTTGTATCTATCCATCCATCCATCCATCCTGAAGGGCTCAATAGCATAGCTGGGGTCCTAAAACAGGGGATGTTGCATCACGGTGATCTTTGAAGTTCTGTGCCATGTGAGTAAAACATTACAGGGTATGATCCAGACTTTCAGGATCTCATACCTCTCAGGAACTGAAGGAAAGAACAAAACTCTGCAAAGTGTTTCTGGCCTTTGACGCCCTCAATGGTTTGGGACCACAGTATTGGAAAGACCGCCGTCACCTCGGGGAGCCTTCCCAAAGACTTCAATTCGCATGGGAAGCCCGACTCTGTAGCCCCAAATCAGCCATGAGAATGGCCAAGTACTAAAGGCCCCGTACTTTTGGAACGCCTTCTCAGGATGATAGGCACGGCCTCTTCCCTACTAGCTTTTTCTTTCGAAGAAAGAGATGCAAGATTAATTCCCGCTAGTGCTGCTATGAATGCTATATGTAATAAAAATAACAGTTTGATTCAAAAGACAACTGAAATAGAAATATTTATTTATTATTCCAATTTGTCCGCTGCTACGGTAGCCCACTCTGGGGCTCTCTGTGCAGCTTACAGCAATTAAAACAACAGAGCATTCTAAAATCAAAGGCACCGAATCAACATATTTCAAGCCGCATCGCCTGCTCTAGGCAATTCCCCCCCCTCCTCCCCCCTCCCCGACTGGCCTTTTAGAAACTGCTAAAAGAGTCAATAAAAACCTGGCAATAATCATGAAACAATGAAAGAAATGTTTTCACTGCGGGAACCTCCACGGTATCCTTCTGCTTCTAAAAATGCCAATTTTTACAGCGTTGCCGGAGAGAAGCTAAGCGAGGGAGCGCCCGCATTTGAGCTGAAGGGGCTCCGGGCATTGTGCCATCGGCGGTGTGTGCTCTTCACGGGTGTCCTTCATTTTCACCTGTCACAGATCAATCCCCGCAGGTAAAGACGGGCGACCTTGTGGAACAAGCTGGCGCGAACAGCAAAGCCAGCCAGGAAAAGCTTTTTCTGGCGTCATCCCTGCCACGAGGAATAGCCTCGTTTCCAAGGTCTTCCAGCCCGTACCTGAATCTTACCTTCACCTCTTCACCCCAGGTGTTTTGAGGCTGAGAACAGAAGATCCAGGCCGGGTCGGATCAAACCATGGCCTGGGCCAGCCCTTCGTGTAGGTAAGTAAATAAGTTTCTCGTTGAAACCAGAAGTCATAACAGGAGTGCAGCAGGCAGAAATTCAACCGGTAAAGTGGCCCACAGCACTGCATGTTCCCATTGTATTTCAGCTGGCTGAGTGGAACTGGAGCTGACCAAAAGCCTGCGCATCCTGGAGGCATCTTCATCTCAGTAGTTCCGAGGTAAGTTTATTTTTAAAATTTATTTAAAACATTCATATGCCGCCCTTTACGACAGCGTCTCAGGATGGCTTACATTAAAATCGAATAACAATCAAATCAGTACATAAACAATAACAATAAATAGGAAGGATAGATAATTAGTAAAAATACAGAGAGATGAAATTATATAAAAGAAGCGACTGTTTCCTTTTAAAATCAGCAGTTCTTAAAATAGTGTTCGAATAAAAAGTTGAAAGTAGGAATCCTTAAAAAATCCACGAAGGGTTAAAAGTGTTTGGATTTATCTAATGCCAACTTATTCTTCTGCAACTGACAAACTTTCTGGAGTGTCAAAGTTTCCACTGACCTTTAAAAAAAAAAAAAAACCTTTTCCAGAATGTTTTGCAAATTTGCGAACTGGTGCGAATGCGAATTTTGGTGCGAATTTTGCACTTTGCCTGGAAAGGACCCGATTCGGTCCCGTGTTTGGGTGCTGCGCCATTATGGACTCTGGACTCAGTTCCCCTGGCGAACAGCAGCACATTTTGCCCTGCAAGTGCCAGGAGCTGTAATTATTTGCAAGGATCGGGGCCTGTGTGATCATTTTTGGCACAGCTGGGAACTCCGGAAGGCTTCCCTGCGGGGCGCAACCTGGACTCTTTCGCCCTTGGTTTCCGCTCCGGGTTTGATCCTCTGTTGTTAGGGCTGTGATACCCGCTGCTGGTTTTGCTCCTAGGCTTTGTCGGCAGCTGTGCCTTACCTGCTCCTGAACAACCCTTCACCTCTGGCCCTGCCATGCCAGGTGGGCACGCACCCCTTTTTGTCCCTGGCTCTGTGTCCAGTCCCGGTGCATCAAGGCAACCAAAATGATGCAGGGTTTGGAAACACTGAGGAGAGACTGAGAGAACTGGGCATGTTTAGCCTTGAGAAGAGAAGGCTGAGGGGGGACATGAGATCCCCGTATGAGTCCCTCAAAGGCTGCCACAGGGAGGAAGGTCAGGGTCTCTTGCTGATGCCAGAGTGCCGGACACGGAATAATCGAGTCAAGTTGCGACAGCCCAGGTTCAGGCCGGGCATCAGGAAGAGCTTCCTCAGGGTCAGAGCAATGCGACAGGGGGACCGGCTGCCTGGAGGGGTGGGGGGCTCTCCCTCACTGGAGGCATTCAAGGAGAAACTGGGTGGCCCTCTGAGTGGGGTGGTGCGACTTGGTGTCCTGCAAGAGCAGGGGGTGGACTGGATGGCCTTCACGGCCCCTTCCAACTCGACTCTTCTCTGAGTCTATGAGTCCAAGTTTGGTGTCCCACATTTCTGTCCCAGGCCCTCTTTTCGGCACCTCCGAGGTCTCCTTCCCCCCTGCTCCTAGTAACCCAGGATGTGGCTTGCACTCTGAACCCGGCAGGCTGAAAATCCACCCAACCTGGATGGAATGAATTTAAATATATGCCCCAGCTAAAGATTCTTTCTGTATGCTGGGCAGGGTTTGCTTCACAAAGCCAATCAGGGGCTCTTTACATAAAAGGCATTCTCGTTTCTACCTCTGTCTGGATCGTTGTCATTCAAATGAAGCCGCTTTTCTCCCTGAATAGGGAGTCAGGCTGCCGCTTGGGACGTGCGGCTTGTGATGGGTGTAATTATGTCTTGGGAGGTGCTGCACCTCCGGACTCCCTGCCAAGTGAGGTCAGGCTTGGGAAAGGAGGGCTGGTTTCACCCGAGGCCAAAACTAGGGGCTCCAGGTGTGAGGAATTTGCACTGGCGAAGTTTGTCCGCTCAGTTGGCACCTCCTGGATGTAGAAAGCATTCGGTTTGCACTTGGCAGCCAAAGTGCTGAGACGGTGGGTCCCATTTCTATTTTTTAAATGGCAAATTTGTGCAGAAAAGGGGCAGAATGTTTCCTGACCTTAGAGATCTCACACGCTCCGTGAAGCTGAGTCTGACAGATCTCAGGCTTAGTGCAACGCAGACACTCAAGCATATGTACCCCTCTTTCCCAAAACAGTTTGAGTTTTTCCTTCCAACTGGCACTTTTATTCCAGCTTTTGCCCTTGAGCTACCTGTCCCCCCACCTATCTCTTCCTCCCAACAACCTTGCAAGGTAGGCCAGGCAGAGGAAAAGCAACTGACTCGAGGTCAACAAAGCACATCTATTTCACAAAAAATGCCGTCTCGGCAGCAAACCTGGGAGAGTTTCCACGGGTAATTTATCCAGACACTCTGTTACCAGTTTGATTGTATTTTGTTTTCTTTTCTTTTTTTTTAAAGCTACAATATTCCATGCACAACATCTGAGCCAGTTAGATCTCAACCCAAAGCGAAAGGAAAGGAAAGGAAAGGAAAGGAAAAACAACCCCCGCCTCCTTTTCAAAGCCAGGCAAAGCAAGCAAAAGTAAATTTTCCCCGTGGCCTTAAAATACACCTTCCTTGCATTGAAACCCTCCCGCCTTCATCTCTCATTTTAAGAGCTTTCCTGCGGATTGAAACCGTTAATCATGAATTACAGATGGGCAGAAAGTGCCAAATTGAGCCTGGCTTGTAAACAATATTAGCCACCGTAACTGAAAATGATTCCGTCTTGCAGTGTCTTCCAAGCTGCACCTGGACGAAGGCAGCCCCATAAGGAGGGCTTAACATCCGCCCCGGGGGACTCGGCCTCTTCCCGTCGGTCGGCTGTCTCTCGGCCCCGCAGGAGCCCCGCTCGGTTCGACCGCCTCCTTTCGCCTCTGCGCCCCCGGATCTCCCACGGCTGGCAGACAGGTATGGAACTGTGTCCCACAATGCACTGCGGGGGGTGGGATTTTGGGGAGGGTGACAGGCAGGTGTTGGCAGGCCAAGGTGACCCTGGGAGGGCTGGAAACATCCCTGCTTGGACCCTTGAAGAGCCGCTGCCCATGTGCCAGTGTCGGCCACACCGGACCGGAAGGACCACCTTCTAATCTTCTGAGGTCCCCGTGGTCGGTGGTGCCACAGTGGTCTGGTGGTCGGTGTCAGCCCTTGTGAGCAAGGCAACCACCTCAGCCACTCCTGGCTGGGCCAGTGACTTCCCCTCGGGGGTGTGAACGCAGAGGAGCTACCGCCCAAATCCCCAACACATGCTAAGATTCCAGTCCTCGTGGTTCTGAACGAAGGAGCTGGTTTTCTCTCTCCTCGCTCTCCACCCACACTTAGATTTTCAAATTCTGGGGAGTCTAGAACAGTGTCCCGCAATGCCTGGTGAGGGAGAAGTTGGGGAGGATAACGGGCAGGTGTTGACAGAAAGTGACACAACCCTGGGGAGTTGGGGACTCTTTCATTTCTGTCCGAAGCCAGGAGTTTATTTCTTTCCGGGACGAGGCCAATGGGCAAGAGAAGGTTCGCGAAAGCTGCTTTGGCGAAGAGTTGAGGGCTTTGGCCTGGGGACCGCGGGGGCCTGGGTTCGAGTTCCCCCTGGCCATGAAGCAAATTGGGTGCCTTTGGGCCAACCACCAGCTCCCTGCCTAACCTACCTCACAGGGTTGTTGTTATGAGAGTAATGGAGTCAGCTCGGGTTCCTCACAAGAGGAAAACGGCAGGATGTGAACACAATGTGGGAAACACATTTGTGTAGAAGGGGCAGATCAGCACCCAAAAAGCATCTGGTTCTCTTGATGTGAGCAAATCATAGAACAACTGTGTACTTTTGGAGGGAAAATAAGAGGCAGTGTGGTGCAGTGGTTAAGAGCGCGGGCCTGGGACTCAGGTGATCCGGGTTCGAGTCCCCGCTCAGCCGTGGAGCCAACTGGGGGACTTTGGGCCAGTCACAGACTCTCAGCCCAGCCTACCTCACAGGGTTGTTGTGGGGATAAGATGGAGGAGGAGAATGGCATAAGCTGCCTTGAGTCCTTTGTAGGAAAAAAGGCAGGATATAAACCGAAGGGAGAAAAAAAAGCACAAAATGAGGAAACTTACACAAATTGTGCCGAATAGCACACTTGAACAAATTCTCGTAATGTTTGTAAAAATGGCCTGCTTTAGAGATGGAAGTCCACCCAAAGACAATTTTTAGTGTCTGATTACAGTTAACAGATATGATAAATTTAACCGGGTTGGATCAGTACACTTCTTCCTGATTGTCGACTCCATTCTCCATACAAGAAGAAACATGAAGCTTACTTTTCAAAGGATGACTAAATAAATGCCATTCACAGCTGAATTGGAAATAAACACCTTTATTTGAAAGTTCACAGAAGAAAAGGGCTGTTTTTATGGAGATAAATGCAAAGTGACAAAAGACAAAGATAAGAAATCCACCGACGATTTGGCAGCCTGGTTGCGAATACAAATAATAACCCACCGAAGTCGACGGATTTGCACTTGATCTGAGCAATGAAGAAGAAAGCAGATGGGAAGGAAGGCGTCCCGTCTTCGGCACGAGGCGTTTGGTGATAAAACGGCATTTGGGATATTGGCAGCGTGATAAGCAAGCCATGAATGAGAAGCATGGTGATTAATGGTAATTGGAGAGGCGGCGTGTCTCTCCCCCCCCCCTTTACCATGGGGGGCTTTTCATCTGCATGCTAGGCTTCCCGGCTGCTCACCTTCCCTTCCCAAACTGGCTCAGCCAGAAAAAAAGAGACAGAAATTCCGGGAAGGCATCCTTCACCCCGGAGCATATTTGGCTGCTAAACACAGGAGGTGCTTTAAGGTAATTAGGAAAGAGCACATGTTATATAAGAGGCCCAATTTGCTTCAACCGCAGCGATGCTCCCAACTTCAAAACTTCTCGAATGGGGTGGCGGGGAAGGGGGGCTGGGGCCTCCTATTTGCTCCGAAGGAAGGAATTGTCGTCCAGGCAGTGACGGTGTAATGCTCCACCAGCAGTCACTTAAGCTTGCCGTTCGGCGGGAGATGGGGTGAGAATCTGGGTCGTATCTTTCCTCTTCCCTCCCCTCCCCGTTTCTTTGTGTGCTGTGCTTTTTTCAATGATAAACGAGCCAGCTTGAAAAGCAAACCTGGTCAGACGTGAGCTGCCCAGGGCAGAGTGCGTTCTGTCCCGACAAGCAGAATATGAAATAGTTCAACTGAATACGATAAAATATATCACGTACAAAGGACTTCAGGGTTGTGAGCAGTCTCCCCCAGCAGAGCCCAACTTCTAAATGCTTTGGCAGAGAATCCCATCAGCCCCGGTCTGTATGGCCAGTGTTTGGGGAAGATGGGTAGCCAAATAACTGGACAGTGCCAGATTAAGGCAGTTGAGAAAAATCTCTGTGGATGAATTGGGAAGTCTAAAGCCCAGGAAAACTGGGCAAACCCCAAAATTGGCACCACCTTTCCTTCCTTCCTTCCCTCCTTCCTTCCTTCCCCCAACAATTAAAACATGTTTAAGCTTCAAAAGAAAAGGAATGTTGGTGCATGGGGGGATTTTTTTCCTCAACCTTTTAAACTTTTTAAGTGTTCAGGCAGCGCAAGATTAGTTTGCAGAGAAGTAAAAAGAAGGTTTCTGTCAGCCGTACGTGCAGTTCAAGGCTGTCCAACCCATTCTATTTAAACAATAAGAATCCAAGCTCTGAGTGCCATATTGAAAGCGGGGAGTGGCTTGTTTGCAGCTTTTGGCTAGGAAATGCTTGATGCTCCCTCAGTGAAAGGGGAGAATATGAGCTTCTGCTGCTTTCTGCTGGGGGTTTGTAGCAGAAAATGCGGGCCTGCAGGAGCGGCTGCGAGCTCAGCGCTGGTTGGTTTGAGCAGAGGATTGCCACGGAGGCTCGGGGGTGTCTCTCTTGTCATCGGTGAGATGTTGGGACAAAATGCCTCCTCCGCCCACTACGGGTTGGCTCTCCCAGCCAGGATTTGAACCCAGAGCCCTCTTGATCTTGCCCCTCGTTTCCCTGGTGGTCCTGACACAAATTACTGAATGAATGGAGGAGGGAGAGTGTTGTTCCCCCCCATCCCCTTCCCCCCCTTCCCCTTCCCCCCATATATTTCCACTGACTAGTCAAGAACGGTCCATCCGGCTTCAGGGGATGCTCCACCAAAGCAGGGGAACTGCATCACTCTCATTTGCATCATATTTGCATATGCAAATGCATGTCCACACACACACACATGGCACCACGAGCTTCTGCTTCCGCCAATCTGCTCCCCCTCTTTAGTCTGGGCTCGGACACAGTACATTCTGGAAGAGGATGTCTTTCAAAGGAGGGGGGTGTCCTCTGTCAGACAAGCTGCAAGGCCACCTCACCTATCTACTCAAAACAGCCGTTGCGCTCCCGGCGTTCAGGCGGGGGTCTTTCTCAGCCCCACATGCGGACGCCGGAGAGGGAACCGACCCCTTGACACGCCGAGGGGATGCGCAGCCACCAAGCGGAGACCCTTCCCCTGGCGGAAGTGGCCACCCTGCCCCGCAGGCAGCTCCTCCCAGGCTCCCGCAAGAGGGGAAGCAGCCTCGTGCTGGCACAGCTCGGCGCTGCGTGCGCGGGAGACGCCATCCGGGGACCGAGCGCCGCTCCCTCGCAGCCTCCACTTATCGAGTTTTATTCCCTCTCCGGGAAGTTTTATGGGCCAATCTGGGAGCTATCAAGGCGGACTTTGAGCCGCTCGGCTTGAATGGGCTCTTTCACCCAGCCAGACCCGCCCTGCCGGAGCGCAGCCTCCGCACCCAGGTCTTCCAAGGCTCGTGGCAGGACGCCCCTTCCCTCGGCCGGTTTCCCGTCCCGCTCTTGCTGCCTTCCGCTTCCTCCTCTTGCTCGCCCGACAGCGGAAGACCCAAGAGTGAGGGAGCCAGGGCACATCCCGCCTTCTCCATCTCCCCACCAGGCCCAAGCAAGAGGCAGGGGAAAAGCTCGGAAAGAGGAGGGCGAAGGCCAGCAGGGGGCCCTAGCAGATGCCCGGACATTCCTACCCATGGCGCCAGCCTCGGGCAGGGTGCCTGGATGCGACCTGCCAGAGCCGAGACAAATTCTCCACGGAGCGAAGACGTTGCCAATGCGATCGACGGCATTACCAGACAGTATTAGACGAGGATAGCTTAAAATCTAACTTTGTCTGGTAAGACAGCGATCCGCAGGCGATCGGCCCTGTGGGAACGCAGCCGGTGTCAGCGACAGACGGGTGAGGAAGGAAGAAGGGATGTTCAACCCCTCGAGGCGGATTCACAAACTACTCTCCTGTGCCCAACCCACGTGCGTCAGTTTTAGGCCTCTGTGCAAGCGTGGAGTCCAACGGGAAGGAGAGGGCGCCCCGTTCCAATACCTGGCACAGCCATGCATTCCCCACAGTGACTTCGAAGCAAACGCCACTTTTAAGCTTCCAGGCCTGTGAGTTTCCTCTTCCTTGAGAGATCAGGGAAGTACCAACTCTGGCTGAGAACATGGCCCAGCTAGGGAAGGATGGTGCCATGCCGGGTCCAGCAAAGCACGACACCCCAGAAGCAACCTGCACAAAATGAGCACGTGGACCTCATTGCAGAAGATTCCTGCCTGGGTTAGTGCTTGGTCAGGAGAGAGGATGCCTCGACCAAGTTCTCCTTTACATCTTCAACCATCAGTGGGAAGGCCTGTTTTATGATCCTTCTCTCTCCAGATCTGCACCCAAACGCAGGGTGAAGCTTGGAATAGTCCCCCTAAGTGTGGCTGGACCCCATCTCCCGTCATCCTCGCCAGTTGGGCCTGCAGTCAGGAAGATGGAAGTTGCAGCTCGGAAACTTCCGAAGGGTGTTAGGTCCCTTCCTCCCGCCTTTAAGGCTTTTCAGCCCAGATCCAACAGAAACCCAAAGCGATTAGCCCCACCAGCTCCGGCTCAAGCCCTCTGCCCCCACCCAGGCCGCAAACCTTAAAAAAAGGAAAACCAAGACTCAGCCACCCTGTCTGAGCCGTTCGAAGCGGAGCAGCAGCAAAGCAAATCCCCGATGCCTGACCAGCGTCCCTGGAGGTTTCCTGGATGCACACAAATATTTGTGCGTGGCCCACTTCCAGCTACCTGCCTGCCTTGTGACTCCAGCAAAACAAAACCAGGGGAATCGTATGCGCCTTCTCATCCCGCGGAGTTTTCGTCCCTTTTATAATTTGCTCCACCAGTCCGCCCAAACGTTCCCATTTCGGCAGACTTCCATTAGAAGCCAATTTGTGGGGTCACAAATACTTTTCACACCATTTCAACTACTTTCCCAGCGGTTAATCAGTAACACAGAGGCAAAGTGCCAGGCAGCCCCCGCCTGTTCACCCGCTCCTTGAACTCCCTCGCGTTTGCCGGGAGTAATAAATCCATGGCTGGAAGGAGAGGGAAAGGGGTTACAGAAACAGCCGTCCATCTCCAGCCAACGCTCGGGCACTGACACGAGACAGCCTTCCCATGGCAAAGATTTCCGGCTTCCTGGGGCAGCTCCCAGATCTGGAGCTGCAGCAGCCGATGGCTGAGCGCATACAGATTTGCCCTGTGTGTGTCTCGAAACCGTCCATCCAAGCCACCCCTGGCACTAGGGAGAAGGAGTCTGATGTGAAGGGCAAATTGTGAGATTTCGCTCACATGCCCACGGCTAACAGCAAAGGGATTGCTGAGCGGACAGGACAGAAGCTTCTCAGTGGTGGCTCCCAAATTGTAGCACTACATTCGTTTTGGGGAATGAATGGTCCTTTGGTACAGAGCCTTCTAGAAGTTCTGGAAGGATTTGTAGTTTGTTATGACTGCCTTTCTTTCTGTGAGCGGCATCATTTAAAGCGTGGAGCTATTTCATGGCCGTCCTCTTACCTTCCCTCTGCTTTCCCTAAATTTCCTTTGTCGCATGTCATGCTGTGTCTAACATTTTGTGGGGACTTGGCCCTGAAAAGGAATGAAGACAAATTCAGTGCAGTCACGGTCCCCAGTCTGTACAGCTTGGAAAGGGAGCTGGGAAAATTCGTGGAAGAGAAGGCTATCAATAGCTGCTAGTCCTCATGGTTCCAGGCTTAAAATGGCTGTGGGTGGCTGGTTGGACATGGTGTGAACAGAATGCCTGGTTAGAGAGAGCCCTGGGGATCCATCAGGGTTCTTCTGACTTTCCTATGAAGGGGATGCACCCTTCTGGAAAACCTTAGAGAGCCGGATGGAGGCTCAGAACGGACCTGATTCACCCTACAAAACCGAGCTTCTTGCCCTGGGTTCACAGGGTCTGAATCCTGTCCCGTTTGTGAGAAGCTGAAGTTCAGGGCTGCCTTGCTGTGTCTGAGCAAAGGAATGGCTTGGATCTCCCACCAAAAGGAGCTTTGCGGCTCTCTGTAATGAGCGGGAGCAACTTCTCTGCCAGCAGCCGGACACGGCCTAAAGCCATCCTCCTGCCGTGCCCATTTTATGTTCTCCAATAAATCATCTCCCAGGACAGCAGGATGCTGGGAAGGTGGCTTTTGGGAGCACGGCTTATCTAAGACTGCGGCAAGGACACGTTGAGCTAGCAAACACACACAGTGGAGCTGTGAGACCCAAGAATGTTATCTTTGCGATTACCGTGGGGCAGAACGGCAAAAGGGAGCCAGATGCCTGGAGGGCTGGATTTGGGTGTAACCCAAGATGACTCAGTGGGGCACAAAACCCAAATGCCGCCTTGAAAAATTCCGTGGGCACGAGGATCCCTCCCCACCTCCACACTTAGGGAAAAGAATCGTACGCTAGATGGACTGAGCATAATCCGAAATCCACCCAGAGAAAACTCTTTATTAGGCAGGTTAGGAATGCAAGGAAGAAATAAATGCATTTAAATTCTTATCATTTCCCCATCTTTTCTCCAAAGAGTTCAGGGAATTGTGCATAGGGATAGTGTTGTTTTTATTTTCACAACTGTCTTGTGACATAGTAAGGCTGCATGACCTAAACGTTGTCCCTTCCCTGGGGATTTGAACCCACACCTCCCTCCTTCAAGTCCATCGCATTAGCCACTACGCCACACTACCTGCTGTCCGTGGACAAAAATATGTACAGTTCCATCTGGCACCCTTCAGGACTTGATCGGCTCCCTGATTGGCTTCCACACTGGGTCCCTGATTGGCTTCCAGCTTGGCTTCCTGATCGGCTCCCAGCTTGGCTTCCTGATTGGCTGGGAGCACTATATAAAACAAGCTGCCTTAAGAACAAGCCACTTTGAGGCCCTCCTCCACTGGCTCCCTATATGCAAACCAGGATTATTGCCCAGACCTCCCTGAGTCTCCATCCCCGTACTTTTGCCACTTTCCTTTTGCTCTGGACCGCCCTCCTTCTCTGCAGCCCCTTTATTCAGTCCCCCGACCTTGTTTCAACTGAGAACTTGAGTTGTGCGGTGGAGGGGAGCCCCCTCCCTAACCAGCTATGGGGACCACACGCAAATAGAAAGTGCCCCCAAAACCCTTTGCCAGATGACTCACGTGAATGAGTCAAGCTGCATGACAATTCCTTGCTCTGTAGGCACCCTGAGTTTTGGTGAAGCAGAAAATGAAGTCCAGGGATTCCTTTGCAAGTTGTAATCTGGTGTTCACAGACCTCTGTCGCGTCTGCATCCTTTCGGCCTGCTCTCTCTCTCTCTCTCTCTCTGTGCTTTCCGGTGACTGTAGCTATTTGGTTCACCCTTTAAACATCGTTACCAGACAGTGTTAGAATAGAGTCAAGAAATCCAGCACTGTCTAGTAAGATGCCCACAGAGGACCATCTTCCCAGCAGCTGGTGCAGAACGGAGCGTCCATCGTCTTCCTTCGCGAAAAGTCCATTTCAAACGGAAGCTGATCCCGAAAAAATTCTGTGCCCCTCCATCTCCAAGGTCACAAAGGAATTCCTTCTGCTGTGCCATGAGCCGAACAGAGACAAAACTTCCAAGAGAATAAAGAGCGATCCAGGATGTTCAGGACGAAAAAAGCGTTTATATAAATCCAGAAGCAAAGGAAGATCAAATCATTGATTATAATTTGATAGTGGTGTGTGTGTGTGTGTGAGGAGAATTGTCTTCTGGGATTTCATTCTTGCTTAGCACCTGCCAGGTGTGCGGGAACACCTGTGATCTGAGTTAAAACTTCTAAAGACAGCAGAGACCTTCCAGAGCGATCCCTGTAAACATTATTTACCGTCTCTTTTCATAACTGGCGGAAGGCTCGCACACTTCCGCCGTTTCCCTTTTCGTCTCGTGTAGGTTGGCGACCTCTAGAAGCTGCAAAGAGCACCTGACAACGCTGCGCTCGCCAGGTTTACTCAGGCGTTGTTCTGCGGAGGGCAGTGAGGCTGCTCCCAAGAAAGGACAACATCTCTTCCTCTGAGCACTGATTCCATTATTATTCCTCCTCTCCTGACCTGATACTCTACCGATAGGTTAGTCGACAAAGCTCAGCATCCCCAGCTAGTGTGCTGGTGGGGATAATAGGAGGGGTAGTCCAACCTATCTGCCGAGCCCCAGACCGGGGAAAGCTTGGCAGGGTTATCAAGACCTGGATGAGTACTCCGGATCTTTTCGCCAGAGCTTAACAAAGAGTGTGCATCTTTTTTAAATGCAAGACGCTAAGAATTAACAAAGGGTCCCCGTCTTGCCAGGTGTATCCTGACGCACCATCAAAATGGCCCAAATGGTTCTGTTCTAGTGAAACCCCTGCCTAGTAGGATTTGGGCTCTTCTGTACACCCAGCTATAGTTTTAAGACTATATAGTTCCATCAAGGGCACTTGGGTTCTGAAGACACAAACAGTGAGTCTTGTTCTCTACAAAACAGCCAGTGGTCTTGGCTCTACTAAATCAGCTTGGGCTTTAAGAGGCACCCAATCGATGGTCCCGGAATCCAGAAAAGCACCCAACCAAGATCTTGGGTCTAGCAAAACTCCCAACTGTTGTGTCTTGGACTCCAGCAAAATTTCCAACCTGCCGTTCTTGTACTCTTGGAGAACACCCTCCCACTGGCCTTTTGGCCCTACAAAGCACCCATGTTCTGGGGATCGTGCCCCCCAGTGACCACCCTAACCCTAACCCAAGGAACGGCCTTCTCAGCCAGGGCTGCCCTGTAGCCTTTCCGTATCCAAACGGTGGCAGCGTCACCTCCACACCTGGTGGTCTCCAGGTTCTCCAGATGTTCCTCACGCCGGATGCAAGAAGCCACCATCATCATTACCAGGCAGTATTAGAAAGACAGAAAAATCCAATGCTGCCCAGTAAGATGGCAATGACCCCCCAGGCTCATCGTCGGGGCGAGGAGCAGATTTCGCAAAGGGAAGGGTGAGCAAGAGAGAGCAGGGCACGGAAAGCACTGAGGACCAGTGTCCGGTGGCCCCAGGAGCATCAGTGCCTGCTTCCGTCCAGTGCAGTCAAATGCCCCCTCCCCACAATCCCAGCCTGCCCCCCAAGGGCCTCCCCAGAGGGCCACCCCTTTCCCACGACCCCCAGCCCGTTGGGACCTTCCTTGCTTCTTGTGCGCGCTCCCTGTGTTCTAAAAGATCGAAACTCTCTTGAAAGCATAATGCCTATTTTTAAATATGCCCCCTTCTCGAAATTAGCATGTGCCGATTTCATGCAAATCAGTGTCCTTATTTGTCCTCGTTTTATGTCGTTATTTCCCCTTCTTCAGCAACAGAATTGAGAAGATGCGTCTTTACCCGAGACCCCAAGCAGCTTCTCCCAGTGAAAGCAGGCTGCATAAAGAGATGAAAACTCCGGTCGTGGTATAAAGGGCTTTCCCCTCTCCCTCTCTCTCTCTTGCAGCCAAGAAATGTGTATCCTGCAACCTGGCAGGAACGTGTCCGGGTGGGCTGGGCTCCATAAATAACGAATCATGACATGGTTTTCTAAATCACGGTACAGAAAAGGCTAGTAAAATCACTCTGTGTGTGTTTGTCCGTGATGGGACGTAACAGAAATACGTGTTATATTCATCGCTTGTTCCAGGGGAATTTAGGAAATTCTTCCACATAAACGTGCTCCCTTGGAGAGCCCTGTGGTCCCTAAAAAGCAACTTGGAGGCCACAGGAAACTCCAGATTCCCAGATGGAAGTTCAAAGAAAGAGCTCCTAGCAGGGGGGCGTGATGGACCCCCCCCCCCTTTGCTGACTGCTTCTGCAAAGTTGGAAAATTGACTTTGAAGAGCAGCTGAAGGGAAAGGGTTCAGGGGAAATTGAAGCCGCCAGAGTACGCGGTATCTGAGCCTCTGTAATCCGTCTAAGAAATATTTCACCGAAGATGCCCAACCTGGCCCTCAAAGAGAACTGCGAATCTCCCACTTTCCTGCCCTCCAAGTTCAGCTTTAACTCATTTTTCAACATCTCCCCCTTCAAAAAAGCATACACTGAATATATTTTCTCTGTAAATATTCGCGTGTTGATAAATGCTCATTTATACATGCGTATATACTCAAACGGGTCCTAAATTAATTTTATCCTAAAATACATATTTTTCAATTCTTTTGGGTATGTCTTTGGCCACGAACTGTGCTTGGGAACTGTACACAGTGCTTGGGAGGGCAAAATCCAAAGGATTCTCGATTGTTTGTCCACAGAATTCTTCCAGAGAGGTGAATCATATCAACTTGCATCAGAATTTCCAAAGACTGACCTTTCCAAGCATCGAATTCCCAAGTAAGATTCCAGCCACAAGCTGTAATACATCTAAGAAATATTTCACAAAATATTTCACGAAGGTGGATGGCCAAGAGCCAATCTGGCAAGCCCCTGACTTCACAATTCGCAGAAGTTAAAGCTTGATAAACATTTTGTCGTTGCAAATCCCCTTTGCTACTAAAAGCAAATAGTTAATTCAGTAAAAAGAAGCTATTCCACTTTCTGAGCCAGCACCCAATCCCAAAATGCTCAGCTACACTTCCCCCCACTCAGTTATTAGGTATCTGTCAAAAAAGATAAAGCAAATCAAATTACATTGACAGTCAGCCGTGTTCCATTTAGTTGGTACAAAAAGGAGTCTTCCTTTTCCTTTCCCCCCTTTCCCTTTTTCCCCTCCGAGCATCAATAATTCATTTCTATAATTTCATTTCTATATTTGGAGAGAGGATGGAGAAGTTAAGCAGTTGTTTCTCTTTGTCTTTATCAATAATTTACCCTACTTAAAATAAAAAGGATGGGTAGCACTTTCAAATATTTATTTTTCTGTCCTTCTTTCCTTCTTGTTGAGAAAACGGGGCAGCTTATGCAAGCGAGCTGCCCTTTCCATGTTATCCTCACAACAACCCTGCGAGGTGGACTGGGCTGAAAATCCATGCCTGGCTCAAAGCCACCTGTTGAGCAGGGGCTGGAACCCAGATCTCCACAGTCCCAGCCCAAGACCTGATCCCTACCCCACAGTGGCCTTTTCCCTCTGGAGAAAGGCATGAGAGCCAGTATTTTAATATTTTACGGTATTTATGGGGGAGTTTCAGAGGGTGTTTTTTTTTTTTTAGAACCATGGCACTATTACCTGTAATTAGCTATTGTGACACATTAGCTACCAAATCGGCCAAAATGACCATTGTTGAAAAGAATCACACCAAAGAAAGATGGTTGGAGAGAGAACTTCCATCGAAAGGCGCCAAAAAGACATGGCAACAGGGATCCAAGTGGCCTTGATCTTTTCCCATTCATTTGCTTTAATCCCCGCCTTCTCTGCTTTTATTTTTACAGGAAGGATTTTGTGACAAGAGTTTTGGGGAAATGGAGGGCCTTGGTCCTGGATGCAATTGCGTTGGAAGTAAGTTCTAGTTTTATTTTGATGCAACTATTAAACAAAGGGGGTCCGAGCATATAATACTCTGCACATGCTTCTGCTCTTCCCAGCTCCCAGAGGTTTAGCACTGGAGGGGGAAATTCCACATGATTCTGGTATTAGGGTCTGTAAAACCCCGTAGGAATTAACCCTGGGAATGTGGGCCGACACTGCATCCCATCCCTGAACCGTGGACAGTAACACTTAATGAAAATGCATCATTTCAGGAGCAAGCCCAAGGGCATGCGCAAATTCTGCGCTTGGTATTTTGGGTCCAAATGGATTTGCAACTCTCCTGGAAAAAGGGATATCACAGGAGGTGTGAGAACAGGGCTTGGAGGAGTGAAGGGCAAGATGACGGCAGGCAGACACCTTGCCTACCTGTTCCCTGCCTCCCTCTCTCTCGGTTTTGCTGGCCTCCCCTTCGTTTTCCACGCACCTCGTGGCCTGGCTCTGCAGCAAGCTTTCTTTTCAGAAGCATCCTCTCAAAAGAGGACGATAGAAAAACGAGGTTTATTTGTATGGATGCAAATCAGGAGGTCGTTATGGGGGTTTAAAGATAAATAGGATAATGTCCTCATTGGGGGGGGGCAGTGACCGGATGCCCCGCAGCCTTTCCACAGCTTCCGCCCTTTTGAGAACTGCAGCCGGGAAACTTTGGCACTGTCTCGCTCTCCTTACAGTCCTTCATCTTTAAACCAGAGTTGGAATTGGCAGATTTTAAAATCTGGGCCTGCCCTCTCATAGCCCTTCTGCATTTGGCCATGTTTGCTGGACTACACCTCCCATTTGCCCCAGTTAGCTGGTTGGGCCCATGGAAGTTTGAGTCCAGCAACCTCTGGAAGGCTGCTGGCCCTTGCACCAAAACTCTGCCTCTTTGCTGCTTTCTGAAAATGTAGGGTGGGGGATAGGAAGGGTCCCATCTGGGAAGAACCAGGCATTAGCTCATTCCCGGAATTCGCAGAAACCATCCCCTGAATTCTCCCCTACTCCTGCGATGCTCCAATCTGCAGCTCCGTCTCCCAAGAATGACCAAAGTGAGTGGAAACGGAGACACGCTGCAGCTGGCGATTCAGGAGGGCAGCCGTGTCGCACGTGGTTTTCCGTCACGACTTGCCAGGGCAGCACAAGCCCTGCGAGGAGCAGGACTTTACGGCAAGAGAATCTCAGTGACCGGAGAATCTCAGCTTTCCTTTGCAAAGTGAGTGACTTGGTCAAGTTTCTAGCCCTTAGGATCGAAAGTACCCTGGGGTGAGAGAGTGTCCTGGCTGAATGAGACTTCCTGGGCTTGGGATCGGAGGGAGGACTTCATGGGGTCAAGGACAGAGTTACGGACCCCGTTCATGAATAAATACAGGGGAAATCCCATGCCCCACTGAAGCCAAAACAGGGCACCAATTTGCATATGTAAATATAGACCTATCAGTGTCAATTTGGAAGAACAACAAGACATTTCACCCTGGCGGAGAGACCGGGAAAGCTTCACGCTCGCTCCACTGCCGCCCACGCATGGATCACCAACTTCAGTCCTCAAAGAGGACAGCAGTCCTCCAAAACAGAGGGCCACCCTTGGCCAAGCAGGACACCTGGCCACTCTCCCTGCACAGTGCGGACAGCAGCCGGAGTGCGTCCTCGTCCGGGGGACAGGGCAGCCGAACAGAGAAAGCAAGCTGCTGGACTTCCGTTGTGGGTTTGTTTTTTCCATCCCAGGCAAGAGGCAGAAATGGAGCCCCCCCCCCCGCGGCCCCACAGGCGGCCCCCACAGGCTGCGTCTGGC
The DNA here is from genome assembly GCF_004798865.1 of Varanus komodoensis. Classification (NCBI taxonomy): domain Eukaryota; kingdom Metazoa; phylum Chordata; class Lepidosauria; order Squamata; family Varanidae; genus Varanus; species Varanus komodoensis. Next base: position 1,069,820 of record NW_025336059.1, read on the forward strand.
TTGGTTGTAGGCCTTGACTCCGCCCCCGCCCACCCCCAAGTCAGGAACGGGGTGCTCACGCCGGACTGCGGTTCTGTGCTGCGAGAGCTTTGCCACGTTCCCTTCCCGGCCAGAAGCTCCGGCAAACTGCCGCGGGGTGGCCACATCCTGGTTTCCACGACGATGACGATGGCGGTGATGCAGGAGGTGCCTTTCTACGCTATTTCCACAGCCCAGCCTGGCATTTTCGCCGCCACTCCCTGTTTGCACCGAAACCGCTCCCAAGCGGAGATCCTTCCATTTTCTCGCTCGGGAACGAAGATCGGCGACCCACGTCGTGGGTTCCCGGGCTGGAAACATTCCAGCCAGAAAGACGGAAGAGCCTGGAGCAGCGATCCCAACATTTCTAGATGTGCCCTATGCAGGGAGAGGCTCCCACCAAAAGCACACTCCAGTGGGGACAGCCTGGACTGGGGGACGGAAAGGAAAGGTTCGGGGTCAAGCCCTGGGGTCCCAGATCCCGTGCTGCTCGAGCAAACAAGTGTTACAAGTGACCGACACGAGAGCCGCAATGCTCAGCAAAAATCCACCAAAGTTCTGTCCTCGCAGGCCCTTGAGAAAAGAGAATTCTCCATTCTCGTCACACGCGTGGCCCCCGCACAGCAATGGCTGCATGTTTAACAGCAATGATTATTTTCAACAAAGGGCTGATTTTCATAATTACTGCTTCAATGGGTTGCACTCCATGCGGGTGTTCTGTCTCCCACTTCCCACACCCTTTTCTAGTAGCTGCACAAATAGATGTTTTCCCGCATCCGGGAAAACTCTCTCCCAGTCTGCTTTCCCAGCTAAAGGTGCGTATTTTAAAGATTTATAGTGATCGTAGCCGTTGGATCCAACTTTTCCAGAAATGGGCCTGAAATGAGAATCAAAAAAGCAGTGCCCCAGTCTTGCAACACTGACTTTTCAAAAAATAATACCCAAACCTCCCCTCAAGGAGAACATGCAAGGATTGGGGGTTTTTGGAATGATCAGCTCGATGCAACTTTTCTGCCTTCTGCATTCCATGTAATAGAATGTCCCCGAAGGGCACAGGTAGTGAATTATGGCTTCTGTTAAGCAACCTGGCCCGGAGGAAGAACAAGGAAATAAAAAAACACCCCAGCCTTTCATTTGCCCTCTCGAATCGCTCTCTCCCGCTCGAGAATTGTGATTCGGGTTGCGTCATCTGACTCCGCGCACACGCCTCCGCATCTGAACCAAGGCACCTAGCAAGACCTCATTTTCTCAGCCAAGCCAAGATGGCCTAATACAGAACTCACTTCCCCCGTTTGTCCGCTGGCTCTGTGAAGTCCTCGCTGTTGACAAGGGCAAAAATAATATGAAACCAACCTTTCCATGTTACGGCTCGCGGCACCGAGTATATCGGAGGCCCATCGGCAAGACGAATGCCACGTTCCACGGAGCACGGGACGGGCTCTTTCCCGAAACACCAGCTTAGCCATAAGCCATCGGTGCTGCTGGTCGGGCCCTGGGGGCGAGGAGGGATGGGATGGTGGAAGAGCTTTCGGATCGGGAAATGTAATGGTGTTATTCAAAAAGGGCAGAGCGAAGGCCTGGAGGGAGAAGCATGGTGACCCCTCGGCAGAGGTTAGGGAAGGAAAGGAGGAAGTTAGAAGAAGGGAAGGAAGGAAGGATGAAGAGAAAAGGAGAGGAGGAGGATAGACACGGAGAAGGAAGGGGAAAGAAGAAAGGAAGGAGAAGAGAAAAGAAGAGAAGGAGGATAGACACGGAGAAGGAAGAGGAGGAGGAAAGTGAGCGCTTAGGGAAGGGTCGGAGCCACGCCAGCACATGCCACCAAAGCAAAACTGCCGTGCTATTTAAAACAGCGGCACCGTTCCCGCCTCCCAAAAAAAAATTCAAATCAAAAACAAAATGATTTGTTTGTTTTGTTTCCTCAACCCTCAATAAGCACACCCTTTCTAGCCATTCGGTACCCATGAAATATAAAACCAACCTATTCGTTGTCCAGGTTACAGGCTTCGTGTAGTTAATCATCGCCATTATGGCCAATGCCGAGGCACCAAGCGAGGGGGCAGGTGAAGCTACAGAGGAGCGGAAAACCAGGCGCTCGAAGCAAATTTCCACCTTGTGTTTTCGGGAGGTGGGTTTTCCTGTTTTGTTTTTGGCAACTGGGATGCTTTCTTTTATCAGAGCGCCCGGCTCCCTTCCCTTGGCCTTCCTTTCCCCAGCACAGAAAGGCAAAGGTCAGAGCAGCTTTTAAACCCAACCAGGTAGCAGTTATCCTCCAAAAGGGAATGCCGTGTCTCTGGTTTGTACCCAGGTTGCTCACGGTCCAGAGAGGAATGTGAGTCACGCATGGGCGGGGGGGGGGGGAGATCACCCTTCTAACTCGTTAGTTAACTTGCTTGGCTGAACCTTAATCAATAGGCAGGCACTCGGAGAGGGGAACAAAGAACAAGAAAGCCAACCCTTTATCTCGAATCTCCATCAGATAAGCCCTACCCAAGCCAGAGGAGAGAGAGAGACTTGCTGGTTAGCTTTCAGAGTTCAAGAGGGAGCCAAGAGCTGCTTCTACAGCTTCTGCTTCTTCCACAATATGCTCTTCTCTGAACTTATTTTAGAACTCTTCCCCTGTGCTGTCCACATTTTTGGAAGGGCCAGGAAGAGGGTGGGGGCCACGTCCAACCAAGCCCGCATCTTGGTGTGACTTGGGAAGCAAGGCCGTTTAGGTTCAGTGGGGGGGGGGGGTGTCCCTCCGGTAAGCGTGCCCGGGATCGTGGCCACACACCCAGGCTCCCTGCCCACGGCAACCCGCGTTGCCTGCCAGAACGCCGAATCGCAAACCGCTCTCGCAAGCACTCGTCCGGCCCAACGAGCCTCAAAGGCGGATGGCCAGTTCCAACCCTCTTGGCTATCAGCCGGTGCTGCTCTCCGTGATAAGGAAACACCCCCGATGTTGTGTTTTGGGGACTCTCAAGGAACGGGGGACCCCTGAATTCGGTAGTTCCATTTCAACAGACCGCATGCCAGACAGAGCCTCTGGAGCAATCCTTGGAATGTCAAAATGAACTTTTATTACCTTCTGGAAAACCAGTTCCCCAAAGCAATTTGCAAACACTTTGTTAGCACATGGAATGAGATAATTACGCATATTTGAATGTATAGTTTCACCCACGGTATCCTCTTTGAAGAAGGGGCAGGAGGAGAGCGCTCTTCTTTTGATTTTGAGTTTTTATGTACTCCGTTGTAGCCATTTCATGCTTTTTTGGTTAGGGGCAGTTTCCATTTTCCTCCTGTTTGCTCTCAGCAAATTGCAAGTGAGCAAGTTACTTATGCCCATTTTACAGCTTGCTTGGGGTGGGCAAGAGGCTTATTGGAAAGAAAACTCTCTAGGCATGGAAACCAATCCGTGCTTACATAAGATCAGGTTAGAATTCAGGAGGAAAAATATCTATTGCTTGACTCTGCACTGATTTAAATGCTTAAGATGCCTCCTAGTTTTAGTCCACTGTTAGGGATGGCCTCGAAAATAAGATTTTGAAGCTAGTATTTAAATGCATTTATCAAAATTATTCATCGATCTGTATATTTATTGCATACAGGTCGTCCCTCGGTTTCCTGGAATTTGTCCAAGCAAGTATGCACAGAACTACAGCTGTTGTTCTTGGGTTTTTAATGGTATTTTTCAGGTTTGTAGAAAGACAGCCAATTCGTAACCATTTTTAGCATGCAGTGATCAGAGTATCTGTATCAGGGCTGTTTGGTTTTTGTTTTTAAGGGGCATTAATGCTTGACTCCTGTAGAGGCTTACTTAAGAGTAATCTTCACCAAAGACAACGGAGCAGGCATAAAATTACCTCTTCTTTTGACAAGTCCTAGGCATTCTTATGGGGATAGTTCTTCTACGTAGCCAGAATTATTCCTGAGTCACCCTCCGCACAAACAGACAGTATTATCTAACCCCTTTCAATTCACACCAAGCCACATGTCCTTGGAAGGACCTAGAATTTTAACAGAACACCCTAAATATGCATAAACTGGGAGCAAATGCTATTAGAATAACTGGGACTTACTCCTGAGTAGTTATGGCCAGGATCAGGCCCTGGGCTATCATTCACTGATCCACATCTGCTGGAGTGACTCTTTTCAAGTCAAAGGGACTATTAAAATCCGGGGAGGTTTTGATGCAAACATTTCATTGTGGGAAACCACAGAATTTTAAGAAGTGGATTGAATACATAAAGCAACTTTTGGGGAGCTGTTGAGTATATACAGGTAGCCGATTTATTTTTCAGTGTAATGACTTTCCTGAGAAGGTATAATGGCTGATGTAGGATTAAAAGAATAAACCTTCGGTTGGGGTTCTAGAGGGATCACAAGGTTCCAAATATTTGAAAAAAGGGCGCTGGGTGTTTTTTGCCAGCTGCCATTTTGCTCCTCCATGGAGAATTTTTCAGCAGCCATGCAGGAAATATGGAAAGATTACCTCTGATACGAACTTCCTAGGTTTCTTTTTTCAAAGGGGGCTTTGAAAAAATTCTGGTCTGAAAAACGCCACTTTAGGCTTTATGTCTTCCCCCTGCCCCGTGGAATAGGGAAATAATGCCAACAGTGTCACAAATAATGCCAACAAAAGCGTTTGCATATTCATGAGGACTATCCTCATGCTAAGGTATATTGTTAACTGAGATCTGCTCAAGCTGATAGGAGCCTTGTGCCTGAGTTCAATGGGAAGTCAGCCTAAAACCTCCACCTCAACCCCAACACCTTCCAGGTGTGCTGGTCTACAAATCCCATCATCCCCAATGGGGGAGATGATGGGTACTGAACACTGTAAATCTTCAAAGTGCCAAAATGGGGAGGGAAACCCACCCCTTCACTCAGCTCCATAATCTGGGTACGGTTTATATACATGGCACTGGATGTCCTATCCTGTTCAATATGGCAGCTAGTTACACAACACAGGCACCTGTATGCTTACTCAGAAGTAAATCCCTGTGTTTACTCCTTTGTAAGCAAGCGGAAAATTGCCGCTTTAGATGCAAGCTTCGATTCGAAGAGCGTTAGACCAGGAGGGATGAAATCTAGTTTTTGATGGAAGTAGGTTAGGAAAGCTGAGAGCGACCGTCCTTTTCCTGTCACTGTTTTATCCAGATTTCCACGCTGGAGCACAAGACTAGATAACACTGAAAACAAGCTAGCTTTGAACGGCATCTTTCTAAAAATAAAAGCGAAAGGCAGGCAAATTATTCCGGCTCTCGCAGGTATATGTAGTTTTTGAAGGAAAACATGGCCACCTTACAGAACAGGAAGTCTGGAGCACCACAGGTCTTTTGACAACAACGTGGTAGGCAAGAGTTATGGGATTTGTAGTCCGAAACATTTGGAGCACACTTGGATGACTAAGCCTGTCCCAGGATATGGGTCTCCTAGCAGAGGCGGCCAAGAAAAGCACTCTGCGTTCACTCCCTTTAAGTCCACACGACTCAACCGCTTCTTCCTGGTTGGAACCAGAAGCGAAGCCCGGATCCCGCTAAAATGCGCACGTCTTCACTCTTGCCCCATTGACTATGTCAACAAAAGCTGCAAGGACCCCACCGAGCACGGACGGAAAGCCCAGGACAGACACCTGCCCCCCTCCCTCCGTGCCGTCCTTTCACGCCGTTGCCCCACGCAGAAACGCTTGCGAGTGCCGCCATCTCCCAGCGTTAATGAGCAAAACATGGTATGCGCATTTCATCTGTTTTCTCTCCTCCCCACAATCCGTTCTGCTTGGGCCTCCTTCCCGACCGTCCAGCGAGGACGGTGCAAGCAGAGACAGGTTGGGCTTGGCAGGGAAGAAGGGCCCCGAGAACTGGAGTAAAGTTTAGGAGGAAGCTGAGAAACTCCTCTTCTGCACTCGAGCATGAAAATGGCATTTTCCAAAAAGCCCCAGAGAGAAACGAGCAAGGAGAACCACTCAAAATGGCCCCTCTAAGCCAACGCCAGGAACGCCACCCTCGGTCAAAATCCCTGCCTCTCACCACCAGGTAATTTCAAACCCCCTTCAAGGAATCAGAGTCTCCCCCCCTTCCATTACATTATAGGATTATTTAAGTTTTAAGGATTAGTGAACAAAAACACATCTCTCTCTCTCGCTCTTTCAAAACTCAATGGTTCTAAGTATTGCCAACATGATTAAACTAATTTTCATCTTCTTCGTTAAAGCAGGTCACAACCATCAAGTTGTTTTCGGCCGGGGACAAAGCTGGAAAAGAAGGCAAGAAACCAAGGGATCACTAACCAAAGGTCTTTCGGATTCGACGCCAGTTACAAACCAGAGCCAGGTGGGTTGCTCTCTCCGTCTCAACGTCCCAAACCAAAGGGATCTTTCCCCGCCTAACCTCTGCATTTCAGTCATCGCAACTGATCCCAAGCTGCCTCCTTTGTCAAGCTCTGGGAGACTCACTTTCCCCCCATTGGTTGCCTGGCTCCTTTGCTTCCACCTGCTCCAACTGGTTTAGCAAGTCGCAAGGTGAATGTTTGAATTCATGAGTTTTTTTCAGCCATCTCAGCTCCTCACCCGCCTCCCGCAACTCCACCTTCCGTCTCCATGCAGACAACCTGATACTGCTTTAACAGACCTTCCCTCGCTCTACCTGGAGAAAGAGAAGGGAAGGAGCGAGTGGGACAAAAGCCCCGAAAGGGCACCTAAGCGAAAAGCCAACGGCCAGCCACAAACACCACTAAATTCCCCTATTCGTCCTCATCAATGGAATCCATCAGACTCACAAGGATGGTGACTGCATTTAAATGACTTTGGGAGAAGGGACCCCAATCCCACCACCACCAAGCATCATAAATCAATAAATACACAATTAAAGCAAGTTGTGGCCCATCTCTCGCAAACCACGTCAGCGCTGGGTCTTTTCCGCATCTCGACAGCAAAGACGGCACGGGAGCAGGGTTTTTAACGGCAGGTTTTGGAAGACACGACTTTCCTCTTCCTCCTCTTCCTCCTCCTCCTCTCTCTTTTTTATGATGCACGTGAGAAAGCAGGGCAACGTCTGCATACTTTAAACTACCCAAAGGAAAAGCAAATCCAAAAAAAAAAAAAAGTTAAAAATGGGGGGAGGAAGACGTGGAGTCGACACGGTGGAAGAACCGAGGATCTTGCTCGTTTACGCTGGACTGGAAGAGCTATGGAGAACGGCTAACAGCTCAGCTTACAAGTACTTCCTCAACCCCTCCCGGCGCAGGTGCATTATTTGCGTCCAGCCAATCTCCTTGCCCCGAGACGCGAACAGGTGTGTCCTGCCATCTTGGGATAGGACAGGGAAGAAACCGTGTGGGGTGGATGCAGCCACATGGACCCCACAAAAAGACTCTTCCTCCCCCCGCCCCCACCTCCGAGGGATTATTTCCTTTGAAACGTGGCTGGGAAAAGAATCTATTAACTCATGGGGTTATATCGAGCCCAGCTTCCTGTTGGCCTGTTGGATCAGCTTAAAAAAAAAAATGCAGGCCAACTGGTTGAAAGGGGGAATTTATAACAGGGTGTATCGCCGTCTGGAAACGGATTCTGTTAGGAAACCGACTTCTCCTCCTGGTTGCCGAGTAATTCTTCTCCAACTCGCCCTAAAGCAGGCCAGGGTGGTGGTGAGGAGTCCAAGAAAAGGGAGTGGACCTCCCTGCGTCCAGTGGGAACATGAGATAGCATCCCCCAGTTGAAATCATGGATGAGGATTTGTCAAGGGTGTCAAAGTATGCTCAGCTGGTTACTTGCTGAAGGCCCAGATTCATCCGGGGTGACCGAGAGACGTGCCCTGGAGTTCTCCATCCGTTTTGCCTTGGTGCCTGCTTTTTTGGCCGCCTCTTGGTTTGGCCCAGGCAACAGGGGTGGTGAGGGGCAAACAAGCAGGATTCCTTAGGTTGAGGAGCAAGAGCAACTGCTGGAAACGGGGAGAAAGTCGGCGGATGGGGTCCAAAAGCTGGAGCTGGAGCTTGAGTTATTTGGTCCGGGGGGATGGATTGGCTTCGGTTCCCCATGGCCACCTCTGTGATGGTCAGAAGGTGGTTCTCCACATGTTCTGAATGTCAGGTCCCCGTATTCCCAACCTCTGGTCCTGCTGACAGGCCGTTCTTGGAGTTGATGCCCCAAACATCTTCCTTCTGCCCATCCCAGTTCTAAAAGTCCAGCATGGTTCTCTTGTCCTTCTGCCTTCACTGGGCTTTTGGTGCCCTCTGATTTTTATTCTTCTTCGTGGTCATCAGTATTTTGTTGACACTTTGGAAGTGTGCTGTTCTGGCTATCCAACGAGTTTAGTCTTGGCTGGTCAATTTCCTTGTCTGTTCCAACTGCATCAAAACTGTTCCAACTGGGACACATTTCCTTATTTTTTTTCAGCCTCTGAAAATCGCACGTCTTAAGAATTATCATGATGGAGGTCTGTCCTTCGCAAGTGCACAAGGGCACACTTAAAAGCTCACCGATATGTGGAGCCTTGCCTGGTTCAGCTGTCAATTTCCTTGCCTGGTTCAGCTGTCAATTTCCTTGCCTGGTTCAGCTGTCAAGGAGAAGAGGACCTGAGAGGACGGACAGTGGTAGGTGAGGTTTGTGCGCTGTTGCCAGGATCCGAGGGCCTAGCCATCAATGGAAATGCACAGTAGAGCCGGAAATGTGCATCAAAAGGGAATGGGGATTTAGCAATGCAACCCTCTTGGCTTTAAGCACCGAGCTTAACCTCGCCAGTGTTCTCCACCATGTCAGCCCTTCCTCGAGTCTGCAGCTGCTCCAGAAGGGGGAGATATTAAGTTCCCCCCTTTTCAGAGCAGTTGCTAAAGGTGCACACATTTCCCCTCAGTTGCTTCCCAGCCCTTAAATCAGCACAAATCTGCCCTTCCTTGCCCCCCAGCCGTGATCTTTGCGCGTGTTTTGTGCACGTCTTTCCTCAAAGCGTGTCAGTGAAAACGAAAGCCGGTCCTTCTGCAGTGGTGGGAAGGCAGGCGGCAGCAAGCGGCAGGTTCCATGCTCTTGGCGAGCAGTTCTGGGCTGCTCCCAAGAACCCACGATGAAGCTGGCCTGTTGGGTTCAGATGAGCCGACAGCCCATCATGGTCAAGTACAACCCGAGCACAAGCTGGGTATTCTCCGAGGGGCTTGTTGGTGGAAAAGAAGCCATCCTACAGGGGTCTGGATGATACGTCGGCCCCTGGCTGGAAACCAGGTCAAGCAAAGGAGTCTTCCCTTTTCTCCTGCAGTGGGTGAAGCCTCCGTTTTTTTGGCCGCTCTTGATCCCTTGGCGGTTCTGTTGCAGTTCCACTGGTGTAGCCCTTGGAGGGTGGCCCGGTCTATACCGAAGGGCCAGTGGGCAAAGCCAACGGCTCAGACCCATCCGGCATTCTCAGTGTGGCTCTGAATTTGAGAGCGAACACATTTTGGGAGTTGATTTTGAGAGTGGCAGTGTGGCAGAGTGGTTAGAGCACTGGACGGGGACTCACGAGACCCGGGTTCTTGTCCCCACTTGGCCAGAGAGCTCAACTGGGTACTTTGGGACCCGTCATTAATCTTCAGCACAGCCTACTTCAAGGGGTTGTTGTGAGCTTAACATAGAGGAAGAGAAGAGCTCTATGGACCATCTTGGGTTCCTTGCAGAAAAAGGTGGGATAATAAATAAATATGGCATTTGCTTTGGGAAGGAGCTGATATGTACAGGATATCCCCAAATAATATTGCAGAACACTGAAATGCTACTGCGGGGGAGATGAGAGTGGGATCTTCGCGGACGCTGCTGCAGACCAGCAGGTGGGGTGCAGGCCGTTGTGATGTATCCGAACCACCTGTCCAGACCCTCTACAAGGTGCTCCACAAAGACACTGCAGGTCTCTGCACAGCTCCCGGCTCTGGACCAGCATCCGCCTGACCGGCCTCTCCCCAGGGTAGGTGATCCCGGCGTGTCTCTGAAGTGCGCACTCCCCAAAGGTGTGTGTGTGTGGGGGGGGGCAAATTGCGCACCCTTAGAAGGGCTCGCCAATTCTTTCTGAGCCCGTGGCTGTTCTCTGAGTGCCCCCCTGACAACGTTTTTTTCCAGGCCATGCATTTCTGCCCCCTTTAAAGAGTTGTCCCTTTAGTGGCGTGAGTCCGACGCGGATCTCTGATTCAGTGTGAGACACTTGCGAAAGAAAAAACGAGAGCAGATTTGGGAAGCTGCTTTCAGCCACGGGGCGTTTTCATCCTGTCTGCATTTGTGATCTGTCTGGGGGCACCTTCAAATGGGAAATGTACATGTTTGAAGTGGGAAAGCACCTTCGAGGGGCTGGGCTGGGGGCTGGAGGGTTGGACTCCAGGGTGACCCTGGGCCCCTAATTCACCCTCGGCCTAATTCACTCTCAGGGCTGCTGTTGTGAGAAAGTCGGTTTTGCAAGTCACTTGGGTTCCTTGCCAGAGGAAGAGAGATGGGATAGAAATGCAATGTTACAATAACACTAACTTCCCCCAAATGCACCTTTTAACCCATTGTCCAAAGTATGAAAATGAGCATTTAAAAAAGCTTTTGAAATGCACACTTTAAAAAAACCCAGCCACAATAGCACTTTCCAGAATTTGAAAGCAACTCTGTATGCTCAGGTTAGTGTTTGGGAGCAGGGCCTATTTGTACAACCGGCAAAGGGAAACAAAACCTTTGTTCATCCCTAGCATCCTTCATCCTAGCTTTGAGCATCACCAAGAATTCGGTGTGCTTTTTCTCGGCCTCTCTATGGTCCAGCTGGTGCACGATGGAGTGAGCTTTCAGTCCAGAAAAGTTTACACCAAGGGATGAAGTCCAGCATTAGAAATAACGTTCCACGTTCAAAAATCAAGTGTGGGATACCAAGAACTAGACTTCTGATCTGCGGTGGTTACCGTCACGTTTTGGAAACAATTATAGTTTTAAAAATCAGCTCCTGTGCACAGAGAGGACTAGCGGAGTACCGTGACCATGGAGTGCAACACCACCTCGTACTATTGTTCCTCCTGCTTGTTTTTAAGGAAGCTGGTCCCCAGCTTGTTGTGGAAGATGTTTTAATGAAATGGCCAATTATCATGCTAATTAGACTATGCACCTGGAAAATTCCCCCAAGACGCAAACTGATCGCTCAGAGGAAGGCCCAGAGCTAGAGGCCTTTATTTGCTGGAAGGGCCCTGTGCACACATGGACTCTGGAGGACTTGGCAACAGCATGCCGGGTGTCTTTGCTCCAAGAAGCATAGAAACAGAACGAGTCAGGAGGGGTCTCCCGGGCCATCTAGTCTGACCCCCGGCCCCAGCCGGCTCTGCTCATGACATGCCCACCATGTGCATGTCCAGCCTGTCCTTGAACACCCGCACCGATGGGGCCTCAGCCACCTCCCGTGGAAGCCCATTCCACACCCTCGGGGTCCTGACTGTCAGGAAGTGCTTCCTGGCATTCAAACTGAACCTCGGTTCCCTGAGCTTTGCTCTGTTGGAACGCGTCCTTCCCGCTCCACAGGAGAAAACAGGTCTCTACCCACCTCCGTGTGATACCCCCTGTATGTCTCCAACGGATCCCCTCTGAGTCTCCTCTTCTCCAGGCTGAAGAGACCCAGTTCCCTCAGCCTTGCCTCATATGGCATCCCCTGGAATCCAGCCACCCGCCTTGTGGCCCTTCGCTGATTCCAACCTGCCTATATTCTTCCTGTAATGTGGAGCCCAGAACTGAACTGAACCCAGTACTCCAGTTGCGGGCGCACTAGAGTCGTATAGAATGGCAGTAACGCCTCTCTTGACCCAGAAGCCATGCTTCTGGCTACACAACCAAGGGTGGCGTTTGCCCTCTTGGCCGCCACGTCACATGGCTGACCCATGTTCGGCCTGCAGTCAACCAGCACCCCGAGGTCCCTTTCACAAGTGCTGCTCTCCAGCCTCTTGTCCCCTAACCTGTGCTTATGACACCCATTCCTGTGCCCCAAGTGCGAGACCTTGCACTCATCCCCACTGAACGCCATCCTGTTGCGGTTTTAGCTGTGGCCGAGGGAAGGCAGTTCCTCCAGCCCCCACAGGGGTCTTGCCCCCCCTTGCTGCCAAAAATGAATCCCCCTTTTGTGCCGCCTCTGCTTGCTGGGTTCCCATTCCATGCCCTGCCCAGAAATCCTCTCGCTGTTCGCTCTTCCTCCCTCGCTGAATCTGGTGAGGAAAATCAGCTTATTGGTCTGACAGGGGTGTGCACAGATGGACCCATATTCCGTATTTGCACATTGGTGCAAGCACACAGAGAATTGGGGGTTTCACTTGCTGCGGGGAGCTCAACACGCCAATGCAGAACGAGCTTGGCCAGAAGAATCTCCCCGTGTAGCTTGTCCCCTGGACTCTTCCGAGGTGCTTGAAGAAGCTGTGCTGGGCTCCCAGCGAGCCCCACAAGGTCGGACAGAGGTGGGGGTTGTCTCTCCCCACCCCACTCCCCTCCCCAGACTGAGCATCTGTCCAGATGCGGCTGGAGCCCCATGATGCAGGAGCGAGCTGAAGTGGCAGGGGACCTTGGCTCTGGTGGATGGCACGATCGCTGGCAGACCAGGCCTGGCTGTGGGGCTGTTTGTGCCCCAGCACCTTTTCATTCTTCCAGTGAAGAGATGACAGGCTTATCTGGGCCTGTCGTGGGAAAGGGAAAGCTTCCACTCTCGGGGCGCGTCACCCCATCTCTGCAGCCGAAGGCACGCGTTTTAATAATGCGACTGTCACTCAAGGCTCGCAGCTGAAGAGCAAACGGGAGAGGAGACTTTTGCGTGAAAACTGCCGCTCTCGCCGATCACGTTTCTTTCCAGGGCTGGCCCAAGACAGTTTGCTGGTTTCAGCAACCCCCCTTCAACACTGCAGGGGCAGGATCCTGCACCACACTGGAGGGAAGCCACTAGCTCAGTGGCTTGGTGGGAGCACCAGCTTTGCAGGTGGACAGTCCCGGGTTCACGTTTCCAAGAAGGGGTGGAAGAATTCCTGGAGAGCTGGGACAACCCACCCCAGCAACACCGAGGCGGTTCGGAAGAGCAGTGCCGGCTGCGTGAAGCACACAACTCCGAGCCCCCGTGGCTGCTCCACACCCAGCAACCTCGCTGCTGGCGGCTTGAGGCCTCACCCTGCCTTGTTTGAAGGCCAACCCCTTTTATCATCTCTCTCTCCAGCGAGTTCAACTGACTCATCTCACAGCCTGCCAGAAAAGTAGTGTTGTATTAATCAGATCACTCAACCGGCATTTACACCCAAACAACTTTCTGAAATCCACGTTATATAAACTCCGTCACCCTACTTAGCTTCAGCCCGAACCACCGGATAACTGAGCTGCACCCGTAAACTCCGAGATACTTACCCGTCACAGGTGGATCACAGCCAATCGTGGCTTGTTCTGCCTTTTGGGGCGCCACTCCCCACCTGCTGGTGTCCTGCGGGTGCCTGGAGAGCAACAGGAAGGGAAAGAATGAAGGAAAAGTACACAGAATTGAATATGGAACACTAGGGTCCTCTTGACCAGTGGTTTTCAAATCTCCCACCATGGGAAATTTCATACTGGTCCAGGGGGGCGGGGTGGTTATCCTGCTCGCCGCGGACTGTTGTGGGGACTGGCTGTGCTCCACCACCTCTTCCTCAGTGGGCATCGCGTTCGTGGGGGGTGATGCCAGTGCCTCCAGGAGGGTGGGAAGGGGAGAGACGGCTGCCCCGATTTCAGTGTTTTGATCCTTGTGGCTCAGTTTCCGGTCGCTTTGGAGAATGTTCGTGTTTTTGGCGTTGTGTTGGAAACTGAAGCACAGAATTCCGCATTGTGTGGATGGTGCTGCTTCTTTCTGCCTCAGTGGTCTTCACCTGGGATCACAGGTGTTGGCCTGCGGCCTCCTCCGCAGTTCCTGGCCAGCATCTCATACGAGACAGCTGAGGAGCCTCTTTTAGTCCTTGGCCCAACTTCCATTTCTGAGATGCTCTCAGGGGCCGTACTGGCTCGCCGGGAAGGCCTGAAGTCAAAAGTGGTGAGAGCAACGCTCACCCTGGCAGCAAGAGCTGCATTTCGGCTTCTGAGAAAGCGAGAACACATACCAACCGTCGGTGGTTGGGGGCAGGACTAGGAAAGGAAAGGGGGCGTATCGCCATTTGGGGAGCCCCTGACGGCTACCTGGCTCCCCAGGTTTGTCCTGTAGGTCTGAGGTTGAGCATCCCAGCTCCGCAACCCAGGAGGAGCCCAACGCGCAGGTCGGAGCGGAGGTTTGCTCCGGTTGCTCCCAAGTCGGCCTCTCGCTGCACTGTTAACCAGCTACCCATCCTGAGCACCACACCCGTGGTGGAAACCTCGCACACCAAAAGCGGGGGGAAGCGCTTCAGGTAGGTGCGGTGTTCCCTGTGGTCAAGACGTGCCGCGTTTTTCACGTCGCTCGCTGCGCCGTGGCAGCGTCTTATCGGCAAGATCTGGGTTTTGTTTTCTGTTGTTCGGCGTGGGCCTCTTTGAACTTACCTTGGGCCCCGTGCGAGCGCGGCAGCAGTAAACACCTTGCTTTGTTTGATGACGAGAGAGGAACAGCCCGAGGGCTTGATGACCTCTGGAGATCGAAGTTCTAACAAGGGTAGGCCTTTCCTTGTGGCTGAGAGCCGGTTGGCTGTGTCTGTGGGGTGCAGTGGATCCAGGCATCACCAAGGGAGCATGCCTGCTCCTGGAAAACTGGATTAAAGCACTGCTAAAGATAAGATTTGGAAGCATGCAGAAGGAAAAGCCCTGCCGAAGAGAATCAGCGAGGCTTCCGCAGGGCCCTGCCTCAGTAATCGCATTATTTTTGCACACCTCCCGAGATGTCTGTAGTGGACGGGCTAGAAAAGCTTTTAATACTAAGAAATGTCCATAAGCACATGGGCAGGAATGATCTAATCGATATTGTTTGCTTGGACTTTCAAGGGTTTTCTGACAGGGTCCCTCACCAAAGACTCTGGAGCAAATTTCGGAATTCTGGAATAAGCGGAGAGGTTGTCTTATAGGTCAGTAACAGATTAAAGGAAGCAGAAAGTGGGAAGCATTGCAGGTTGTCCCCATGGAGAGATGCGAGCCGTGTGGTCCCATGAGGATCAAGATATTTCAACTGATTCAAAAGTGATCTAGAACGGGGAAGAGGGCACCTTTACTGACGAGACCGAATTATGAAGGATGGTTGAAAGTAAGAAGGGTTTGTGAGGAGCTCCGAAAGGGTCTCTCCAGCCCGGGAGAATGAGCATCACGAGGGCAAAGGCAAAATGATGCATGTTGAGCCAACTGGATTAAGTAGCGAGACCGGAATGGAGCCCCACAGGAAAGGTGGTGGCCGGCTGAGGCCGAGATGGCAATGCCAGTGTGCCAGCTCAGGACTTCTCAGTCTGAGAAGGGATCTGGAGGGATGCTTTGCTTTTCTAAACAAGCCTCTTGGGTGACGTGTTTTGGCAAAGCACCATCGGCAAGGCAAGGAAACTCCTGCTTGCACTGCAGGGATCACATCCGGGTTAAGGGGGGCATTCAGGGGTCTCAGACTTCCTGTCTTTCATGGGAGCAGAGGCCAGCTCAAAGCCCCACCTGCCCTTGTGGGATCTGCACCCAGAAGTAAAGTGGGCTGCAGGCAGGCTAAGCAAGGCAGAGGAGGAGGAAGCCCAAGGTGGGGGATCCATGAAAGACACGGAGGCTCTCTTTATGGCGAGCAGTAAGTGCCTGAAAGCATGCCTTCTGGGGGACATGGTGTACACCCCCAAAATCTGGCCCATTTTGGCATCCTTTAGCAGTACTTGTATCTCTGGAAATTGAGATTCTGCTTTGGATTCTGTTTGGATGCTGCGTCTGTATTTGTTGGGCTTGGCTTCTAGTCCTCATGACTGTGCAGGCTTCAGTCCGCAGAATCTCTTGCCTCAGCACCAGTGACCATCCATGTCTGACTTCCTAGGCCTAGATTTCTAAGCCAAATCTTGCATGTGGATTTTTTAAAAAAATGCCGCCTCTACCAGGCCAGGCTGCCTGTGTTTCCTCTTGGGGTTTGGCTCCCTTCCCCGCTCATCAGACCTGCAGATGCGCATGGAAAGGGGCACTGCGAGGTTTGGGGAGGTGAGAGCGATGCTTCGTGGGCACACCGGGCATTCTCCAGAGCGAATCCTCCCGGAAAGTCGTACCCTCCCTGTTGGGAGCCGGGAACCGAGGAGGAAAGGGGGAGGGGAGGGGAGGGGAGGGCAGGGGCTGGAGGCGCCGCCTGGGGAGGCACTCCCTTTGGCACCGACGCGCGGCCGGCCTCCGCTTCGCCGCTCCACCCTGCGTTTACACAGCAAGCCACTCCTGCTCTCTGCCCTTTACTCCAGTGGGGAGCGAACCGGTGGCGGTGGCAAGGGCGGGCGAGGGGGAAGAGAGGCCATCGGGAACGGTCCCAGCCCTCCAGCGCCCTGGCACCGCGGGCCGCCCACTCCCCCCGCCCCCGGGCGTCGAAGGGGGCCGTTGCCAAGATCCGGGCCCCGGCCCTGCCTCCCTTTCCACCTGATCCGGCGCATGGATTCTTCCTGCCCCTTTGTTCCCGCTCCGATCAATTTAAGTGGAAGCAGGTGTTCCCCTCCATGGCTAATCTCCCGTCCACGCCCACGGGCCGGCGACGGCTTTTGCATTCCAGATGGGTGACGGGAGGCGGGGGCGCGGTGTCGCCCCCCCCCCTCATTGCACTGGGGCTGAGCAGGGGGGCTGCCCTTGGAGGCAAAGCTTGCTGCGGGTTCCACACCGGGAGCCATGGAGAAGAGCCCCTTCGTGCAGCCACGGGGGGCGGGGGGGGGAGTCTTCCCTGGCTTTGTTCTGCTCCTTCCGCCATGGCAGCCCGTTCCTCTCCATTTCTGCCTTTCCAAGGCTCACCAAAGGCCAGAGGTGAAGGCACGAAGCCTCGGGAGGCAGGAGGGAAAGAGATGCCAGCTGCTTAGCCTGATTCGGCTTCGAGCCCAATCCCTTGTCTTGCGGCAGAGAGATCATGGACTCAGAGGAGAGTCACGTTGGAAGGGGCCGTGAAGGCCATCCGGTCCACCCCCTGCTGGTGCAGGACACCAAGTTGCACCACCCCACTCAGAGGGCTGCCCAGTTTCTCCTTGAATGCCTCCAGTGTGGGAGAGCCCCCCACCCCTCCAGGCAGCCGGTCCCCCTGTCGCATTGCTCTGACAGTGAGGAAGCTCTTCCTGATATCTGGATAGTTGCAGCTTGAATTATTCCGTGTCCTGCGCTCCGGCATCAGCAAGAAGAGATCTTGGCCTTCCTCTTTGTGGCAGCCTTGGAGGTCCGTACAGGGGGATCTCATGTCCCCCCTCAGTCTTCTCTTCTCTAGGCTGAACACGCCCAGTTCTCTCAGTCTCTCCTCACAGGGCAGCATTTCCAAACCTCAGATCATTTTGGTTGCCCTCCTCTGGACCCTTCCTAATTTACCTGCATCTTTCTTCAATCTTGGTGCCCAGAACTGGACACATACTCCAGGTGAGGTCTGACTAGTGAGGGGTACAGGGGAACTACTCCTGCTCGTGATTTGGAAGTAATAGTGTAAAAGATGAAAAAGATTCCTCTGGCCATGTGCAGATGGTGCTTCCTTTCCCACCGAGGAAGACAGGCTAACTTAGTAGGAAGAGGGCAAGGTGGCTGGAAGGGCAGGGCAGGGAAGGCGTGTCTTCAAATAACGTTAGGCCTGTCCATCCAGATGCAAAAGCTGCTCAGTTCAGTGGCCTAAGCGTACTGTCCTGCTTAGCCAGAAGGAAAAATCCGACCAGTCCTGCTGGTTTCCGGATGCTGGGAGTAATGGGAAATTTTTCTGTGTAACCGTGCCTAGAATGGCAACGCCAAGACCAAAGGCAGAAAGGAGGGCTTTCTCCCGGTCTGTTTGCACACTGTCCTCCAAACGGCCACAGCAAGGACACAGAAGTTGACCCAGCCCTGCCTACTGGGATGCCACACCTATAAGAACAACACGACGACAAACTTGCGCCTGAGTTTGCTCTTTTTTCCTCTACCCTCCCAATCCCTTCTTCCTTTTGTGTTGCGACTTTCAGATGACAAACCAAAGGAGAGCAACTTCCGCAATAACCATCCTTGTAAGCCACAATGGAGAGTCCTTTTTGGTTGAAGAGCAGAGTGAAAATGTGGCATTTAATCCAAATGCCTTGGGATGGATGGAAACTGTGAGAACAAGAACGCAGACAGAAAGAAGTGTGTTACTTGGCTGTTGCAATTACCTGGCCTCCCCACTTCTGTCTGAATATGCATGAACTAATTGTTTTCTCCACAGTATCATAACCACAGCTTCAACGCTGAGAAACAGGTGGCCCTCCCTTCCAAGTGCTCTTAGACTACAACTCCCATTACTCCCAGTTGCTGTCTGGGGCTGCTGGGGTTTGGACCGTTTGAAATGTATGTGCGAACTTAGACCTCTATAACACGCAAAGATCTCTGCGGAGATCTTGTAAATCTCCCCACAATGCCTCATGCACCACTCTGGAGGATTGTGGGAAGGCAACATGGCGGCCCTGTCGTTCAGGCAATGGAGGAGGAGACCCAGGTGAGAAACGTTTGCCCAGCTGGTGGTTCCGCCAAGAGCGGTCCCTTGCCTGTCATGAGATAAAAGCCCATTCTGTCTGCGCCTTGTGAACGTTCAGCTGCCTTCACGCCACACCGAAGGCCACAGATTGTGTGTTCTTGTGCTGGCGCACATGTGTGCAAACCCCCCCAATGTGCATTGCTCCACTTTAGTCTTTGGCCCGGGCTGGGCTTTTCCAGCAGGCGATCTCTCCTTTTTCCTATTTCCCCGCACCCGAAGCTTCACAAAGTGGCAGAAATGAGACGAGCCTACAGAATCGGTGTTGCAGTCCGTCCGCTGCAGAGTCCGTGGGTCGGAGGCTTCGCGAGCCAGGCCCATTGGCATGGGTTGCGGATTCTCCAACGGCCTTCTGTGTGGGCCGCAGACGGCACCCCGTGCCGCCCGGTCGCTTCCTGGGGTACCCTCACCGCCGGACTGCGCCCGTCACCTCCGCACCAGCACACATGCCTGGGCAAACAATAGGATCCTTTTACCTTTGCCGGGTTCCAAGAATGAAAATTAGCAAGAGCAGGAGTTGCCGCACCAGTTTTGCTGCCTGGGCGTCCGTTCCGTCCCCTCCTGGCTTGCTTTCCAAGCAATGCCTTGTTTCTCAGGGCCAATGGTTTCTTGCAGGCGGGCTCATTTCGTGCACAAAAGGCTGCGTCGAAAAGGTTTTCCTCCCGTGCACGTCCGTGGCGTGTCTGGAGCAAGACTTCCACGATGGTTGGCACTTTCCTCTCGAGGTGATGCTAGGAACGGCGTGAGTTTTGGACACCGGCTAGTAAAGATGCAGGCAGAAATGAGTTTAGGCAAACTTCCCAGATGCCGTGCTTGCGAACCACCGTGGAGCCAAAACTAACCCTCAGAAACCACTCCAGGGCTGGGCCGACATATAATGTTCGACCTCTAAAGTCCTTCCCAAGTTCAGATTGCTTAATTTGCATTCCTGAACAAAGGTGTCTTAAACAAAAGGGAAATGCAGAATTTCAACTGAGAAGAAAGTGCTCTTTGGTAAACATGGACCCTGTGGCGTGTGCTTTCCCACTGGGGAAAGAGTGCATAATGGGCATTGACGGAAACGTACAGGCCTTGTTCAAGCAGAAGCAAAATTCTAGTCTCTTCTGGAGGCATGCTTTCTGAATTTTGCAATCTTCTCCCATCCAGAAAAACAGACGAAAAAGGAGCCATAGAAGCGTATTCTGGAGAAAGTAATGTTCAAATATGCATACTCTCAAAAAAAAGGCTTACAAAATATGCATAAAGGTGAATTCCAAGCATTCCAAATAAATGCATTGGCAGAAATAGGTGGATAAATTATATATTTTCATGCACCTTGAACAAATCAAAATTCTGGATGAACCAGACTTGAGGCTGGAGATGTCTTGATCCCACATCCATCCCAACCTTCTTCCCTCCCACTTTGAGACATTTCAGCTAGAAAAGCCCATCTTGCAAAAATACGGATGGGAAAAGTACGGAGGCTGCTCTTCCTACTGCGAGTTCAGGGGTTTGCAAGCATTGCCACATGATTGTGCCCTAATTTAGAGTGTGCGCGATTTCGGTTGAGACCAGAGGACTGGAACACACGACGCAGAACGGTTCTAACGGTCAAGCTGACGCCTTCGATTCGCATTTCAGGTCAACCAGGCTGTGCAGTGCAGGGCAAAATCCAGCATACATGGTTTGCCTCTGCCCTTGCTTGTTTCTGGAAAATGCCGCCTCTCATCTGCATTTCAGCCTTGGCAATCAACTCATTACATCAGCGCATAAATAAACACCGGTTTTGTGTCCCGTCCACACCTTTTTCTTTTCTTTTTAAGGATCTTACTTCCTGAAGGCACATCTATTGCCATCAGATGGAAGTGCTGGGGCAGAAAGGGGAACTGGATTCTGCAAGGAACTGAAGTTGAAACTCATCGGTCAATTCAGTTCGGGATTTTTAAGTCAGGGCATCAGCAAGCGTTCAGAAATGCCGGGCGGTGGCCGGCACCTGGTCAGCCCATTCACCGCCTCGCCAGTCCCAAACCGACTGTGCCGACCGAGCTGGGAAGTTGGGACCTGGCCTGCACCCTCCTCCAGTGCCGGTGATGAGGTGGAGGCAGCGGGTGGAAGGGAGCCCGGAGAGGGAGCCCGGAGGCATGGATGGTGCCAGGAATCGGAGCCGAGGAGCCACTTTTGTGCCACTTTTTGGCTCGTCCTAATAAGGGCACTTTTGCTAGCTGCCCCTACGTACCACAGCCCGGAGCCCCGGCTGGGTCGGATGGATCCACGGCGGGTTGGCTTCCTTCTGTGCAGAGGAGCAGTGCTTTTGAGAGCCTTGGTTTGGGCAACAGGCACGCAGGAGATGGGCAGCGGAGAGAACTGGGGGGGCGGCAGGACCCCCCAGGAAGGCCATCCAGCATGCAGGTAGATGTGTGAGTCACAGGCAAGTCCTTCTGTTTGCAGGACCTGCCAGCAAGGTCGAGCGAGCAAGAGGACTGAATGCAAGCAGGTGGGGAATAGGAACGCCCCCATCCTTCCATGGAAGCCACCTCAGTCGACGGCTGCTGCTGAGCCAGTTCCTGAATGACCACCCGCACTTCCTCAGGCCCCTCCCTCAACCGCCCCCACCAGCAGGGGGACACGAGGTGGGAAACAGGGCTGTTTCCCCCGTGCCCCTCGGAAAGCCCATCATCTTACTCCTCTTCCCCCCGCTTCCCCCTTTCCTTTTGTGCCGTGACATTTCCCACTGTAAACCTGCAGGCGGGGACCGCCTCTCTTTCATGGCTCGTATGCAAGTCGTTTGGGGAGACCGTTTGGCCGAGAAACAGGATCACGGCATTACGCAAACCAGCCACAGATTAGCCTCTGGGCCCGTGGACTTTGCCCACCTTTACCCGCGGCCACACAGGAATCAGCCCTGACTAGCTCGTGTGTGTCTTGAGGGAGGGGCAGGCTCATGGTCCCCTCCCTTCCCCTAAAAGTGTATGAGCAAACACGAAAGCAGCTGGAGGAGAGAGGCGCACAGCACCCCCCCCCCTCGCAGGTGTACGGGAAACAATACACCCGGACTAATTGTTTGGCTATCCGTCCATCTGCATTATAGCACAAAAGCGTTTGTTTCCCCAGATGAACTTGGAAGAGTTTGCACAGAGACACACATGCACAAAAAGGCACTCGGGGAAGCTCAGACAAAAGTGAAGAGGATCCTTTTGCGAGATCTCTTAATTTCTGCCCCCTCCCTTCCAATCTGAATACCGGGCTCCAGCGCTTGAAAGAGGCCAACGGGCACACCTGGTTCGCGGCAGGCAAACAAAACAGTTTTGGGTGCTGATTTCATTGTCATTATGAAATGTATTTACACTGTTGCTTTAGAGTTAGCCTTAAAAACATTAGACATTTTTAAAGAGGAAACAAAGGAGAAAAAGAGCCATTAGAAGGAAGAAGGAAGGAAGAAAAAGACGGGAATGCAATCTGACAACAAACACTCGCAAAGAATCAAAGGTGATGCGGTTAAAAGGCCAACATTTCCCAGTTGAAACTTCCTGAATCTCATCTGGAAGAGTCTCTGGACTTTCAGGGTTGGAGTGTGCATTTGGAGTCACGGGCGCTCTCACAAAATGGCTGCCACAGGCCCAGCCTGCCTTTTTCTAAAATGGTTGCCATGATGGATGTGGGACAGTCACAAAATGCTCCTTTCCCAGAAGGCAAACCGGAGAGATGAAAAAGGAGGGCTTGCCCCAAAAGTCCGACGCAGAGATCGGGTCTGAGCTCCAAAGCAGAAAAATTCCCTTTTGAACCCAAATAAAGAGTTAGCCCCCCAAAAATGGCACCTCGGAGCACTTTGCTCCACTGCATACCAACGTCCCCCACTTTTTAAAGCCCATCTTAATTTAAGGAGTGAACTATAAATCGGGGGCAGAGGAGAAGACGCTCAGACGTATGTTTGCCGACACATTCGCACGAAGTTGCAGAACTTTTGTTTTCCTCTGCTTCTATATATTTTATGCATTCGCTGTTTTTCTTGTCTTGCCTGTCGTGTCTGTGCTGCTTGTCCTTTTAGTATTGCATTTCCTCCTCTTGCCTTGGCGACAGCCGCCTGAAGGACTTTTGTGGCCGGCCTGGGGAGAGATTTCGCCAATGTTCCCTAATTATTAATCTACTGTTGAGTTGCGTAGACATCCAGGATCTTAATCCCCCGGTTTGGGGGACAAAGCAACGTTTCCTCACTGCTTTGATTCAGTGAGACGGAATCACAGGCACACGGAAAGATTTCTGCTGGGCCGGAGCGCCAATGCCTCGAATCCCCACCGCCTCCCGTGATTCTTCGGGGTTTTGGGCCGGCGTTATTCCAGGCCTACTTGGAGATCCCCGAAATGAACCTTTAATTTTCCACACACCGAGCAGGGAGTTCGCCCCCAGCAATCATCCGTGAGTCAGAAATGCCTACTTCCCTATTGCAAATTATCTGGCGATCTACGGTAGCTTATACACCCTCCACACCCTTCCCTCGCGCTTCAGTCACGGCCAGCCGTGAGATCTGTGCTTTCTTTCTTTTTGTGACTGAGTCCCAGATAGCAAAGCGTGGGCTTTGTAAATCCTTCTCCGTTTCCTGGATCTGCCGGCACCGCTGCATGTTTTTATTTATTTATTCATTTTTGGATTTATATCCTGCCTTTTTCCTACCAAGGGCTCAAGGCAGCTGACATCTCCTCCTCCATCTTATCCCCACAACAACAACCCTGTGAGGTAGGTTGGGCTGAGAGTCTGTGAGTGGCCAAAAGTCCCCCAGTTGGCTCCATGGCCAAGCGGGAACTCGAACCCAGGTCGTCTGAGTCCCAGTCGCATGCTCTTAACCACTGCACCACGCTGCCTCTCAGTGTTCTGCTCTTTGGTGGGATCGGATATTGCACCGACCTATTTGTGCAAAGAGAGGATTTCGATTACACCGGAACTGGAAAGGGCCACGCTCTTTAAAATGGCCGGCTTTTTGTTTGGCTTGCATGCTTTGGGAGCATCCGGGGGACCGGGCGATGCCGGCGCAGCCTGTCCAGAGCGGAACACAGAGAGATGCCATCTTGAGCTTCTCCCAGCTCACTGCGCCAGCTGCAGGACGGGGACCCACGGCAGACGGGCTTCTCCAGGTCTGGCGCTCAGGCAAAGCAGCCTCATGTGGGAATGCAAATCCAGAAGGAAGCCGCTGAGGTTCCTCCGTTCCTTGCATTTGGCTATCAAATGAATCGCACCTGTGACATGCAAATGCCTTTGAGGAGATCAGATCGATTTTCCTCGGGGTGACGACCGGAACCCCTGAGCAGTAGAGCCCGTTTGAAAGCCCCCTTACCATGCTCCCTTCCCCGGGGGGGAAATGATTCAGCCAGGGTCTAGTATGCCAAGGGTTGCGTGTCGGTTGCCACTGAAAAGGGGGTTATTCTAACCACGAATAACCCATGAAGGGAACCATGGTTTGTTGCTGGGTTGTGAAGGGTGAGATGTTCGCCATGGTTTGTTATCTCTGCTGAGTTCAGGCAGCAGGATAATCCGGGAGGAGAGTCAGTTTGGTGGTGTAGCAGCCAGTTTGTGGTTAAAAGACGAGGTTGGGTCTCGGGAAAGCTGGATTCTAAGCTACTTCTGGCCCCGAGGCTGACTGGGTGACTCTGAGGAGCAAAGCAGGTTACACTGGCGAGGAAGATGGGTACATCTGGGAGCTTTTCATCATGGCCCCTGCTGGGCGGTGGGCCCTTGACCAGGGCCCAACCAGGCCTACCTGTATGTCGGCTCTGTCAAGGTCCCAAACTCTGAGAACCAAGCTGCTAGTGCATAGGACATGGCACGAGCGGATGGGCTGGGTGAGGAGGGCGTTACGGCCATCAGGTGAGCTATGCAAAGGCAAGCGAGCAAAATCAGGGGCGTGGGCCCTCCCTCGTTATGAATCGGAGGTGCTCTGGAGATTTTGGTTTGCACCCTAAAAGAAGTCCCCTGCATAATTGCCCTACGTATAAGCCACCCCTGTATCGGGAAAGGTCCCAGTAAAGTGCAAGTTTTACTGTTGCTATTTTTGCAACACGGTCGAAGGAAAAGGAACAGAAGAGCACTCTGCATAAGCTCAGAGGCCCTGCACCATAGGTGCCTGCCTTTTCGTGAACTACCACAGAAGTACCGGCACATTTTGTGTCCGTCTCGTAATTCCCTGCCTGGCGGATTAGGCAAAACGGGATACGGGGCAGGAAAGCGTGGAGGCGCTCGGGAGACCCTGGACCCTGGACGCCTTCGGTGAAAGGCACGTTTGACAGCCGTGCCCGTTCCGGAGCTATCGGGTAAGCGATAGCTGCAGAAGCAGCTTGGGGGCTGAGCTGCTCCCTTCTCGGGCCGGGGAAGGGGGCGGAAACTTCGCGCTGAGCCCAATTAAAAGACCTCCTTTGAGGAAATCGCTCCCAGCGGGGAACTGACTCCAAAACAACAGTTGGAGCACGACATCAGAAAAATACCGGAAATTTGCCCCTGGGATACGTCGGGAAGGCGGCACAGGGGAAAGGGGTGGAGGCCACTCCGTGTCCAGGCCGACCTGCAGAACGCACCCAGGGACCGCCGGGGTGCTGACGGATGTGGCTGGCTTTGGCGCGCAGGGCGGGCGTCCCGTCGGACACGATATTTCTCCTACGTGGAACCAGTGGGGACCTGGGGCTGAGGAAGGGCACGATCCGGAGAGCCGGGGGCGCCTCCCACCCAACCCCATGTCTTTGGCCATGTGCGATTCCTTGCCAAGGAGTTACCCGCCCTTGACTGGGTTCAGACAACGGGATAAGATCGCCGTCTGAACACTGCTGGATGCTGTTGAAACACCGGTTGTCCCGTTGCCTGAATCCAGCTGTGAGGACCACCATGTTCTGCGAACTGCAAATGACCCACAGTTCACAGCCCAGGAACAAGCCGTGGCTCAGAGACAAGCCACGTTCAACCCTCAAGTGGGGTTATCACATGTGAGCTCGGCCGGCGGCCGTCCCTCGGCCGCACGTGGAAGCAAGCTTAGCTTTGACAGCTGTTGGCCCAAAAGGGAGCAAATGGACTTTTTGCCAGCTGTGGCAGTAGATAAATGCTGGGGTTCATCCAGGACCGAATTGCCCAAATGCTCCATGGTTCATTTAAAATGGCCCTCGCTCGCCTTCGCTTCTCATCGCCCTTCTTTTAATCAAGGCTACTGTCGGGGGCCGGCTCTCCCCTTGTTTGTTGCAAGCTTCCAAACTACGGACAGCCTCTGGCAAAATATCTCCTGATTGTCGAAGCACGGCTAACAAGCTACAGCGACGACAAGACTAGTTTCTGTGCATGTGCAGAGTGATTCCTTGACCCCTCTGTGAATGGAAGGCTGATTTGGAGAACCCCTTCCCAACCAGTGCAGCCCTCCTTAGGTTTGTCTGTGAAGGCCTCGCTTTCTAGGCAGCAATTCGTATTTGTGGATTGCTTTTTTGGTCAGACCGAAGTTAAAAAGCAACAGCCATCTAGAGAGAATGCGTGAGAGCGAAAACGTGGGGAAGGGACGAGCGTTTCTTCATTCATATGAGTCAAATGGCCCCACAGGCAGATCCGTTTCGTGGCCCAGCCCTCGGCCACCCTCTCCAGTTCCAAAATGACCGACCCACACTCCACGAAGACGGGAAGGCGAGCCTTTAAAATCTGCCGGAAACTCTAAGGCGGCATTGATCGTCTTGCACCGTTGTTCCGCACAGTCTTCCCCTCCCTGCACAGCCGCAATTTCATCATCCTCCTCTCCTGCCTTCCATCTATAATTTGTTTTTCTCCTCCGTTGTCCTCAACGGAACCTCATCTCCACGGAATGAAATGTTTTCAGCTAATGCCATTGGGGCTTTCAGACAACTGGCTCTGCGGCGCTCTCCCCTGGGCATTTCCGCTCGCTGATTCTGGAAAACACGGCAAGCCTCCCCTTTCCCCTTTTGCCAAGAAGTCTGCTCAACGAGGCATGGATATCGAAGGCTTCCTTTAATGTCATTCTCAGCAAACAAGGGACAGGTTTCCGATGAGTTGTGGCTGCACCAAAACGCTTCGGGGTCTCCCCAGTTCTCGTTTGGCCAATCTTAACCTCAGTTTTAAACTTGGGGGATTTCTCTGTGCTCAGCTGGGTTTCATCTTGAATTCTGAGAATCCCTCTTTTCTTGGTCTGTTGGGCAAGCAAGCCTCTAATATAATCTTTGCTAGCTCTTTATTTTCCCAACCAGATGCATTTTTGATGGGCAAAATGTGCTGCAAAGCTTGTTCAGGAAGGAGAGCTGAGTTTTGGTCCTTATGGAGGCTCAGAAGCACCAAATTCAGTCAGTTCGCATTAACATGCAAGTCCTTCAGAAGCTATGATGCCCAGGGACTCTCAGCTCTGCAAACCCTCCACCAGACCAAGCTGTTGCTCCGATTATGTTTTCTGCGTGCACGCAGGTAGAGGGGAAGCTTTGGCACCCCAAATGCATCAGCCCTTGGCAGCCCCCGTCCAAGAGGAAGCTGCGTGAGCACCAGCGGCTCCGGGAGCTGGCTGCTTGCTTTTGCGGACCCGACCGGGCTTCTGCTCCCCGCGTCTCCGAGGGCATGTCAGGGCTGGAAAAGGGGCTCAGAAAGAGCAACAGAAATGATCCAGAGGGCAAAGGTTGCAACGGTTGGACTCTGGAGCCTGGGAGGAGGCGAGGAGGCTCGCCGGAGGCATGCAGGGCGGAGAAAGCAGGTGGGGAGGGCTTTCCCCTCCCTCCCTCCCTCCCAAGAGAAGGAGCTATCCCATGCAATTGAATGGCGGGAGATTCTGAGCATGCAGAAAGCGTGGCACATGGGCAAACGGAGAGAGTCCTTATGCGAGGTATGACGAGGGCCACCCATCATGTGAGCAGAGGAGGCGCGCTGCTCCCTGTGACGGCGGCACGAGAGCAGTGTTGCTGAGCTCGGATCCTGCAGGTCTTTCTCGCCGTTCACCGAGGCAGGAATGCTGCGGATTCAGAGTGTTCCTGAGCTACTGCCAAGTGACTGTTCCTCTCCACCCTATCTGTGAGGGGCTAGGAGATGTGGGTCAGGTTTGCATTGGATCCACACTGGCATTTGGCCCGAAAGGGCTTAGCCACCGGCCACCCCCACCCCAAATCATTCCACATGAGGGTTTGTCCTGAAATCAAATACCTCCGATCCCTGTACTTTGGCGACTCGGTCCTTTGGAGACACACAGTCTGGAAATATTTAGTCTTTCGCCTTCCATAAAGGGAGCCCAAACCTGCAATTTACAGCTGAGCACGGCTGCCCTGGATGGGGTATCCTGGCGGGTGTTCGTTTATAGGGCCGCCATAAGTCGGAGGTGGCTCGGCCGTACGTCACGACGGAAGCAAAGCGGAATTTGCAAACATGCGCTTTCCTTCTGGGCTTGTGGGGCCTTGGATTGTTTGGCGTGGGCACGTCCTGCCCTCAGTGCTTCCCGGCTTCCCCCTTGCTTGACCCGACAAAACTCAGCAGCGAAAGAAAGGGGGAAGCCTGGATCGGTTTTCTTGCAAGGAAAGATGCTCTGTACAAGAAGGATGTAGGATCCCTTTCCACCCGGGGCCTGGATTCATTCTGGGGTGAGCTAGGCCAACTGTAGAGGGGACGGGGGTGGAATCCACAGACCAAGGCCGTGGGGCCGAGGTGGAAGAAAAAGCCAGGCTGTTTTTCTGCTGAAGTTCTTCCTGTGAATACCAAAGCAGCCGAGGAGGGAAAAGGTGAATCCATGGACTCCACCAAACAAGGGCATTTGAGGGAAGGGGTGACGGCAGAAGGAGTTGGGGTGCCAGGAAACGGGGTGTAGCCAGCTGAAGGAAACCAGGGGATGGGGTTGGCCCAGACCCCCCCAAAAAAAGAAAAGCTTGTCTCTCTGTCCGTTGGAAATTTACAAAGAGGCTTCAAAGGATGTATTTCTTTGAGCCGTTCTTTGAAACAGAAGTGCCAAAGGTGGGAGTTAATACCTTACCAGTGAGGGAGAGAATATAATCAGCCACCCATCTCTGGTGCATTATTAACTTTCCCCTATTGTCAATTCGTCTCACGGCTTGGCAAATCTAGTTAAATGACGCTTGTTGTTGCTTAAAAAATTATTTCAACAGTCCCATGGTTAGGTAGTGGTTGGAGTGGTGAAGAGGGGCCCAGGAGACCTGGGTTCAAGTCCCACTTAGCTGGGCGAGCCTTTGGGCCAGGTGCTGACTCTCAGCCTTGCCTACCTCACAGGGTTGTTGTGAGAGCCGGTACAGGGCAACTGAAACCCATCTGGGTCTCCACATGTCGCTTCCAGTCTGTCCTCTCCACTGATTACAAAACCCATCTTCCATTTCCTGTCACTCACACATGCACCCACCCCTCAGCTGACTCCCTTCCACTGCTGCAATAGAAGAAAACCAGAAAAGAAATCCACTCAAACTTTTCTTCTCCAGGTAATCCTCACCACAGCCCTGCGAGGTGGGCCGGACTGAGAGAGAGGGACTGGCCCAGAGTCCCCAGCTGATCCGAGTGGGGCCCGGAGCCCAAATCTCCCGAGTCCCAGTCCAGGGCTTGTCTGTGTATTTACTAATAAATTAAACTCGGTCTAAAGACTCACATTTATGCACGTGAATAGTTTTGTTCTGAGTGAAATTTCAGGAGGGCCTCAAGTGCTGGGAATTAATTTCAAGATGCAGGGGACTAAGATGAAGGGATGTTGGAGAAGAAGAGAAGCTCCTTCTAAAGCTATGAGGGTCCGGGTGGCCTTCTTTCCTCTTGAACAGAGGACTCTCCAGTTTCTGGAGCTTGAAGGTGGCCTTTATTTGAAGCAAAGTCTGGTCCACATCGTGGGGAAAGGAACTGGATTTCTGTGTAAATTATAGTCACCATTTCTAAATTTAGGTATGAATCAGCTTGTGCAAACTTGTGCTGGTTGTTGGCCTGTTTGGCCGATGCATTTCCTCTTGGGTGACTCAGAGTGGGCATTCTAACGTTTGGGCCAGCCCCAAAGGGAATCCAGTGCAGTGAGAGGCAGCGTGGTGCAGTGGTTAAGAGCGCGGGACTGGGACTCAGGCGATCCGGGTTCGAGTCCCCGCTCAGCCATGGAGCCAACTGGGGGACTTTGGGCCAGTCACAGACTCTCAGCCCAACCTGCCTCACAGGGTTGTTGTTGTGGGGATAAGATGGAGGAGGAGAATGATGTAAGCTGCCTTGAGCCCTTTGTAGGAAAAAGGCAGGATATAAGTTGAATAAATAAATAAATCCAACCGTGCAACCCACAGGTGTTGCTCAAAGTCCGATTTTATACCCTTCCCCCTTAAAATTGTCCAGGGGTTTTCTTGCCCCTTCGAGTCGCAATTCCATCAATCCTCAAACTTGGCGGAAAGCTTTCCTGTCATCGCTTTCAGCCCAAGTTCCAGCTTGAGAGTGTATGGGCGCCATCTCCGGGACAAATATTTATGCTTCTGGTTTGTAACGATGGATTATAATTTGTTGTTGTTCTTGTTGTTTTTACTCCCCCAGCCGAGTAACACGGACAAGTTTCGTTGTGTTTACGTGCCGTCAAGTTTGACCTCCACCACATCCCGCCCTTGACAGCCCTGCTCTATTTTATCTGTTCCTGCCGAATACGGGAAGACCTAAGCAAAAACATGCATTTTTGACCCCAAGAGGAAAGAAAAGCCAAGCGAAGAGTTAACACGTGAAAAGAACCTGTTTTTCCCAATCCAGCTAAAGTTGCAAGCAGATCCAGTTCCAGGAGGCGCTTTGCAACTCCTGTTCAAGTCCAGACAGAACAGGAAAAACCTGCGGAAGGCGTTGGTTTTGGAGAGTCCTGGCTAGGGGGCTGGGCCTGCGCAGGTGAGTGAGACGTCAGGTTTCTTCGTTACCTGCCAAAACCTCCAAACAAGGAAAGGGAGAGCTCAGATATCCGTGGAAGAAGAAGAAGTTGGAGAAAGAACACAGGGGCGACAGGCAGAGAAAAGGAGCGGGTGGTTTGGTTCTTGCGTGGCCGGTTTGCCGGGATGGGGAAAATGGAGCGCTCTTGGCGCTGCCGGGAACGAGGCACAGAGGTTTCACCGAACAGGGAGGGAGTCCTCAAAAGGCAGAAGCTGTGCTTTGGCAAGGCTTCTCGAGGCTGTTGCTGGGCCGCTGCGCTTCTGTTCCCTCGCCCGAGTCGAGCTTGCTTCATTTGCAAAGAATGACGGGCGGCTTGTGTAGGGGGAGCGGAGTCCTTTCCAAATGATCCTCTCGCCTGGTACAGGGTGGTTTTGCGAGAGAGAGCAGGCCTGCGTTTAACGGCATGATTCACAGAAATGGGGATCCTTCCAAAGCAGAGAAACAGGGCACGGATCTTGGGCTGATTAACTCCTTCAGTGGAGTACTTAGAGTGGAGCTGTCATTGTTATTGTGTTGTATTTCTATCCCTTTTTTTTCCATCTTGCAAGGAGCTCAGGGTGGCTTATACGGTTCTCCACTCCATTGCGACCTTCACAACACCCCTGTGAGGTAGGCTAGTCCTGGAAGGAGGGGCTGGCCCAGCGTTACCCAGTGTGCTGCAGGCACGGCTGAGGGGGCACTCGAACCCAGACCTCAACGCCTCTCGGCCCAGCACTGCTCCCGCCTGGCAAGCGAAGGAGGCCAGTCCCGCAAAAAGCATTTTCTGGACCCTCACCGTAAGCGCTGAGCCCTCCTGACACACACACTGTTTTCTTCCAGGCTGTGGCGGCCCGAGAACGGTCAAGATCCAGGCTGCTCTGGGGCCTCCCTGAGTCTTTGCAGGATCCGGCAGTGGCACATGGGTGATGGAAGCAGAGTTCAATAGGAATAGTGTGTTCAACCAGTTTCTTCAGATTCCGTTTTGAAATTCCTTCTGACCATGTGCATCTCAGTTTACAAACTATTTTTTTGTTTCTGTTTGCGTGCACGCTCTCTCTCTCTCTCTCTCTCTCTCTCTCACTGGCACGGATTAAAAACCCTGAAGAATACTTAAAAAAAAATCCATGTTGCACAAATCACAGGGCCAGAAAAATAGCCATAAATCAACCCTCTTTGCACAGGTTGCTGTTGCATAAAAGAGAAATCCAAAATTTGCATACTAATTTGTACTGTTGCTACCCCAAACCAGTAAAATGTGGTGAAATTTTGGCCCCAAATGGAATTCTCAAACACCCCGAAAGATAAGTGGATTTGGGGCAGATAGGAAAAACTCTCCAGTGGGGGTGAAATTCCACTTTTTGCTGTCTCTCTAAGTTTCCCAAGGTATTTGGCGGTCCATTTTTGGTCTGGGGTAGGCAGACCCGATTCGGCAGTGGCCTTTTTGAGCTACATACAGCTGCCGGTCACATTTTATCCAGCTCCCTTTCCAGTCTGTCTCCCAGAATGGCAGAGCCCCACCCCAGAATTTGAATCGCTAGGTCCTCCCCTGAGTTTCATTGCAAAGTATGGGGCATCCTTCCCACCCCGAATCCAGGACGCAAATCCACTCTTGTGGGTCCCTTCGCACCTCGGTAAGGGCGGACGCTCCCTTGTTGTCCCCAGATGAGGAGACCGATCCTGGCTCATATTTGAATGGGTTGATTGATCTGTATACACATAACCTTTGAAATAGCGACTAGGATTTGCATAGAAATACAATCGGCCTCCTTTTCGTAGGAAGCCTGCAACCAGGTGATCCCCGCGTGGGAACCATGGGGGGACGCATGAGGGAAGTATGCGAAATGTTGCATGGTGTGTCGAAAGCGGAAACGGATTAACGTTTTTCCCCTCCGTCTCCATCCTAGAACCCAAAGGGGTCAGCCCCACGAAGCCGGCAGACTGAGGACAACATAAAAGAAGTCCTTCTTCACGAGCACAGCACATAGAGAAACGTGGGTGGCTTTCAAGGTGGACTGGAGAAATTCATGGCGGAGAAAGCTGCTAGTCCTCATGGCCATCTGCTTCCTGCTGGATTAAAGGCAGGAAGCAGCTGTTGCTGGGGAGTATGGGTGAGAGAGTGTTGTTGCTCGTATCTTTTCTACTTATGGGTTTCCCTGGCAATCTTTTTGGCCGTGTGTAGACAGAATGTTGCATCAGGGGGACTCTTGGCTGACCAGGCATGGGTCACAGGACGTCCTTACACCTGTGACACCATTCAGGTCCTTCTCAGGACGCGTGCAGCTGGACCGAGCAGCTGGACATTGCAGCGTATCACCAACAGTGCCCGCTCTGCTCCAGGTTTCAAGCCTATCCCACCCTTCCTGCCTTGGGCGCTGCGTTTTCTCCCTCTGTCACATGTAGCAAAACTTAACCCATCTTAAGTTGCCCCCTAGAAGTGGGGCGACAAGATGGAACTTTTCCAGGATATGGGGGGAAACCCAGTCCACCAATTCACTTTGAGATGGCTCGGGTTTCCTCATGGTTCGAATCCAACATTCCTTGTTGGTTCTGAATCAAAAGGCACCTGGATGCTTTCACCAAGAAGGAAAACTGAACGGATGCTACAGCCCTTTCCATATCGCTCATTTCCGTGCCGTCTTTGCAAATCAGAGGGAAACAAGTTTTAGGCTTTTGCAATGCAGTAAAAAGGGCACGGAGCTGGCTGTATAAGCTTCCAGATAAAACAATCACAGAATCGTTGAGCCACGGGGTAGCCGATATGTCGCAGGGCGATTGTCTTCTTTATGTCCGTTTTATTTCCCATGTCCGGGTCAATGGATGCTCTGCCCATTTTGAAATGAGTCAGGGTTTTTCCGTGGTTTGTGGGTATCTTTTCCACTGCTCGCTAAATTGGTTCAGAGAAGTACTTCTTGCCCGAGCGATTCGAGTGTGATTTATGCAAAAATAAGTAAGTAAATCAATAAAATAGAGTCATTTGCACAGATCACGCTACGCAGTAGCTGCCTCTTTGTGCAAATGTCACGAGCTGTTCAGCAAAAAGGGGTCCATTTTGGCTCGCTTGCGGAAGGTGTATATTGCGGAAATTTGCCTGATCTTGCCACATCCCTAGATGCAAAAAACCCGGATCTTATGAGTCAGATCTTTGGCCTGTGTTGGAAAGGAACTAAGATTCACCTCTCAGGCATCAGGCATGGCAAACCTGCATGGAATCTCACTGAATGATGTATCGCTTTGACCTGCTTAAGCAACAGGTTGAAATGGGTCCAGAGGAGACCTCGGAAATGCAGGAAGTTCCTTCTGCCACTGCAAGAGCGGCCCTCCTAGGCGGGGTCTTTTGCCTCTGCTTGCCCCAAAGCTCTTGAAAGAGGAAGAAGGGGATTAATTCTGGGACATGCGCACTGCCATGGAGTATCGAGAGAGGTCGAGAAAGGAATCTGCTCCCGGGAACAAATGGCCCGTGATGTGCTTTTTGCCATTGCTGTTTCGTTTGTGTGTTGTGTCCAGAGTCAGGATAGCTTCTTGGAGCCATGGTCAAAAGGCCTTCAGCTTGTCCGGAAGAGCGTCAGAGAGAATAGCCCTGACCTGGCTTTCCCCGCCCACTTTTTAGAAAAGGGTGGCTTCTGCTGGGAGAGCAAAGCTGTTTGCCTTCCCGAGGCAGCTTCACGCTCAGGGAGGTGGTCGGGCAAGCCTGCGTACCCTGCGAGGAGAGAGGAACTTTCTAAACTCCGTGGCCCCCCATTCCTGGCTTGGGAGAGGAATTGTGTAGCTCGCAGGAGAGACTCTGAGGCCCCCATCAGCTCCCCATTTGGAGGACTTTGGGGGGACATGCGGCTACAGAGAAGCGGAGCAACTGCTTCTGTGTCCCTCTCTCTATTCCGCATCCTCGTTTCATCACTCTGTGCGATAAACTGTGTAGGAACTAACTTTAATATGGGGTGGGGGTTGTTTCTGCGGTTAAAACACCTGCTCCCCCCAGTTCTGGGATTCCTGGCTTTCTTGGCTGCTTCCAGGTCCATTGTTGGCCTCATCCTGCTTTGACTGCCCCTCGCTGAGTCTGGCAACCTCTGGCATTTGCAGAGCCTGTTTTGTGTAAACGCCAAGCTCCCAGAAAACTCACAGGCCTCTCCCTTTCCAGGAACTCTGTGGAATTCATCCTTCAGGGTAGAAGCAGTAGGAGGAATTTAGATTCCACAGACAGATTGTTCGCTTTGTTCGTAAAAGTGCACTGGGGGTAGGGGCGGAAGGTCGAGGCTGCGTCATGATTGTGCCGCACTGAGACTTACAAAGAAGGGGAAACATTGCTCTTGCTCTGGACCGGTGGGTGGAATTTTCCTTGCGGAGGGCTAGCAGACTGCAAAATGGCCATCCCGCCTTGGCTCACAGCAGTCCTCGTGGACCTGTCCCACCCCCAGCCTCTCTGCGGCACGGACAGACGCACCACTGTTTTCATTCCTTTCCAACTGGTCAGGATAGCAACGGCTGGATCCACTGGGGTTTTTCCTCTACCCTCCTCATCCCTCTTTCCTTTTATGCTGTGCCTCTGACCTTGGAACTGGGGATGTTTTGGCCTCACCCACCACTGGTGCCTGAGAAGATGCTCCAGAACCACTGGGGCAAAGAGGCCCACCACCCTGTGGTAAAGCCTGGGGTAAAGCTGGTGGCTTCAGGAGATGCCTGTGGGGCTTGAATTAGTTCTGAGATCTGCCCAGAGGAGGCAGCCTACAGATCTGGAGATTGTCTTCTCTCACCGTCATCAGCATCATCTCTCAGCTGGGAATGGTCCAGCCAACCAGGATGCAAGGTGCCTGGTGGAGCTGACCTGATCAGAATTGGGAGCAGGAGGTTCTGTGGCCAGCAGCTCGTAGGCCTGGCAAGACGCGGGTTCGGATCCCCACTCAGGGGCAAAGTCATGGGTGCTCAGACGACCCTGCCAGACAGATTGCTAGGCGCATAAAGTGGAGAAGGGACAAGCTACCAGACTTCTTTGGAGGAAGGTTTGGATAAAGAATATGGGAAGTATTATTATTATTATTATTATTATTATTAATAATAATAATAATAATAATAATAATCAGTATAATTTTATCAGCCACCCATCTCCAGGATGAGAACAAGAATGGCACCATGAACCCAAAGCGACCCTTTTGGACTGGGACGTTGAGCTGGGCTGGAGCCATCCAGTCAGGGCCAGCATCAAGGGGAGGCCTGGGGGGGCATCTCTTGGGGACCCACACTCTGGTGGGGACCCATGGCCAAGAACCCCCCAGGGCGGCTGCTGCTCATCCTCATTTCAACTGGCTCCAGACCAGACAACGGGGTGGTGTGTCCGACCCCCTCCCTCTCGAGCGATGATGAAAAATTGCCAAGCAGGATGGGGGGCCTGATGCCAAAGCCCCCCCCCCAAAACCTCCAGTGGTGGTACTCATGGCCTTGCACTCGGAAAACGCACATTTTCAAAATGTTTGCCAAACACACACACTCATTCCCACCCACCCGTCAGGCTAAAATGTGAGAATGCGGATTTGGGAGGGCGGTTCCCTAATGCACATTCGCACACGTAATTGTGTGCACAGCTTTGCAAGTCTGCATTTGTGTAAATGCAGAGTTTCGGGAAACGGCAAAAGGGCCTGCGGCCCCAGCTTGTGGGTGGGGTTGCGAACCCGAGATGTTCGCGTGAGTTGCGGAAAGGACGCAGTGCTCGGATGGGCCGCTCGCTTCGTGCTGGGGCGGGGGGGCGGGGGCGACCGCGTCACCCAAATCTAATGCCCTTCCGAACAAAGAGGAACGTGAGACTTAACTAAGCACCCAAATTGTGTCTAGCAGGAGCTGCGGGCGTGTAGGACGGCGAACGGTTTAATTAACAGGGGATTACGTTTCACCCAACTGATAAGATGACCCAGCCGCATCTGCTTAATGACTTGCAACACGGACATGCCAAAAAACGGAAAAAGCAGAGAGGTAGATGTATTTTCGAAAACAAACACACTTTGAAGTCTGTTGTAAATCTAAGCTGTAGGTCAAATGAGACACCCGGCGGGTTGGGGGGCTTTTTAATAATCACGCTCCTGTGGTTCATGCCAGAATTTAAACTACTTCCGTGGCAGCTGGTCTCGGGACAAGATTGGCTCTACTCTCTCGTTGGGGGCAAAGGATTGAGGGGGTCTCAAACAGAGAAGTGCCCTAGGGTGGCCGTTCAGTCACTTTTATGCAGGACAGTCCTCTGTTAGAAGGGCTCCCCTCCTCGGTTCCAGTCGGACCCTAAACCCTAGCCCTTTTTCCCGCAAAGAGTCCAAGATGGGTTACATCGTCTTGCTCCTCGATTTGTCCTCACAGCAGCCCTGTGAGGTAGGCCAGGCCAGTGACTGTCTTTCCATTAGCTTCAGGGGCCAAGCAGGGACTAGAACCCGTCTCTCCCAAGTCCCAGTCCAACACTCTCACCACTAGGCAACACAGACCCTTGCAGGAACCCTGTAAGGTTCTTGTGCAGAGAAAATGGAGAGGACATGGACCACGGACTCTTGAAAGAAGCCGAAAGGCAGAATATAATGGGCTGCACAGCCATCCACTGAAAATGGGGTAACGGCACCCCATCTTTTGAATGCCTGCCCTGGGCTCACCAAGGGGGAGCTGTGATCATCTTGGCACCAGATGAAAATGATCTTGCTTCCCAGGCATCATAGATTTTGGATTTCTTTGCCTATTTTCGTCTCTCTTGTTGCTATTCTGAATTGCATGTTACAATAGAGGCTTCGTGCAATCTTCTGTTTATCAGGTAGATGGAAGGAAGGAGGGAAGGAGGGAATGGATAGCTAATATTTGGGTGTTTGGTGCAGCCACTGAATCATACCTAGATCCTGCGGGCAAGTTCTGATTTTGCAATCAGCACTTTGGCTCACGGGAGATTCGAGCACAGCGAATCCACTGCGTTCAGGTAAGCTACCTGGTGAGGAGGAGGAGGCAGGGGAGGGGCTTTGCACAGGAGCAGAGCGCCCCACCCTCCCTGTGCACCTGGCCCGACCGGAGGCAGGTGTTGGGTTTCAAACGGACACCACGCTGACTCAGAGGCGACACGCAGGCCCATCCCATTGGCTGCCCGCATGGGGGACACCCGCTAAGCACACAAGGCAAGCCCCGGCAGGCGGCTGTCCCACAGGCGGGGGAGAGGCGGCGCTCGTTAACCCCTGCGGGCCGGGCCGGGAGCAACGGCGGGCTCCCGCATGCTCTTGGGCAGGATTGCCGACGGGCAGGGCCCTCCGGGACTGGCAGCCCCAGCAGCCGGAAAGTCAAGACCCTCCCCGCCCTGGCCCCCTGGATGGCGCCCGGACCACCTGCCCCTTTCCGCTCACCGGATCAAGCGGAGAGGCACAGGAGCAGAGCTGGTGCAAGGGAGTTGGCAACCAGCAGGCCCTTCTTGGGGCCAAGGTGCACCCTTGCGCCAGCTCTGATCCGTCTCACCCGTTGGCCCGGATTTAGGGCTAGCGTCCACCTGTGTTATCAGCCCTTCCCACAAGCAGCCCATCATCCCCAACAAGTGGCTGGCCCTGAAAGGCATTGTAGTCCAAAACAGCTGGAGCTGGGCAGGACCGGTCGAGCGGGAGAGGGTCTGCTCAAATGCACGCGGTTATACACAAAGCCTGCAGGTCATTAGAGTAAGGGCCATTTTAGGACCGTGTTATTCCTCCGCCGCTTGTAAGGCCGTCTGGTGTGACACGTCGGAGCCAGGAGCTGGCAAAAATAATGTGAGTCACCCTGAAATTATTAGTAGCGTAACACTAATAATGGCCCTTAACCAACAGCCACAATCTTCGCTTCAAGCTCTCAAGCTGAGATTATAATGAATTAATTGCTGGAACTAACAGTTATTGGGAGATACATACAATGAACCCGGTTTATACCATAAAGTTACTCTGTGTTCTGTATGTTCAGTTTTTAATTAGTCGTGTCTTCATCGTTCAATGGTGCTGATTGTATCATGTGTTTTAGGGAATGAGCTGTAGAAGAGCTTGGATCCCCAATTCAAGACATTGGCCTTCTGGATCCCAGGTGGGATACACTGAATCTCCGGGAAAGATGCGGAAAGCGTCAAAAACAGGTTCACTCCTCCCTGGCTGACCCAGCGACTCCTGGGATCACAGCCCCCTTTTTAAAAAAGCCACAACGGAACGCCTGCTAGGGCAGACAAAGGGGAAATCAATCTTGTGGGAACGAATTATGTTTGGTAAATCATTAATAGCTCTCACTTGGCCGGACAGGAACCTCAGAGATATGGTTACGCCAACTCTTCCTTTTGCCTTTTATTAACATTAACTTGGATGACAGATCACCCAAAATAAACACAGCATTCCTGGGCCGCAGAAGAGTTTATACTGCCGAGAGCATGAAGGAAATACAGCACTTGCCTGCAATTCTACACATCAAAACAGCCCTTCGGGGTAGGCCACAACTGGGCACAAGTGGGCTGCCTTGGAAACATAGAAACAGAGCGAGTCAGAAGGGGGCTCCCGGGCCATCTAGTCTGACCCCCGGCTCTGCAATTCTGCCAAAATCAGCACGGAAATAGGCAGCTTATGTATTTCCGCTATTTTTTAAAAGCATGCAAATCTCCTAGTCCTTAATACTGGCATGCTTTAAGATGTGCTTTCTAAGATGGCCAGGGCACTGTGCAACCAATAATAAAACTGCATAACAGAGAAATGATTTTAAAAGAGAAATCGTAGATCCCGGCAGCCACGAAACCAATAAAATCTTCTGAAGTTGTCCCATGGAACGAAACTGTTACAAACATGCTGGATTGCCTGAATAGATGTAAATCCAGCGTCCATGACTTGAAAGGGTTTCCTTTCCAGCTAATGTGAGGAGGGGTCACACAGGGTCCCATGTCACTGGGAGATTTGGCCTGGCATGCTAGAGTTCTGCATGTGGGCATTGGTGTTCCTATGGCGGACCATTGAAACGGCGGAGCAATACAAAGCCAAGCGTGCTTAACCAGAAGACAGCCAGGCCGTGGCTGCTAGAGATCCATGCATTCTGCTTTTGAGAAGACAGTCCTCTATTCGAAGGGCGGTTGGGTCACCCAGCCAGTCGCCCTCCCTGCAGAGAGATGGACTGCATTTCTATTGAAATTATGCCTGATTGCTCAACGTGTGTCTATGTAAATAAGCAGGCCCTGCACCTTATATGCAAATCTGCCTCTTCCTCTGTCTTTCCCTATTTTTCCTTCCTGGCGATGGATTTCTTCTTTTTCGCACTAGCGAAGCAACTGGTGCTGCCGGATGTTCAAATATTCTTGCCGCTCTCTGGAAGTCTCAGCAGCTTCAAAAGCCCAATCCCCCTTCCCGATATGCTTGCACTACAGGAGAGCACGATCCCCCTCTCAAGAGTGCAACCCTGCGCATGTTTACCCGCGAGTATACCCCACTGCTTTCCGAGGAGTGGACCCCGTGCCGGGCACTCCCGGATCGTGCCCAAGCCTCCTTGCCTCGCCGTCTCCCAGATCCTCACACCCATTCCTGTGTCGTGGCAACATCGGTCCCCGGAGGCATCCCAGAGCAGCCACGCCAAGCAAGCCCAGCCTTCTCCAGTCACGGCTAGCTAGAGGGCGTGGACTGCAAGTCCCAGCAGCCTAAGCCAGCATGGCTGCCCATTAGAGATGATGTGAGTTGTCGTCGAAAAGACCTGCCGCGCACCGGGTGAGGTACGGTCGCCCCGTGCCTTGAACGCATCAGGAATGAGTCACGAGGTAGAAAACGGAATGAGAGCCGAACACGCAGTTCACGTCCTGCGCTATCAACTTCATGCGCTTAACGATATCAAATGACGATTAGTAAACAGTCTATTAGCTTATTAATCAGTTATTCAATGAGCAACGCGTCAGCGATCCTCATTCTCCAGGCTCTGGATAAGTAGGGTATTCTGGATGTTTCGGACTGCAGCTTCCGGCATGCATGATCCTTGGCCACGGGGGCTGGGGCTGATGGGCTTTGTCATCCACAACATCTGGAGGGCCCCGGTTTGGGGAAGACTGCCCTAAGGGGTTGTCTGCGGGTGGATTTGGTTGCAGGTTCGGCACCCACAAACCAGGGAGCGAAGCAGGCTTCCAGGGAGATTCCCGGAGGGAGAACGCCGTGGGTCGCTAGCTGCAGTTTTTAATCCGTAGCCGGTCCACCTCTGTGCCGCGTTTATCACGGCCTTCTCCGGTGTGCAATTAATCGCCCTCATTGTGCTTGGGTGTCGCTTTCCGAGACACTGGGGCCTGCTTGGCCGGGGGCCCTCTTTTACTCTCGTGGTAACTTCGCAGGGCGTTTGGGCTCAGAGGGCCTGACTGGCCCGTCCGCATCCTCTTGAGCGGGGACCAAAACCGCAGGCTTGGATCCAGGCCGAGTGGTGCTTAGTGCCGCTGAACGGGTCTGCGGTTGCTGTGACTGGGTCTGGATCCAAGCCTACCTCCAGGTCCAAACCCTCTACCTTTCAGCTGAACTCCCAGTTTTTTCCTGGGAAGAAAACTTCTGCAACGCGCTCCGTGTGGGGCTGCCCTTGAAGACGGTCCGGATACTTCAGATGGTGCAGAATAGAGCTGCCAGGTTGCTGACGGGGACGGGGCGTTGTTCTCATATAACCCCAGTCCTCCGTCAGCTCCACTGGCTTCCCATCGAAGTCCGGGCCCAATTCAAGGTGCTGGTTATTACCTATAAAGCCCTAAACGGCTTGGGACCTGGATACTTGAAGGAACGCCTGCTTCCATATTTGCCCTCCCGCCCCTTGAGATCTGCGGCAGAGGCCCTCCTCCGGGAACCCTCCGTGAAGGACATTAGGAGGGTGAGCACCTGGAGGAGGGCTTTCTCTGCGGTGGCGCCCCATCTGTGGAATGCGCTCCCCAGAGAGGTCCGCCTGGCGCCGTCGTTATTTGCTTTTCGGTGCCAGACCAAGACCTTTTTATTTAAATGATATTTTAATAATTATTAATATTATTTATTGGTTTTAAAATCTTTTAGCCAGGATGAATCCAGATTTTATATGTTCTTGTCTGAATAACTGTTTGTTTATGATGTTGGAAGCCGTCCCGAGGCTTATGCGAATGGGACGGCATACAAAAATGCCAAATAAATAAATAAAAGCCAGTGTGGTGTAGCAGGTCGGACTGGACCCAGGAGATTTGGTCCCCAGTGAGCCATGACGCTCCATGGGTGATGTCGGGCCAGCTTAACCTACCTCGCAGGGCTGCTGTTAGATTTAAAAAATTGGAAAACCCCTTGCATGCTGTCCTGGGTTCCTTGCAAGAAGGAAGGAAATAAATGGAATTATCACCATCAAATGCCAACTACGATGAATGGACGTGGGCCCTGATTCTCTTTTCCTTCCCCTTCCCCTGATTTTATTCCTTCTCAGCTCCTACAATGCTTGTGTCAGATGCCTTGCAAGATTTCTGGAAACAGCAGAGGGGACGAATCCGTGTCTTCCAGATCCCAATTCTCTGCAAAGTGCCACTTGCCCCAAGAAATACCAAAGGTTTTAGGATTTTGCTGTCACACTTTTAACACCCCCTCGAAGGCTCCCAGCCTGGATCAGCGAGCCAGTCGCAAACGCTTCTGGGCCATGAGTAAAACCCCTCCTCTCCTCCATTTCACTCCCACCCACCCCCAAATCAACAAACAGCACCCCAATCTGGGGTGTTGCCATGAAGGAAAGGCGCTCCCCAAAGTGGTTACATTGCAAGACAGAAATCCAGTGGAGAAACTAACCCACGTCAAAAGATCACTCCTTCAGGTGGAAGCATCCTGCCACCAGCCTGGTCCCACCTTCCAGACCCCATTCACCTCCAAAAAGCTCCAGCCCCTTTCCTCTCCTACCTGTGACGATTCTTGGCCTTCTGCAGAAGTTGTGGAACGAGCGGCCCTCCTGGCTGGTGGGCACCTTTCCGTAGGCGCCAAGGCTTCCCCGAGCAGGAGAGGGGCGCCCCGTTATTTTCCTCCTGGGTGGCTTGCCTTGGACGAAGCGTGGCTGGGAAAGGCCGGGCGGGTCCTGCAACTTTCGCTCGGGAAGATCCGGCCGCCGGGGGTTCCCGCATCAGCTTCCGTGACCGGGCTCCCAAACTTCACGGAGCGATGTGCACTGGGCTGGCTCTTGGAGAGCAGGCTTGCGTACAGAATCATCAATCGACTCGTTGCTTTGCCTTTGAAGTGAGGCCTTGTCCCATGAGCACATACCAAGGGGAGGAGATGGCGGGGGGGAGAGCCAGCATCGTTTTTCTTGGTCACTTACGACTTTTCCGTGCCTTGGTCCCCCCACCCCTAAACAGCCCCCGTCCAAGACTGAGGAAGCTCCTCTTAAGCCAAGACAGGAGATGCGTGTCTTGATGGGGTCGTGGAAGGAGAGATTTATTCCAAGCAAGTGCCTTATCTCAACCTTGGCTGTGCAAGGGAATTGGTGAGAATCTTTGCCTGGTACCTGCTTCATGGGTCAGGAATTTTGCATTGAATAATTTTTAACTTCTTCCCTTGCAGGGGAAAACAAGATTCTGTGCGCGCTGCTGGCTGAAGAGAGTTCCCCTGGCAAAGGGAGAGCGTTAAACCAGAGCAGTGGGGGAGAGGCACGGACGGCCACGTGGGAAGGACGTCACTGGCCACTCCGAGTGTGTTTGTGGGGGAAACAGATAAAGAAGGTAAGGGGGCTTTGAGGCTGCGACTCTTGCGGCGTCTGTGGACAACCAGGGCACAAGCGTTACGTGCAAAAGGGGAGATACGGGGCAAGCTGCTCTCGAAATCCGTCTGGCTTTTCTCTTGCTGCTTTGTCCCTTTCCACCTTCCCTCTAGGAAACTTGTCTGCCCTATTTTTTTAAGGGTGCCTGTTTTCCTGTCTGGCCACGTGGTCCAGGCAGAGCGTGGTGGCAAAGGCAGAGCGAGCACGCGATAGCGTTTGGCCGATCGGATTTGGCCGCCGGGTGACCGTGCAAAGCCAGTTCAGAGCGAGGGCGATTCTCCTGCACCTCACTTAGAATGGGAGGGTGTTTTTCACTCTGTGTTGCACTCTGTACATGATTGCCCCAAACAGGGAGGGGGGCTCACATGGATCAATGTATTTATTTTGGGTCTGCTCTGTCTTGCACCACGTCAGTCCAGCCCTTCGACAAGCTGCCTGTTCTGGCAGCCAGAGCTGGACCGGCCGATCCGGAATGCGATCTTCTTAGCCAGCAGTTGAACTGGGAGGTGCAAAGCCATCTGCCTTGGTCTTATTCTTCCTGTATATGCCTGGCATCTCCCAGCACACATCTTTTGCCCTCACTCAGAATGGGCATAATGCAGGGTTTGGCTGCATTATGCCATGACACCACCTTTCTGGCTTCAATATCCCTGACATATCTTTCTTCTTCAAGCTCTCTTGAAGGAAGCCGATTCTGAGAGAGGTCCCCGGAGAGCAGCTCCTTCAGAGCTTGCCGAAGCCAGATGCTTTCGAGAGCCAGGGCAACAGCCATCCCTCAGTCCCCTCAGGTCAACTGAGGCCCGCTGGCTTGGTTACTGCCACACTAGCCTCTGCCCATGTGCGGTCTCATGTGGTGGGAAAGCATCGTGTTTCCGGCTTCCCAGCTTCTTCCTCAGCCCTGCCTCCTGGCCGGTCCCTTGGATATCAGCTACTCCACAAGTTGCTCGTCCTCTGATCTAAATATTCCCTCTTGCTTTAAGCTCAAAAATATGAGTCAGACTTTGCACGGCAGCCCAGACACGTCCCTCTTTGTCAGAGCCCCCCCTTGGAAAAAGGCGATCTTTGTTAAGCGCATTGGCGGGCTTAATCTTCGACAAACAGCGTTCCCAAGGAACTGCCAGCACTCGCATCAGGTGGAAACGTTCGCTTGACGGACGGTAGAAGAGCAGCAGGTGAGGCTTTCCGCCCATTTGGGAGACCAACTTTCGGTTTGTCAAGCGTTAAAAAAAAGATGGAGGATGGTTCGCCAGAACAGAGCAAACAACCCTCGTCTTAGTGCGGCTTTTCTTCCCCATGGCAAGCAAATGACCACCAAAAAGCACATCTAATTTGTAATTGTCACACATTTGAAAATTGATTTTTAAAAAGTTAATAGACTGAGAAAAACATTGATTTTTTAAATGCTTAAATTGCCAATTTTTTTAAAAATTGAATATTCTAAAATGTAAATCTATACAGTGTATAAACTGGATGTGCTACCGGCAGGTTCTTTTTTAGTACTATATTATGCAAGTTGGATCACCTGATTTCCACTTTAAAGAACGTATCCCTGAGCTTTGGCGCATGTGCTTCGGTCCTTGCCGTGCCTCCAACTGGGGCTGCACCAGAGAAATTTCTGCCTGAGATAAAGAACAAAATGGTCTTCGTCGCAGATTCTGGGGCAGTAGCGCCAGGAGAACGCCAGATGACTGCCAAGCCATCAGGACACAGCTCTTTCCCACAATGCTTTGCTGCTCCCCTCCCAGCAGCTCCCTCTTGCGGTGATATGGCCTCATTCTGTCCAACGGTAGAGCCGGCCCTGGCCCTGGCTTGCTCCTTGGTGCTAATTCCAGGTGGCTCCTCAGCCCGGCAGCTCCTGGTACTCCACGAGGTCCTGGTGGACTCTCATCCCAAGG
Source organism: Varanus komodoensis (assembly GCF_004798865.1). Classification (NCBI taxonomy): domain Eukaryota; kingdom Metazoa; phylum Chordata; class Lepidosauria; order Squamata; family Varanidae; genus Varanus; species Varanus komodoensis. The sequence goes on from NW_025336059.1 coordinate 1,114,803, forward strand.
GCTTCTCATGGTTGACAGCTGCCCACAGCGAGGAGAAAGGCCGTCAGGCGGACAAAATCAGAGGGGAAGTTGTTGAACACCACAAAGTGTGGTTGAAACGATCGAGCCCTGCAGTGATCTCCCGTCTGGCCGCCGGCCGTGCCCTTCCACCCCCCAAAATTGTTACTGCGCGGCCTGGACAAGGTCCAGATGGGGTAGAAAGTCTGTTCCTAGAGGACCCGGGAAGGAAAAGGTGTCCATCTGCCCCATCCAGAGGAAGCGGCAGTGAGAAAACATCTCCCTTGTAGTATGAACGGCAACCAGAGCATCCTCATCCAAAGACCTGCTCTTTCTTTCTGGACGCTTGCCCAGCCCTGGCCTTGGAAAATTCCAGGTGCCAAAAAGGTCAGCGCTTCTGCTTTCGGAGATGCCCCCACGGTTTCCTGAGCAATTTTGCCAGAAATAAATGCGTTTCGCCCACGGGTGAGATCAAAGCGGAGTGCCTCCAACGGCACGATGCGCGGAGCAGCCGTTTTCGCTCCTTGCTGCCTGGCTCTCGGACGGTGCTTGGCCTCCAAGAAAATGGAACAGGAAAACGGAACACACTTCTGGTCCTTGAGCGCAGCCCCTGCTGCATGTCTAAAGCACACGCACCGCTTTTGAGAGAGGGAGAAAAGTGCCCCGTGGGGAAACCGCGAGGCAGGAACAGGGCAGTCAGTTGAAACAGCATTGTCACGCTTTGTCTTTTGAGCCGGTGAAAAGAGAACATGGTGTCCACACAGAAGTGAAACGTGGCCAGGGAGAGAGCGGGAGACAAGCTTATTCCGTAGTGATGGGCCACGATCCAGCTGCAGAAGCACTCGTGGGTTCGGATCCCCTCCGTCTGGCGCACTTCCGTGGAGGCCAGTGGGAATTTTGGCTCAGCTCGTTCAAGATCAGGGCTTGGCCCGGGGTGTGTTTTCCAGGTCTGTGATCCACTTTGTGACCTGAAAAATGCACTTTTAAGGGGGGCATGGTGGGGGGGATGTTCTGTAGCCAATAGGGGTTAGGCCTGCTGGCAGAGATGGGGGGCTGGTCTTTGCCAGGGGGGCACCCAGGTCCTCCTGGGAATCCCCAGCCATGCGCCATGTGTGGGTACCCCGTTCTCGTTATGTTCTCCGCATCTAGAACAGGGCCAAAGGAAGGTGCTGGGCCAGGTGAAGCGGCCATCCAGCCCAGCCTTCTGGCCAATGGACGCCCAGTGCAGAATGGGAGGGCTGGCAGAGGCTGACTTGGCCTCCCCGTCTCCTGCTCCGCATTTTCTTTCACTGGGCCTGTTCCCTCATCTTCTTGGGAAGTGCTGGAGGTTGGAAAGTCATCCGAGAAATGTGTCTCCCAGCCTCTCCGGTCTCCTACCCTCCCTGCCCCCCAAAACACTCCATTTCCCCGCTCTCCGAAGTCACATTTCTGACCTTGGAGCAGTCAGAACAGAACGCACGGCTGCCATTTCCAGCTCCAAGGTGGGACCGCTGTCTCTGAGCTCTCTGGGAATTCAGAGCAAGCCTGTGTCCCTCAGGTGATGTCAGGAGCCACTCCTTCCGACACGGAATGCCCAATTCTCTGCCACCTGCTCTTAATTCGCCTTTTTCTGATCACGATCTTCCTTGTATTCTGTTCTTCCACATGGGGCTCTGTGCTTTGCACTCTGGCTCCCCCCAGTGGACAAGAAATCCCAAGCAAGAGATGTTCTGCTACTCTTGGGAATTCAGCAAACCTTTGACCTCTGTAGGGTTTCGACAGTGCTGCTCCGTTGACCAAGTAACATCGCACGTGGATCATCCGCAGCCCGGAATGCCCTTCGGGGGCAAGCAAAGTGTGGAATGGTTCATTGCCCTTTCTCCCTCGGATGAGAAAGTGAAAGCAAACCATGTTGGGAAATGCTCAGTGCGGGAACAGATCGTTCCACAACACCACGCTTGCGCTTGTCCCTTCTGGTGGGCCACTGGTTTCCAGAGGTATCCAACCTTTTTGCAGAAGTTCAAGAGCAGAAAACGGGGCAAGATGAAGAGGGGAAGACAGCAGGAATGGAGCAGGAAGTCATTAAGGGATGGGCCTTCCTGGAGAAGACCAACCTTCTGGCGAACACTGAAGGCAGAAGATGAAGGAGACGCCCAGAGAGAGAAGGGTGGACTCCATCAAGGAAGCCACAGCTTGCGGCTGACAAGAGCTGAGCAGGGCTGCCCAGGGCTGGACATTTACAGGGCTTTCCCTGACAGAATTGCCAGACGTTGGAGGTGGCTTGATGGCGCACAGCACCGACATGGGAAATTGGTGCCCGCAGGAATCCTGCCTCTCTGATGCTGGAGACAGTCTGTAAACAGGAGCAGTAGCCGGAGATGCTCTTCCCCTCCGTGAATCTACTATGAATTTCTTTATTTATTTGCCATCCCTTTAGTCTATAGGCTCTCTGGGTGGATCTCAACACATGCAATCAAGCGCCACAGTGCGATAAATCCACAATTTACAATAAAACCGATGTAGCTGCATTGGGAGCATCGCAAGGGGAAAAGAGGTAATATAAATGCAATCGGAGAAGAAGTTTTTGTGCCATCTTTTTTAAAGGCACCCAAATGGATAGAAGTGGATTGCAATGTTTAACTATGTGGCCGTCCACAGAGAAGCCTTCCTTGGATCAGCCCTGACTCTCCCACAGGGAACGATGCTGCTACGGAAATGTACGTATTCTGAGAGGGGAAGCATCATTCTGCCAACTGACCCTTCTCTGGACAAGGGCAGTCCGTCCAACTCCATCAGTTTCTCTGGGGTGTACTCCCACCCCATCAGCCTGCTCCTACAGAGGAATATGGGCTTTCAGTCCAAAGCACCCTTGCGCAGCAGTCGCTTTCTGGTAACATTACTGGGGTGTATTTCCAAGTAAGCATATGCTGGACGAAAACATGGGTGAGAACCAAGGTTGTGCTCCTATTTGGAATCTGTGCAAAACTGGGAGGTCAGAATCCAAAGCGGACTGCGCTTGAGGTCCGCTTTCATGTTCATTGCTCTCACGTCTGTCCTTTCTGCGTCTCACACACTCATCTCCCGGCCGCCTTCTCTCTCCCTTCGGCCACCAGAACCTTCGCCCCCTTTCTAGCGAGTTATGCCAATGAGATGAGTAAACTTTTTCAGGTCTCTTTGTCCCAGTGACCTGAGAACACGCAACAACGAGGACGTGAAAACCTCGCCTTTGTCTTCTGACTCCCAGGGTAAATATTTGCCCAATATCCACATTAGGTTATCTAAAACTAACAGGAAAGAACAACCAATAGCAAAGACGGTTGTGGTGCCTTAACGAGTTGCATATTGATGCCAGTTAATTAATTTGGGGTGTGTGGGCGGAGCCAAAGGCAAAAGGGATGGAGGAGAAGTGCCGGCACATTTTAGTTTCAAGCTCTTGCTGCCGGTAGCGAAGTCTTAGCGAGGCGTTGCCATTTCTCAGCCGTCGTGGATCCAGCGATTCCCCCCCAACCCACATGTTCAAAGCCAAAGAGGACACGGATCCTTGGCCCAGCCGCATAAGGCTGGGGAATCAGGAACCTGGAAGAAAATATGTTTATGCGCAACTTGAGCTGTGAGCGAAGGGCATCATTTGAGTCTAGCCTAGAGGTTGCAAAATGTAAACATGACAATTAAGGTGCTCGGTTTTAATTGCAGGTGGCTAATTGCGCCGGATGCGCCGCGCTCTTGCTGCCCTGCTCGCCTCCTCTGAGCTTGAAAGCCATCATCAGGCGTGTTCGAGAAGGGCATGTCTATCCCCTCGCCTGTTCATTAACTGGCCTTCTAGGAGCTTCCAAGGTAAGAATGGTCTCCTTTTCTTTCCATCATCATTTCCCAGCAGACAAATCTTCCTGCGCTGCCAGATGGAACTTCATTACGTGTGGTTCTGCGCCCACATGTGCCTTTTCCAACCTATACTTTGCGAGCGGGATGAATCTTAATACCTTCAGAACATCAGGGCCTGGCAACTTGATCGCTTTCGCAGTGGCGTGCACCTTAACCTCAGCTCAGGGGTTCTGAGTACAAAAATATGGGAATCCCCAGCAAATTTGGCCCGTGGGGTCAGCTTAACCTTCTTGTCACCCAGCTTGTCAGAAGGGAAAGAAGGGAAAGCGTGAGAAACCCCATATAGCTTGTTTGTTTGATCCTCCATCTTCCCTGCATAGGAAAAGCATCAAAGCATGGTTTAAACAGTGATGTGAGATGGGAAAACGCACTATGTTTGAGCTTGATGGCTTTTGGACACATTTCCAACCTCATGGCCGCAAGCAGACCCAGGCTGGGAAGGAGTGTCCATTTCTATAAAATTATTTGCAAATATTATAAATATTGCAAACACTATTTGCAAGGAATAATATTTGTGCAGAGTTGGAGCTGAGAACTGCAGAGCTGTTGCTCTGGTGATAAAGAGTTACACAAATCACAGCCTGTTTTGATGCAGAAGTCCATGCGCTGCCTTACCTTATGCTGAGAGAACAGAGCTGAAAAGGCCCCCATCCAATTCCCCCCGACCCTGCGGCCGAGTCCCCTTCACGCCTCCGCCCACGTCTTGCCGCAGCTCAGACCAAACTTGTGGTCGGGACTGTAACCCCTTTGCACAAATTGATGGCCACACCCAGAACGCCGGTCGCTCTGTTTATATCATGCTTTTCCTGGGCTGAAAAGTGTGGTATAAATATGCCAAGCAGAATGCTTGGGCTTCAGGGAAAACAAGAGAGGGCAGGATGAATTGGACCCGCCGCAACGATCCCGTGCAGCTGATCATTGCCGAGGGACGAGACGATGTCTGACGAGGACGCGTGCCTGCCGCCTGGCCCAGAGGCACTGTTCAACAATGACATTAAACATTCGTTCCCTCATAAAAAAGTAATTGCGCCAGCCCTGCTTGGGGGAGCTAATTTCAAGTCTATCCCCGTCTCGTACGGCTGTGCTATCAGCTTTTTATGTTTCCCTCCGCCGGCAGCCAGTGTTTGAGAGCGGAGAAACTTTACTAGCCATTAACCAAATAGTTCTTTAATCCCCATTTAGTCTCCTCAATAACTCCATGTCCTATTTCTCAATTCGCAGGGGAAGGGGGGTGTCTTTTGGCGGGGAAAAAGGTCACAGCACAAGGAAGTCTGGAATACCACAAGGAGAGAGACGGGCGGCAAGCGGTGTGCGTATCCCGTGGTGATACCATTGGCGTTCGTGGAGGACCAAAGCCCTTCCATGGTGGGGAACCCTTGGTCCTCAGCTTCAGAGGATGAGAAGCTTGACTTAACAGAGCAGGGAGAAGACGTGGGTACCGAACTGTGCCTCCAGCTATCCCCCATCTTAGAGCTTAGTTCTCACGGGGCCTTCCAAACATCCGTTGCTCTGTTCTCTCCAATTCTGGCCAAATGTGGATTCTCAAAACAATATGAGAACATTGCTGTGCGACACCCATTTCTGGGTTGCTGCTGAAATGGACCAGCCGGCTTTCAAGGAACGGGGAGGTGGGTCCAGTTGGCATGAACGAAACCGGAGTCATGCTGAAGGCTCAGCCAGAGCCCGCTGCTTGTTGGAACAGCATGCTCAGAAGTTCATCAGACTTGCAGCCTGAAGGAGATTTCCATGGGGGAAACAACCTGTTTTTCTCAGCATTCTGACTACTTAGTTAAAACCCCTGGAATAATCTTTTCTTTGGGGTGCATCTGGTCCTCAGGAAGGCCATGGAGGAACACCTGTTTTCACAAGCCTTCCAAACCTGGGGCCTTTTATCGGTACAGTACATTGCTAAAAGCGTCTCATTGACTAGATTCATCCCCTTTTAATATAGTGCTTGTTTTAAATCCCCTGCGGCATCCCAGGAGGGTTCTACCTTTCAAAGCAGCCGGAGACTAATTTCAAAGAAAGAAACTTAACTAAAGAAACTGCGCTCATAGTCGCCACTGGCGATCTGAGAGCAGGGCTGGTAAACACGTCTGTGGGCAGTGAGAAAACACTGCTGTTTCTGCCACCTCCCCTCTTGCACTCCCTGGAATGAAAGCCCGTCCAATCGTCTTGGCAGATCCTCCAACAAAGGATCTTCCCAGCTCTAAAAGTTAGCTGATATTTTCTCATTTATTGAAGGCACTGGGAAGAATGCGGGGTTTTTGGCCCAGGATTGTGGGCAGCACAGGAAACTGCAGGAGTCATTCTTCTGCGTCCTGCTGCACCACTGAAAGGTGTTTACCTGTAGTGCCAGATTATCTCTGTCTGTGTTATTGGAAGGGCAGCAGGTGGATGCAATTAGATTCTCAAATAATATTCCAACCTCGCTCTTTCTGTGCGTTCACCTCGCCTGCCCACCCGCCTCTTTATCCCTTCTGGAACAGAACTGGGAGGTCCACGGTGTGGGCGGTGAACCCACGTTAATTGACACATTAGGTGTATTCCTCATCTCGTCCCCGATTAGTCTAATAAACAAGACCTTGTTCCCATCATGGCTGCAGATAATAGGTTTCTATTTATGACACTCGCGATCACCCAGAAATAAATTCCCTGTGTGAGAATTGCATTGTGGATAAAGGGGGACCATTTGTAAGGAGTTACAGGGAGGGGCTGAATTTGGAAGGAGGCAGATGGATGAGAGCAAAACCTGTTTGTTTGTTACACTGGAGGGGGTGCTTATTAGAATTATTCAGAGCCCAGCCCATTAACATTTCAAATGCTTGCTCATGCTGAATTAATTCTTGATCAGCTCGGAAACCAGGAGCTGCAGGCACCTAATCAAAAGACTGGAAGATTTTTCCTCTCCGTTTTGATGGTAGATACCTTACATGTTGATGGCACGGACCCCGGGATGCGGAAAAGAACCCGGATTCAGAAAGGGAACCTTTATCCAAAGCATCTCGCTTATCAAAGAGCTTGATTGGCCTTTTCAGTGCAATTTTAAAAAAATCACCGGGATTCATTTTTTGTGATTCATGTGGGCTCAAAAGGATGGGTAACTGAATAGACGGAGTGCCTCTTTTTTCCCCGGTCTCTCCCACCTCCTGCTTTTTCTCAATGCACCCAACAATCCGTGGAAATTCATTCTCGGCCACTTATCCTAGGGGAGGAGGCAGGCTGGGGAGACCCAGCATCCGCATGTCTTAGAGGAAAAATCTAAGAACCTGGCTTGGAGCTGACTTGCTACGGCGCACGGACTAGAAAGTAGACGCTGGGTGGCGCTCAGTCACTTTCTCACGAACGGATGAATTCCCCTAAGGAGCTGATGTCATTATGGGACAAACTTTGGACTGCCTGACCTTGCCCTCGAGTGCGTGTTTACTCAGAAGTAAACAATTCGAGGGGCTTGCTCCCCAGTGCATGTGAAGCCCAGGACTGGCCCCCTCTCCTTGCGGCTTCTGTTCCGAGCACGTTCTGCCGGAATCCGTTCGATTTCCTTTCTCGGTGGCAAAGCCATTGTGTGCTTTGCACTTCCCAGTGGGAGCAAGGATAATGGGATCAAAAGCGGCTTGCAGTCATCTGGCCGGAGCTAATGAGCAGGCTGGCAGGGGAAACTGGGGATTGTAGTCCTGTGCATGTGGAAGATTGGGGAAGGGATCCTCGAGGTAATATGGAAAAAGGGAATGACCAAGACTCACGCTGCTGGGCTTATTTATGGAGCTAAAGCAGGGTGCATTTCAGCCTGAAACAAAGCACGTATTTTTAAAGGGATTGCTGAAGTGTTTGTTGTCTTAACCCCCAGAAGAAAGTCATGGCAGGCTGCAACGCGTCGGGTTTTCCATCTGGAGAGAGCCCATCTTGACAATGGTGTCTCATTTTTAGTGGGCTTCTCCGGGATCCTTTCTGGGCTCCAGAGCTGCATTTTTTAGGTCCCCCAGATGATTATAATGTAGACTTCCACCCTCTCCTCAAATTCTACCCAAATATGATGCCACACAGAAGCCGTACGTTACAGATAAAATACTGGCGCAACAATGCATTTTTAAGCTGCAGCTTTCCGTCCTTCCCTTCCCACAAGGAGACACCCCTCCTCCTCTTCCCACACAACAATGCGGCAAGGTAGGCTAGGCCAGGAAATGGGGACCGAGGATCAGTAGCCAGAGAGAGTCTTCCGCTCTGTGAATTTAATATCCATTTATTTATTTGATTCCTATGCCATCCCATTAGACCAAGGCCTCCCAGGAAGCTTCATGCCGAACGGGGCTTTGAACCCGCACTGGCATAAGGCAGGGGTACCCCAAGCAGTGGGCTCTGGGTTCCCCCATGCCCATGGGGCAGAGCATCAAATCTGGCCTCTAATTTGGGCTTTTGAGGAGCTAGCCGTGGTCCTGATGCACAGTTGGTCCAGAGAGTGCCGCTTCCGCTCACATCAAAAGGCCAAGGTCTCCCCACCCTGGATTCTATCTATCTATTTATTTGGAATACTAGAATATTTGTTTTGTCGCTGGCTTGGAGAAAGCCGTGGCAAAAAGTGTGTTTGCGTCGCCTCCATTTCCTGGCGGTGGGAAACCCGAACCTCCTCTTCGCGGCATCTCGTAATCCTGCGAAGGGCCTCCGAGTGATAAATTCTGTCCCAATGAGATGCTGTGAAAAGCAAAAAAAATATAACCTAGCAATCAATGGTGGGACAAGGGTAAGATGACCTTGGGTACGAGCCAGCTAATTTATCGCTATTACCCAGATATGTAGCTATAAAAGGGACATCAAGATGCTTTTCTGTGCCTCCATAAAAGCTTAATTTATAACTTCATCTCGGGAGTCAGGTTTTGCCCACATACATTGTCTCACGCCCCAATCTCTTCTGCAAGAAGCTTCACCCCGGTGCCAGAATCATCCTTCCCCTAATGAGACAATAGGAAAAGAAGCGCCAGGACTCATTGCAGAAAAATTCACCTCCTTCCGAGACACAGCAAATTGATTGGGCTCTTTGGGGTTAGTCAAGTAACTAAGCCTAATGAAGACATCCACATTGGGTTAAATCCATCCTGTTTCTATTTTGCGGATTCTCCGTTGTTTTTTCCCGTCATCCGCTCATTGACAGAATTGGATTCCCCCGGCCCGATTTCTCAAACTTGCTTTTATGTGCACTTATACAATCGCATCCTTTGGAAATGAACAATCCCTTTCCAAATGACACGATTCCCCCCGAAATGTGCACGGTTCTGCATTAGCCTGTTAAGGGAAAAAGCGTGTTTTTGCTGTTTCTGTTTTATGAGTCACATTTTATACGATTAAAATAGCGATTGTTTAGACAGAAAAAGGGCCCACAGCTCCCAAGTTTACTGCAAATAGCACATCCATTGCCAGTGTCTCAGATCATGTGCCGTACCGGTGAGGAACGGCAAGCCATCGAGCGGCAAATATTGGTATCTTAGGCCCAGTTGTAAAGCTCACCGTGTTGGTGGTTAATAAAGATGCAGTTTGAAGATGCAGTTCAGAGCTCTCCACTTCCCGGCAGGGTCTGGACACGTCTGAATGGTGGCTTTTAACAAGGATGCATCCCCCGTGAAGAGCGAGCGCCCCCCTTTTGGGCACACCTGTGATACCTTTGTTGGAGACTTACAAGCTACGAGGCAGGAAGTGGAAACACGGCTGCTCTCCAGAGCTTGGAGCCGCTTTGCCTTCTGGATGCAAAATTCCAGCTTCCATCTCCTTTCTTAGCAATCAGGCTTGCTTCATTTGGAAACGTCAGGCAGGTTTCAGACTCCTGCTTCTCCCCACGAAAAACAGATTGTGCTTCATTGTGGAGACTGCTTGAGCAGCTGAGAAAAAAGGCTGAGAGACGAGGAGATCCCTAGAGCCTTCTTTCCCGCATAGCTTCACCACCCATGCTTGATTGACTGATTTAGAAACATAGAAACAGAGCGAGTCAGAAGGGGTCTCCCCAGGTCATCTAGTCTGACCCCCAGCTCCAGCCGGCTCCGCTCATGACATGCTTTGTGCACTCTGCTCATGACATTTAAGGCGTGTCTTTTCTTCCCAGGCAGCTCAACGTAGGGGAGAAACTTCTTCCAGTTTATCCTCACAACACCCCGGGAACATGGAGATGTCACAGCACAGTGAGGGTCTGGAGCCAGGTCTTGCCCATAACCCACTCTTGAAAGCCCACCTTAACATGAGAGTCTTGGAGAAGCCAAACAATGCCACCAGGAGGCTGGGATTTCTCACCAGGCTGGTCTCCAGCAGGGCCGTCCGAGGTGGAAACGATAATCATATCAGAGAGGGAGAAGAGAATATGAGCTGGATGGACTCCATCATGAAGATCCATCCGTCATGGAGAGGACACCCTGGAGGGCTTTCGTGCAAAGGGCTGCCATATGTTGGAGGCAACTTGATGGCACACGACCCCGACTTGCCGGCAAGAGCCTGACTCTCCAAGCACGAACTGGGTTGCTCTGTTGGATGAAAGGGACTTGGAAGGGAAGGCAGTGGGTCAGCCAGAGGGGAAAGGTGGGAACCACGTCCCCCTGTGCATCCAGCCCGTCTCCCCACCTCCACCCACCTCTCAGAGGGCGACAGGAAAGGGGCGCTGCCCACGGCAGAATCGGTCTGCCTACTCCAGGGGTCGTCCTCCAGGACGAAGGAAGAGCAGCGTGCAAAGCAGATCGAAAGAGCTTACGTTTATGCCACGGGACGCTTTCATCCAGGGAGAGCCCGATTCCCAGTATTCCAAAACCAAGTGGCCTCTAATTTCCTCCAAGATGCTTCCGGAGGGGGATTGCTGGATAGCAGAAGGAAGAGGGGAAGTTTTTACTCATGCGCGGCTTCCAGGGTTCCCACTGGGGCATCTGGCTGGCCGCCGTGGGAGCAGAACGCCAGACTGGAAAGCTCCCAGCCTGATCCTGCACCTTCCGCAAGTCCCATACAGTTGCCTAACTGGAAGCAAAACCAAGCCATTTTCCCCGCCCCATGGCTTCTGCCCCTGTGAGATGCAGAGCAAATTGCGGGCATTCAGTAAACAGTCATGTTTCTTTCCCCACCCTGAACCATCCAGCCCTTTTGCTAATGATCCGTGATGTTTGCGATAAACAAGGTATTTCCCCCGAGAAGCTTCAATCAGTGTTTCCTCCCGAGACCCGAATTTCCCGATGCCACCCCGGCCTCCAGCTTCTCCCCCTCCCCGCTCTTCTCATCTTCAGCGATGGCTTTTATCGTTCCTAAAGCTGAACGCGGCTGAGCCAAGCTTGACTCGGATCACTTCTGGGAAAATAAATATTGAACATGGCAGACTTCAGCGGGGGACTGAACCGGGAGGTCTATTAGCACCATTCATTTGGATTTCCCCCAGCATAGGTTGAAATGCCTCTCTTTCTGCAGAAGCGTTTGGCTAAAATTTATCTGTGCTTCTGAAATACTCAGGGGTCTGCCCCTTTGCTTTCAGTCCTAGAATGACCCCAACTGAAGAAAGATTCTGGTGCATCCCGGTGATTAGCCTGCCATTGATTAGGGTTTATATTGACTTTATTTGTTTGCCTTTAATGAGGTGGCACATGGGCATGGTGCTCCTGGCAGAAGAAACAGGGGCTCTTATTTTAGAAGCAAATGTACATCTGCATGTTTTATTCAAATTTGACTTCTTTTTGGAGGGGGGTCATTTCCTCTATTTTGGTGGCATGGAAGCAGTCACACTAATTTCATTTCCTTAAAGAAATATTACACTTCCCAATAGACCAAACTTCCTGGGAAGTTTACAAGGATGGAAAGCATTTAAAACAGTGTTAGGCATAATAGACAGGAAAATTTCAAGGGGATTCTGCTGTTGTTTCTCTTCCGTCCAACTCTACCCTTCAATGATTCTGTGAGGGTGGGTTGTTGTTGAATCGGTAGGCATGTCATGAGCAGAGCCGGCTGGAGCCGGGGGTCAGACTAGATGGCCACGGAGCCCCTTCTGCCTCGCTCAGTTTCTGTCTTCCTATGTTCTATGAATTGTGGGTTATCATTTTGTCTGAGCTCAGCTGAGCTAACAAGCCATGGTTTGTTAGCCACATAATAACCCATGGAGACAGCCCATGGCTGTTGTGGGGCTGGAAACTATGGGTTGCTCACGACAGTTTGAAGAAATCCTGTTGATCAAAGCGCAACAGGAGTGCAATGGCGAAAGAGTGTGACTCCATTTTCAGCATGTCGATATAACAAGAGTCATGGGCTACCAAGTGGGCCTCACTTCTTCAGCGCAAACCCAGGTCTTCCACCAGCATTAACCGTACGAGCATTATTACTTCGGCTGTCTCCACGGCAAGGAAAGCCCCACGCCCCTTTCTCTTCTTCCTGGATTCCTTTCTGCCTTGTCAGCTTCCGTAATTGAGAATTCAACAGCAAAAAACAGTCTAACGAGCCTTCGGTTTTTACTGTCAGGCCGGCTGTCCACATATTTCAAGTTTATGAGGCATATTCTAGCAGCGAGACAAATTGTATACAAGGCCCTCATTCCACCAATATTTCCTGTCTGACATTTCATCTTCTCCTTGGAAGCGAGAGTCAAGTCATGATGCCAAGCCGATGACGAGGCCCAGATGAAGGAAGATGAAGATGAAGACAAAGGCAATTTCGGTTTCTGCTGGGTCAGACTCGCGAAGAAGAGGAAGGAGCGTCGCCCTCTTTCCCGGGCACCTGCTTTGCAAGATGAGCTCCGATTCCTGGTGTCTCCGGGGATTGTTGGGACAGACTCGTCTCCGAGTCTGGACAGCCAGTATCACCAAAGCCCTTTGCCCCCTGGGAGGAGAGGTTTTCTATTTAGGGGAGACAATAACGATGCATGCGTGTCTAGAAGGAACAGCAGACAAAAAGTAGGTGAATTGGAAAGGATGTGGTTCACAGCAAACAGACGTTCTTGGTTTTGGATCCTTCGGAGATACAAGACGGACGGGCATATCTGGTTTAGAAAGGGACCTGTTTACAAGGACCGAGTCCTCCTTCGTGTGTTTCTCAAACTAAAAACTGAAGCTGGACTCTCAAACAAAATCAGACCTAGAAACCTGAGCCTACACTGGGCCCATACTGAGCTTACTGCCGGAGCTTTTGGTGTATTACCAGACCTGTCCGTTAGCTGGGCTTGTCCACTGGCTCTTGATCACTGTTTTCCTCGCTCCCTTTCTAAATGTGGATTTTGGATCGTTATGGGGCTGAGTGGCTTCTCAATCACTTGGAAATCAGTCCTGGAACCAAGCAGCAGGACACGCAAGTTCCTACGGGATTTCCCCATGAGATTTAGCTGCCAACCGTAGTCTGCAGAGGATCATCCTCCTTGGACCGAGTGGCTTTGCTCTGGTTTCAGAAGATGGTTTAGGAGTCTAAAGGCATTTTACATGATTCCCTGCCATAATTTAATAGCTAAATCAGCACACCAGTAAATTATACTTATCTTCTCCTCACACAGGTGCTTAAGTCGCTCGGGTGCTGATGTTTTGTCACGGGGACCGCGGCACGTCGTGGCCGGGTCTTCTTGTGCTTGGAGTTTTAACACCTTTCTCTGAGTGCAAATGGCACAGAAGGTGAAACTCGAAATATTTCAAGCAAAGTGAAGAAGCTGAACAAGGCTTGAGTGTTCAGGAAAATCACAAGCCCCTTTCCAGCAGCGTGAATTTCACGCCGAGAGATGTAACTAAACGGGCAACTCTCCTCATTGGTGGATAAAGTTGGGCTACAAGCCAGAGAGCAGAGATAAGAAAATGGAAGGAAGTGGAGTCTCTTGGGCCTCCGAAATCCATTTAGGCCCTCTGGTGGGACCGTGATATTAGTCTTATCGCTCCGGTTTTCCTGCCAGTGGCTGTTGACACATGTGCTTTGGCATCACCTAATGAATCAGGAAATGCTTCCATCTCAAGGCGGAACGATGCTCCCACCTCATCTTCTAGGAAATGAACCACCACCCAGAAATAATTAACCCCACCGCGGTGAGGATATTTTTCCAGGGCTGCATCTCAGTGTTGCTAATGAAGTTGACCGTTGCAGCCCCTGGAGAACAGCCTGGGGCTTAATCAACGCAGAGACCCCCACGCCCGTGGGGCGGCCACTGTGCATGTGCCAAGAGGAAGGTTCGCGGCCTACGCTGCGTCTCAGGAGCCCCCCTTGGTGCCGATGTCATGTGCAGTCCAGTCATCTCCATATGGTGACCTTCTGATCCAAAGCCCTCCAGTGTCCCACCTGACAGCTCAGCTCTTGTAAATTCAAGGCCGTGGCTTCCTTGATGCAGTCCATCCAGCTCTTATTTGGTCTTCCTTTTCTTTATCTGCCTTCGACTTTCCCTGGCATGCTGATCTTCTCCAGGGAGTTTTGCCTTTCCATGATGTGTCCAAAGTAGGACAGCCTCAGCTTTGCCATTTTTGCTTCTAGGGAAAGCTCTGGCTTGATCTCATCGAGGACAACTTTTCCCAACCTCATGCCTGCCAGACTCGTTTGCAGGCGACACCCAGAATCCCCAGGGAAGGGCCCTGCTGGATGGGGATTCTGGGAGCTGCGGTCCACATGCTTCTGGAGGCCACCAGGCTGGGAAGGCTGATCTAGCACCTACTCGTTCTTCTTTCTGTTGGCCCAGGGAATTCGCAGGCTCCTCCTCCGGCACCGTGTTTTGAAGGCACCCGTGTTCTCCTTGCAAGCTCTCCTCACTGCCCATCTGATGCCCTCCTTTAGGGGGAGCCGTAATTCAGTGGTGGAACATGACCTTTGCATGCAGAAGCTCCAGTTAAGATCAACACGCGGCTCTCTTGAACAGAAAGTATTGCAGAGTGAGGAGTATTGACTTCAGATACATTACCCGGGCGCGTTTCTTGCCCACTTCTCCCAAGACCTGTTAATTTGTGGGGCGCACCTGTCGAAAAGCTGGCTATAGTTGAAACCGCACTGGAATGGCTACGTACGTGATCAGGACAAAAATGGCGTACTTGTGCTGCATGTGAGAATCATCTATCACAGTTTCCGAAAAGACAGGCAAGAAAACACTTAAATCTGTCCTAGCCTCATTACACAGATAATTAAAATTTTGCTCGGTAGAGCACAAGACGAATAAACTAGTTTATTAAAATATCTGTAAGGCTGTCGCTGGGCTTTCTCCTGAGATCTTAACTGCTTTCTGGGAAGATTTGGCCAAATATGGAGCTTTCCTGTTGTCTGAAAGCCAGGTATGCAGATGGCGGAAGAAATGTTGAGGGGACGCAATGCCTCTTTCTAGTCATGTTTCAAGCTGCTCCCCTAAATTTTCAATTTCAGTATTGTATTTATTTTACCTGTTGTTACTTTGCTAGGCTCAGGTGCATTTCATTTTGTTTCATTTATTTTATTTTATTTATTATTTTCTTTACTATTTTATTTATTATATTCTATTTTATTTATTTCTTGGAAAAGAAGTAAAATGTGCAAAGGGCATTGAGCCCATTGCTCTGGATAACCTCTCCCAACAATTTCTTGTAGATGTTAAACAGCATGGGGATAAAATAAAGTCCTGTAGTACCTCGTGGTATAACTTGCATGCAAAAGAACAAAGCCGGTGCTGAAAACAGCGGACTCAGATAACAATGGTGTAAAAAGCTCCATGATAACCGGCAACTGAAGGCCTCAGTTTTTTTGCCTCCAGGAAAAGCTACATTTTGTAAGAACAAACCAGCCAGGCAGTAAGGATTCCCTGCTCTCTCTCAGCTGCCCATTTAATCTCTTCCTCCACGCACCCCTTTCCTGCCCTGCCCTCCCATAGAAAAATCAAAGGTATCTTTCAACTCAAAGCTGCCTTTGATTCTTCCAAGATATAAAAAGCAGTTGAGGCTTTCTTATCCTCTTCCCGCATCAGAAGATTGAGATTCTCACGTCGCGATGTCTTTTTAGCACTTCAGTTAAAAAAAGACAGAGAAAACCAATGTTTTGGTAGAACATTGTGTGTTAATTGGCTGGCTGGAAAAGGAAAACCAAGAAAGGGCATTGCTTGTATGTTTTCTAAGTTGTTCCTATGCTTCTTTGCACATTTTCTTACACATATTTCTGCAACTCTTACCCAAGTAGCCATGCACAGGGTTTTAGCCTTACAACCTGAATTGTTCTGAAGTAACTATGTGTAAGACCGCAGCTCTGAAAGAGCAAACAGCACCGGAAGCTGTCTTATACCAAGTAAGTCCGTCCATCCATCCTTGTTTCATTTTATTCTTCCTATGAAGTAAGGATTATCAGGCAGAATGGTGTATTTCCCATTACTGAATACCTGAGCCTTTTAACTGGAGAATGAAATGCCTTGGAATGTCTGCATTTCAAACCCGGTACCTTACCACTGAGGTACGGTCCTTTCTCTAAATGATCAGAACGGCGTTTTCACGAAGTCCCCTGTATGACATCCATGCTCAGGTGTGCTTTATGGGATGCTTTTCTCGCAGAATCCCAAGAACACCCTTCCTCTCCCTTTTTCAAAGGACATTTAATTTGCATTTCATTGAATACATTTCATTGATTATAAACATACCAATATGAAACGCACAGAGAGAGACACATCCCTACGAATGATTTTGAATCACAAGAAGGAAAATGCAAGACCGGATTAAAACCTTACTCTGAGCTGCCCAATGCTTGAGAAAAGGTCTGAACTTGGTGGTAGGAAGATAATTTTGGTGTGAAATGACCATGGAGGGGGTGACCAGGAAGACCCTCTCCCTTTTTCCCACCTTCCAAGCCTTCCTCGGAGGAAGCACCTAGAAGATGAACATACTGTGTAGGAAGGCTCATGCCAAGCAAGGCACTCCATCAAATATCCTAGTCCCGAGTCATGCTTAGACATCCTGCACATTAAAGGACATTGCCTCTGTATTTCCCCATATATTTTGAAGATATCAAGATGGCAGTCTTCCAAGTGCCACCACTGTCTAAGATTTTGTAGCTGACAACAAGGTCAGAGCCTCCTTTGTGGTGGCACCCCAAATCCAGACGACCTCTCAAACTGGCTTGATTGCAAATACTTGGAAGTCAGCAAGGCCCTTCTTGCTTTTGTTCTTGTTTGTTCTTGTCTTTGCTCAAGTCAAGGGAATACTAAAGATGAGATCCATTCTAGAAAAGTAAATCATTTGTAGCATTCAGGCCATTCAGGCTGGTATACAGACATCGGTTTGGCACTCTCTGCCTAGCAATGAGCATGGTTGCAGGCCATCAGTATTATTTAACTGATGTGTCTGGATTTATGCAGCTGCACAGATATTTACATTCGTGTCATTGTTACATTTGTGTCATTGTTAATTTCAGTTTTGTTTCAGTTGTCCAAAAGGACCATGACTCCAACCACTGAGCGCCAATGTAAGCATTTCCCATTTTTATTTTTGTCTTGATTCATTTTTTCTCCACCAATTACACAATGTATCCTTAAAGGAGAACTAGAACTGTTTCATCTCCTGTCTTTTTTGCAACCACATTTGTTTTAAAATATCCCAAGAAAGCAAAACGAACTTTAATAAGCAGGAATCATTTCAACTTCTTTTTGTAATCTGGAACACTGCATTCAATTTATACTTCTGCCATCCCCTAACAAATGAAAATAATATAGTATAATGCAATTTCTGTGTGCATAATTGCTCAGAATTGAATATTCCAGTGTTTATCAATGATGCAATTATTATTCATAATTGCTTAGCCTGTGATATTTATAGCAACCGAATAGCATTGCGTGCGTGTGATGCAGGTACGCGCTACTGAATTGCTATAAATATTCATTAAATACTAAACAATTAAGCATAATAATACAGCTATTCCATTTTTTTGGTAGAAAGCCGATATAAAAACCCAGTGAATAAATATATATTTGTGTCCGTGTAACCCCCGCACCCCCCCCGCGTGACACCCATAAACAAACCCCTCCCTCATCTGCTTCCCTCCGCCTCTACCACTATTGCTAGGGGCATCTCCGTTTCCTAGCAACGCCTAAGATGGCGTCCGCGCCCGAAAAGCACTCTGGCCGTTGTAGTCCACAGCGGCTATTCCTGCCCGCGCCTCTTCGCAGCCAGAAAACTACATTTCCCTTGAGGCGCCGCGACATAAAGAAGGAAGCAGGACAGGCGGGGACGCGTTTACCTGGACGAGGTGAGGCGCGCGGCCGCGGGGGACGACGGGCTGGGTAGTTTCCGGGAAGCAGGCGGCGCCGGCGGCGCGGGCTGCCAGGACTACGAGTCCCAGAGAGGAGCGGGGGACGCCGAAGGCAGGGCGCCGGCTCAGGGCGGGGGGTACGAAAGGGAGCCGGTTGCCGACGGCTGCCGTCCGCGCTTGTCCGGCCGGGCTCGCTCAGGTGAGGCGGGCGGGGGGGCGGCGGCGGGCGGGACTCGCTTGGCCCCCTCCCCTTCGAAGGGGCGCCCCGGGGCACCGCGGCCGGTCTCACGGAGGGCCTGGAGGGGGGCGGGGGAAGGCCCCGGGCCCCACATAGGAGGGCCCCTTCCGTGGGAGGCGGGGCTGTGCACCCAGGAGTGCCCCTCCCTCTGCATAGGGGTGCTTCCAGGGCGGGGGGGCGGAGTGTGCTTGCCCTCTTGGGGGGCTGGCCCTGCACGGTGGGGTGTCTCTACCTGTGGGGAGAGCTGTGTGTGTGTGGGGGGATATTCCCTCAAGACTGCCCCCTTTTCTCCATATAGGTGTGGAGGGGGGTGCTCTTGCCCATATCTTTATTAGGGGAGGGGGCGTCTAACTTGAACTGCCTTAATGTGTGGGGAGAATTTACGGGCAAAAAGGGGGTTCCTGCTGCTTTAAACGGGCGTTTTGTTGCGTTGTCCTTATAGGGTCAGTGTCCTACTTCCTTATTTGCGCGGGGGGGGGGTCTTTTAGCTTGATCAGTGTCAGGTTTGGGGGCAGGGGGCTCCTGGCAGAGTTTACTGGAGAGCTGTAGCACATGTTATCCTTTTGAAGAAATGCTGTCCAACTTTGTTCAAAGAAAATTGGAGTAGCTATGAAATCAGTATTAATGAGCTTGGATGCTCACCATGTGGATCATTATATTCTTACTTAAGTCTTATTATTCTGAAACTATTTGGAGTATGATTTATAAATTCAGGAGATCTTGCTGACATTGAGCTGCCCTCAAAAATATGATGGAAGGGTATGATATTAATAAACGGTGGGAGAGTATGAATGTTACATAAGGGACATAATCCTAGGCAGGAAAAAAGCCCGCAGCTCACATTCAGTATGTCCCAGCCATCCATGCTGCCTGGGGCATGCTGGGAGTTTCAGGATTTCCTTTTTACCCCAGCTGTGTTGGCTGGGGCATTCTGGGAGCTGCTGGACTTTTATGTCCAGCAGCCACCCTCCGCTAATATACTTACGAACAAGAAGAGCAGACTATGTAACTTTACCCTTCTTATATCCATTTTGGTTTAAATATCACTGCATTCTTCATGTACTTGGAGCTTCCTCTTGTGATTCGTTATGTCTCCTTCACTGCAAAAACCGTGTCTGTTACTGTTCTTACTTCACATTTCTGTCCTCCTTTTTTTTTCCTAACAAGAAGCTTGCATAGCTGCCCTCCTCCATTTTATCCTCACAACAACAACCCTCTGAGGTAGGGGTGGCTGAGACTGGCCTGAAGTCACCCAGCGAGTTTAGTGGCCACTCCTGGCTCACTGGAGTCCAAATCCAGTGCCTTCACTGCTGCACCACGATTCACAGAAGGAGTCTTGAGCTCCAGCACATGGTGGGAGGCACTTTAAAGACTTGTGGTTTCCACACATATGGCTTTCCATATATTTTGGGAGCGGGAGGTGGAAGCTAGGGAAAAGGCTTCATACAGTAGATGGGGGTACGGCCTGGGACCTCTGTATTCCGTTTTGGGTGTGTGTTCATGCAGAAATTGTGGAACAAGGTGATCAAGGAGATTATTAATTTTTTACTATTATGTTTCTATTGCACACCTTCTGCCAGGGATCTTTAGGCCATGGGTGGGCAACCCAGGATCACACGTGGCCCCGATCCAACTTCATGCTGCCCTCACAGAGGTTCTTCACGCCTTGTGCTTTTAAGCCTCACAGTGGCCCAGTGAGAGAAGCTAGCTGAGAGGTCTGTGCTTGGCCTAAGGCAACCTTTGGTGGGAAGACTCTCACGGGTGCTTTGGGCCATATATGGCCCTGCTGGATCAGATCAAAGACTTACCTAGCCCTGAATATTTTCCCCCCCACAGTGGCTAACCAGAAGCTTACAAGAAGCCCGCATGGAACAGCCCTCTTCTGCTGGAGTCCTCTAGTGACTGGTGCTCGGCGGTCACTCTTGGGGGTAATACCTACCCATCATGACTAGCAGGCACTGAAAGTTTTAGCATCCCTTTGAAATCGCCTTTAAAGAAATCTTGTGGCACTAACCCTGTGTGTTGTCTGGGGGATGCTTTTTCGAGCGTATTCTCTCGCAAGGAGAAGGTTCCAAGTTTCTGCTCCGGCAGTCTAGTTATAAAAATTATTGGAACAGAGGGTAGCGTGTGACTCCGCCAAAGTAGGCAGTTCTGAGCATGATGGACCATGTAGTGGCACGAGGCTCCATTCCTCCTCCTTGCCGTAATTGAAAAGGGGAAGCGGCATATATGGTATTAAAAGACTAATAACTCATTATGAAACAGGACTTATATAGAAAAGAAACTAGTACATCCGGTGCATGAAAACTCTGAGGGATGTAAAAGTTCAAGAACGCACATGTGCATAAGGTGCCTGCTACTGTGCCAATTTCCCACAGTCCTTCAAGCCGAGACTGCTTTTAGGTGTGTGTCATGCATACTCCCCCAGCTACTGGGTGGATGTGGTTGTGAGTCTCTTCTGGAGAACACAGGGTGAAAGCAACGACTTTTTGCTGGGGTTTGTTGTCTGACACCATTTTGAAACCTGAGCCCTCTCTGCCGCAAACATACCTCAAACCTTGGCACTCCTTTCAGAGAGCACGGCCCAGGTATCTTCTGTAGGTGAGTTGGGAGCATTTGTCTCTTTAAGCTTGTGCTCGGTATCCATGAGCAATAGAAACACATTCCTTATGGATCAAACATATGCTCATAAATTCTCCAGAGGAATAACTATAATCCTAAGCATTGTGCTTTGATTCTGTTTCTTTTTTCCTTGTGCTTTTACCTCTAGATTTTTTTTCAGTAGGGCTGTCCTTTAGCAATAATTATACACAGCGGTGGCAGCTAGATGTCATGTTCAATTTTTATTAAACGAGACAGCTGTACAGTTTAATATACCACATGAAAATATTGTTTCCTTATTCCCGAAAGAAAAGCCCTCCAAACTGGCCCTGCTGCCACTTGCCTTCAAAATCTCTCTCTCCCAGCTAAAATCCGCCTTTGCTGGAATAATGAACGAGATTCCTGGAACGAGCAAGAAATGTTACTCAGAAGTGTCAGTGAATGAAAAGTTGTTTGCATAGTTAGCAAACAAAGCAAAGCAAAGCCGGCAAAATAATAATAGCAAACTGGGAGGAGAGCAGAACATTCCTGGCAGGGGAAAGAGTCCAGTCTTTGAATTAGAGGGAAGTTGTAACAGCGTATTTCCTCGGCTTCCCCAAATTCCAAGCCTTTCCTTCTCTTTGACATCCTGTTAGGTCAAACAAGTCCTAACCAAGCATATTTAAAGAAAAATATTTCAATATCTAGCTAACTGTGGGGCATGGCATTTTCTCACCTGTTGCAACTTAACATATATTTCATATAGTCCTATGCAGTCTGGAATCTTCCTGAGTGTGTCCTTTTAGGGAATGACCAGGTGGCGTTTGTAGTTTGTACTAATTGCTGTAGTCACCTGAGAACTGTGACGAGGAAAAGTTGGGCAGAGCTGCTAGCAGAGCAGGTTACGCAGCTGTTGCCCAAACCGTAAAGAGTAAAGACCCCTTTTCTGAGTTGGTTCAAAGTTTCCGCGGCTGACTCATCGCGCTGTGCTTTGGCAGTTAAGGTTCCCAGCAGAGCTGTTGCTTTCATGCCCGAAGAGGAGAGGCCTGGTCGCTGTGAAGCAACGGCAGAATTGTCTCCTGTCTCCATCAAAAGAACAGTCTCACTGGACACACCTGCGTGCAAATCACCACCATTCCCCTTTTGACATGCCCAGCCCAGCAGCGGGACAAAAGCTTTGTGTGCTTAATTGACCTTAAGATTAAGGGCTTGTCAAAGTAGAGACCTACGAATAATGCTAACCCGACCCATGATTCGACCCATGTTCTACCCAGCGTTTGTCCAGACAGGCCGTGGCTTATTTTCTCACTTTCTGGGTTGCTTGCTTCCCACTTCCACCCCCTCCTGGTATCCCAAAAGCCTTTGCAGTTTTATAGTCATTGCAGAGTGGCTGGGGGATTCCATCCTTGCTACAAACCATCAATAAGCCACCCATGGTTCTGCGTTTGCATGCAATGACAACCCACCAACAAACTATGGGTTTCTTTTTTCAAGTTTTTTTTATGCCTAACAAACCATGGTTTGTGAATGTGGCGGTGTATACCTATCACAGCAACCTAGAATACAACATGGGTTAGTGCTGGGTATGAACCAGGCCAGGGAAAATCTTGAAGCAGGCCGTACCATAAAGCAACTGCTTCAGGGAGCAATTTCCGCAGGAAGTTTCACTTTCCTGTCTCAGAACTTTGCATCTGTGTCATTTATTTAAAAAGAAAAAAAAAGGACTGCCGCAGCAGAGAGCGCTTGAGATTTTTTTTTTTTTTGCAAGCTCTGAAAATGTTTTACAGAGAGCCTCAGAGTTCTAGATTGCTACTCTTTTCCCTCTCCTACTAGTTAGAATATTTGTCGCCAGTTTCTCCTATACGCAACCCACGATGGCACCTGAGCATTGGGACACCATTATATCAAGCCTTGGACTTCTATTATCAGCCATGGTGCTTTTTCCAACGCAGCAGAACCCTCATTATTCTGCTTACATTCGTGGATAATGCTGCGGACTGTACATTCCTCTTATTACTTTAACTTTTCTTGCAAGAAGAATGTGGCAACTTCTGAACTTTTATTTTTAAAAGGCACAGACATCGGTGCTCTATTTTTAGTACTTTCTGTCCTGTTTTTTAGGGCAGGTTTGATTGGCCACTGCCTGCCATGTTCGACAGCCTAAGCTACTGTTCTGTGAGTGACCTCAATTTATGTTGTTTTTCCTACTTTTCCCCAACACCCCGCCTGTCCGAGTGCGCATGGTCTTTAAAATGCGACCACAAGAGGACCCCTTGCCTGGTTTTGCAGGCAGACGCAGCCGCTTGGAGACCCCCGCCTCAGAAATGTTCTGTTGTTGTTATGCTATCAAGTGTGCGAAACTCTGCAGAGTAACCACCACATGCACAATGGCCCATTTCAGAAAAGCAAGAACACAAAGGAGTTGTGTGAAAGACCTGACAGAAAAGGTGGGTTTAGAGAGGGGATTTAGACAGAGAAATCTGCCAAAGACCCTTAGAGGGGCCATGCCTTGGTGGCAGCGCCCTGGTTGCTGCTGACGGTCATGACGAGAAGTCTGCACTGGATTTCTGAGTGGGGAGAAAGATGCCGTGGAGATGTCCAAGGGTCACTTGGCCTCGAAGTCGAAGTGAATGATGTTAACGACGGCGTTCTGAGCAGAGGAGTGACGGAGGGAGTTGTGTTAGCTCAAGCACTGAAAGGAGAAGCTTACAGTGGCTAGGTCGACCATGATTGGTGTGGGGCAGAGAGACAGGGCTGCATTCCTGTCAAATGCCATCGTATGAGCCTTCTCAGACTTTTGAGGCAGGTGTTCCTTGGAGTAGAAGAGCTTCGGATACCAGGCCAGAAGACTCTCACTCAAGCAAAAACGCTCTTTCCCACCCCCCGAGTGGGTTACTTAGATCTCTCTCTGTACCCTCGCTGCTGCAGTTCCCAAACTGAGAGCTGCAGGCCCTGCTGCTTCTATTGTAATGAATTTCTGTCTAGTTTTAGGACGGGGTCAGAAATGTCCTCTCCTGACGGTGGTTTTGGGGTTCGTGCCAGGGGGTGGCATGCAGTAGCTGGCTGCTGGGGCAAGACTGCTGCATGCCCTCTTTTGGGACGAGTTGGTGGGCCGGGGCTGAAGTGGCAGGTGGGGAGAGGGTAACATGTAGAGCTTCTTTTGAAAGGTCTCACCCCAGCTCGAGCATTTGGGAGCAGGCTTCCTGCAAGAACATCTTCCCTCTATGAGTCTGCTTAAGATCTCCTGGGACGGGGAGGATGTGGGGGTTCCCTTCTTGTAAGACCACCGCTAAGACTCCTTCGTTTGCAAAATTCCTGTGGCCCGTGAAGCCCTCTTCTTAAAAGTTTTTTGGTAATTGCTCTGTGTCCTTGCATTGCTTTCGCCAATTTTAACTGCTTGACCACGCTGAGTGGCGTTCTTTTGCACGGAAGGGCTGGGTAGCTGTGATTTGTCCATTGCTTGCGTGGCCCGTGGTACTTTCTCCTGCGGCAGCTTAGCTCCCGCAGCTAATTCCGCCCTCGGGCAGCAGCAGCCAGCAGGCGAGGCGAGCTCTCCCGGGTGCCCAAGTACGGGCAGTTCTTCTGTGAGGCTGTGAGGCTGGTTCTTCAAGAATCCGCTGCGTAGCAAGCACCAGGAAGGAACGAAGCCTCGTCACTTGGGTCAAATGATCCATCAAACTGGTTCTTAAGCGTGCCGGGAGCACGTTCTTTTTTCCCCGCCTGCCAAAACTTTTCTGTAGTTGTGGGCTTAGCTGCCATGGCCTCCAGCTTAGCACTGGCCTCCAGGCCATGGTCTTGACATGAGTCTGAAGGCCGTGCCTGTCTGTTCCCGGGGTCCCAGCAAGCAGTGGCTAGAACCACCCAGGACGAAGGTTGAGCAGTGAGATTGCTGGACGGGGCTCCAGACGTCCAGGTCCTCGTCTCCCATTCGAGCCACGAAGCGCACTGGGCGACTGTGGACCAGCCGGGGCCTCTTGGCCTAGCCTACCTCCCAGGGTCGGAGTGAGGATAAAATAGCCAGCAGGATGAAAAGAAGGCAGGGTATCGGTGCAATTAAATAAATGGAATGCATGAAGAGAGAACATGTACGCTTGTCACATCTGTGATCATCCGAAGTGAGAGCCCTTTGTCTTCGGAAGATCCCGTTTCAGCTTAGTTACACGTAAATGCAAGTTGAAAAACTGGGAGGTAATAGCAGCTATTTTCAAGCCCAACGAATTATGCTTTCCGCCTGCTCTTAATATACAAGCCTTCAACAACCATTGTTGGAGCCGCCGTCCTACCGAATATCCTGCCTGCATTGGCAGCCGTCTCTTTATTTAATCAGCTTAAATATCGAAGCATTGGAAGTCTTAACCATCACCGTCGCTCAGTCCCATCAGACCCGGCGGTGGGCGGGGGGGCGGGAATTGCCCGGCAGAGCCCAAGAACCTTGTCTGTCGCATTTTCTTGGACTGAGAGTAACATTCATGAAAAGGCTGCCATTTCTCTGTTGTCTTGGGCTGACTGCAGAAGCTCAATTAGGTATTTATTTATTAAATTTCTACCCCGCCCATTAACCGGGGTGACACTCTTGGCAGCTGATTTGACATTTTTCCAACTTTCATCATCCGTTTATTATAAAAGCACCCTCCCTGAAGATTTATCGTTTCTTTGAAGCATTATTTATGCTGCTTTTCAACCCAAACGGCTTCATGGAGTGGCTTATATATCATTAATTAAAAAGGCCTCCCTTGCCTGTGAGCTCACAGTCACCACATACAAAGGAAAAAGTTTGGGAAGAAGTGGGGGAAGTTGGTTCTTTCAGACGGGCCCTGCTTTCCGCTTTCACTCTCCGGTGGGATGCGACTCAAAAGCAATGTGTGGATGAAGCTTCCAGAGCAGGAAGGTGGGAAGTACCTCTCCGTACAACTCTTGGGGCTCCTGCAGTGGCTAAGCAGCCAGTGCCAGTTCAGGTCTCGCCTCTGGTGTAAACTTACAAATTTCCTTTCCCCACCTGCTGGTACCTGGCTTGTGTGATGTGGCCATCTCCTGCTTCCCAACCCTCCTGGGAAAATGACCCTCACAGGAGTCTCGTTGCAGCCTGGAGATTGGTAGATTTATTTATTAGATTTCTATCCCGTCTCTTCCTTTTTTAAAGAACTCAAAGCGTCTTGCGCCGTCATTCTCCTCCTGCTGCTCTCAGTCCACCCCGCCCTCCCCCATAGCAACCCTGTGAGGTAGGTTGGGCTGAGAGCCCAAAGTTGCCCAGTTGACTCCATGGCTGAGCGGGGACTTGAACCCGGATCACCTGAGTCCCAGTCCCGCACTCTTAACCACTACACCGCACTGGCTCTCCGTAGATTGAACCAAGATGCTAACTGGTGAGAGCAATGCCGGCAGTGTATAAGAAGCTCCCTGGACTAGAGGCAGGGAAGGAAGCAAGGATGGGCTGGATAGAGTCTTGGCACCAATTTAGCCCGCCTTGGAGAGCGTCGTGACTACCCAGTGGCTCCAAAAGGCAAGGAGCAGCTGAAGAGGAGTCTCTGTGCCCTTGCCCAGATCCCGGGGTTGGAAGACCAAAGGGACTACAGCTCCTTCCCCTGCCCGAAGCTGGAAGCTGTTCCAGAGACCTGAGCTCTGGGCCCCAGGGACACTGGATGCAGGTCCCTGAGCCAAATCCGCCCCTCCGATGCTGCTGCAGGTCAGCCCCGGCATTGATCCGAAGGAAAGACGCCAGCGCATGTCCAAGCCCTCCGCCCTCGGAAGCCTTGCACACATTCGAAGGAGATGTTGCGAAGTGAATCTGAGGCCCGGCTTGCCTAAAGCGATTCCGGTGTGCACACTGGTCCGCTTTGCAAGAAAAAAAATTGGCTCAGACAAAATATAAGCACCAGCAATGCGATCTGAGAGGAAGACAGATCAATGTTGCTCTAGAGGCAGATTACTCCAGCACCCTGTTCTTGCTGAACTGCTGCAGGACACATGTTCTAATTTTAGTGTAATTCGCAGCTATAATTTGCAGTATTGGCCCGTAGAGGCGATCGTTGGTAAGTGGACTTAACGAGGCTGGGAAACAGAGCCACCCACCTTAAACCTGTCCATCCCGACATTGGTGCAAAGTTCACGCTTCTCACTGCAACATACTGTCCCTCATCCAGCCAGGCCTTCAACATCTTTCCCCATTTCTTCCTCCCACGAAGACAGATGTTTTGGTCGAACAGTAAGACACTTGTCCAAACAAGCTGCTTCAGTTTCTCTGCCTTGAAGGAAGCAGGAAATCATTCGCAGCTCGCACCAAGTGGCCACAGCCACCACGGATGCGTCGTCAGACAGTCATTAACAAAGACGGCTGTCTTCTGCGGATCCTCGTTTGTTTCTCAAAATAATAGCTGCATTTTTAGGAAAGCCAGAATAATTTCCTTTCCTTTTTTCTTTTTAAGAAACTGAGATAATTTAACATATTTGTTGCAGGGTGTGGGAGTGCATTGGCTGGTTGATGGCTGGGCCATCTTGACTGTGATGCATTGACCTATTTTCCAAATAGATAGTTGTTGTGGAAGGAACGCTGGCCAGCAGAAAGTGCAGAAACTGTTTCGTTGACAAAATAGGCCACGGAAAACTGCTGTTTAGTGGGCTCAGGCCATTTGTCCATCTATCGCATTTTATTCTGGCAGTCTCTTCGGGGGGTTCAGCAGAGCCGTGTTTCATGTCCGCTGTGGTCTGACCATTTTTCATGGGCGATTCCAAAGACTGAATTGGAGACATTATGCAGTATGTTTGACCGGTAAATGACAGCCCCTTCCATTAACCTCACATTCCATGTCTTTGATATTTTAAAACATTTACACTTTTTATATTCTGCATTGAAAATCTTTCTGGTGTTTGCCTGAGCATCGCTTTAAGAACTGTCCAACTACACAGAGAGCTTGGCTCTTGAGTGGTCGAGACGCTAACATAATAGCAGTCTAGTTTCCATCCTTTGTGGGAGACAGCCTGCCTCTCTTTTTCTTCAAGAGAGGATGAGGGACCTCTGAGCTGTTGGACCAAATCTGGCCCTCTTGAGTTGCGCCCAGACCTTTCCAGGCATCTGCTCATGGCCTTACCCACTTCCTTTTCCCTAATTGCCTGTGGATCAGTACTTACGTGCCTTAACCCCCATTTTGAAACCCGGGAATGCTTTAAGCTGGGCACAGTGTTGGAAATGGCCCGCTTACACAGATGCCCACCTGTAACTCCTTCCTAACTTACGGTGATTAGGCTATTGCATCACTACAGAGCTCGAACTGAATAACAGTTTTGCCTCGCTTTTCAGCCACGTGTGGCTTATGGACACTACAGTCCAGTGCAAAAGTGCCACCATGGATTCCTGGGCATACTTTTGGACCTCGATATGGGACTACATAGGCCAGATGGTAGTAAGTAACTTAACACAGAGAAGAACCCTCTCCTCTCGTCTGTGTACTTGCAGGGAGACAAGTCAAAATGGGAACATTCTCGGCTGAGTATTTGTCCCATGAGCTTTAACCGTTTGTATTCTCTAACGTAAGATGTTAGGTGATACGGTGAACAAGATAGGTGACCGATATGGCGAAACTCCCACAAAAGCTATTTATTTATTAAAAGCTGTTCTATCCTGTTGCCTACAAACATCCCGGGACAGCTTCCCATAAACCCTGGGCTGGGATAGTCCATTTTATTTGAGTTGCTAGATTAACCTTAAGCCCAAGTGCTGGACTATATCGGACCAAGTGCTCTCTTTGTTTCCTGTGGAAAACCCACCTGCCTCGGAATTCCTCACACGTATGGATCTCAGTCCAACTTGCAAAATGCCAAAAGGCATGGGAGGAATCGGAGTCTGACAGCGCACAAGCTTTGATTTCTCTGGTTTGTTTTAGCACAGGGAGAGTAGCTGTGTGTGTCTTTCAAAGCTTTCTCTGCTTCCCTCTTTTAATAAGCCTCCATCATCCATTGATGTGACAAAACTCCTTGGAGTGAGTGGGCAGGCGTTCAGTCAAGAGGAAGATGATGGATTTGGAACGTTTATTCCTTCCTTGAGCTCCGCCAGCTACAGTCATTTAGGTTTTGGAGATAAGAGAATACTTCATCTTCTAAGGCTTTTGAGGGGAGGGGGCAAATATCCAATTATCACTTGAGAGAGGCATATATTTTTCTAATCTTGGTTTATCAAAAACCCAATTTGTTCAGTGTAGTTGGTGTGGATTTCTTTTAGCTTTTTTCTCCCTTTTTAATTTGGCAAAGATTGCTTTTATGTTACTAGGAGCTTCTCAATTTGTGCATATGAAATTAGAGCCTAACAGCCTTGCGAAATAGGTTCACTAAAGTTATTAGCAAAATAAATTTTCACTCGACGTAACTCATTTTATGTTGCTTACTTGTGGCCTTGGCGGGGTGGGAGCCGATTAACTGGGTTTTTGAAATCGTTCCTCATTGTTCCCCTGGAGGAGCTTTCTATTCGCCCCAGGTGAACAGAGGCTTCTGCCCCGGGGTTAATACAGCCGCTGGATATTGTCCACGCAGCACTGTTTTTATCAATTGAAATCTAAATTGTGTTTTTAAGATGCTACTTAAGCTTCTACCTGGAAAGGTACCACTTCATTACTGATGGTTGATTCCACTCATCTTCCAAACATCCCAGATCAGGATGGTTTTCCGCTTTCCTCTATAGTGCCTTGCCTCAAGCTTGCGCAGTGGGTTAAGCTGGGAGGGGGAGTTTGGCAAAAAGTCACCAACCAGGCTTCAGGTTTGAGTCGGAATTTGAACCTAAGTGGGTCCTCTCTAGGGATTCTTATCCAGCTGTGCAGATGTTTTTCATATGTTCGTTTTATGAAATGAAAGAAAGCCTTAAAAGCACATGGGAAAGAATAAACATGGCATTCTCCATTACTGAATTCTCGGTATTGATGTTGACTGCGGAAAGTGCTCCCACCTGAATGTGCTTCTTTATCCACCCAGTAGTTTTGACTTGATGAGATTCTCATTTTTCCCAGATTCATTATCGACTAGGATGTGCGAATCAACAACATTTGAGTTTGTTCAGATTCTCCAAATTCCCCCTTGAAGCTCATTCTGACTTGTGTTTGTTTCCTGTTTGTGAGCTTCATTTTGTTTTGTGTTTTTCTAGCATGAGAGTCCCTGCATATTTTTGTGTATGTTTGGAAAACATGCATATCAGTTCTGAATCTTGTGCATTTTCTCCCTTTCAGATGGAGAGCTTTTGTACGCATTTATCAAAAGTGCCAACTTTTCCAGTCATGCATTTTCCAAAAACTTTTTTTTTTGTTCTCTGAATCAGAACCCAATCTCAGAAACGTACAAACATGTTGCAGATTGTATTCACTTCAGTGTTTGGTTCTGGGAGGCATTCACTGGATAAATTCTGATTGTTAAAAAAAAACCCCGAACTGAAAGCTAATTTCTCATACATCCCTAGTATTGACTGATGGAAAGTTTTGCTGGGAGAGAGTAAATTGCGAGTCTGAATTGCAAAGATAAAGCTGGAGGAGAAACATTTACAGATGACAGTGTCTAAGGGGACCCTCCTGTCTGAAGCCCTGCAGAGCAATCGCTCTTGCATTGGAGAATGCCTGCAAGAAGCAAGATGTCTCGGCCTTACTTGCTGCTTGCTTTGGTGACTAAATATTTGCCTCTTGGATTCTCCTAAGCAGCCTGGGATGAATTTATGAACTGACTGAGACTCGATGGCACATTTCCTTTATGGGCGGAAAGTTCCAGGGTCGATGGGAAGGCATCCGTGATTGAAAACAAACCAAACCCGAGGTGGCTGATGAGGGTCTTTGCCAGTCCAAGCAGACAAGACAGGGCTGGCTGGACAAACAGCCTTTGACAAGCTTCTGCCAACGCTGCTTTGCACGGCTGAGGGCAAACTTCTCTAAATTCCTCAGGCCTGAAAGCTAGGGAGAGCAAGCCTACATACATACGTTGTCAGAAAAGCCATTTGTGCTTGGTTTGCACTCCCCCCCCCGCCCCCCCCCCCCCCCGGTCTCCGATTAATCTTGAAAGCTGCCACCCAGTTGCTTTTTGTTCCCAAGAAGGCTTTATCAGCGAGGTGACGGTGTCAGGCAGTTCCCATCTGCAATCTCATTGATTCCCATCCCTCCTCCATTCTGGGTGTGGGAGAGCCAACTGATTAGGTTCCTTAGCAACTCCCCGTGAGTGCGCACACGCACGCACACACACACAAAGTCTGCACGAGCAGAACCATGCCCCCTGACGGCTGTCCTGAATGTCTCCAAAGGGCCTCCGGGTTTTGACAGCAAGGTAAGGCGCCTCCTCCCAGCCTTCCCCACAGGCGCTGAGGTGCAGGTTCCGGCCGCAAAATGCCGTCGACAGCCCTGTGCACGTCTTGCCATTCAACACGGCATCATTTCTCTCTCTTTTAGACCCCGCTTCTTCCAGGCATGGCAATGCCATGTGTGCTTCTCATTACGATACTGGGCGTGGAAGTGACTGGGAAGTCTTCCGACAGTTTGGTATGTATTTGTGCATCGCCGTTTCACAAACGTCTAAAACCAGAGGCCGCCCACCCAGAATTTTTGCGATCGGATTGGCCGCGTCCCCTTGTGCTCACTGGCTCGTGTGGCCCTATTTTCGCCTGGGGCCGTCATCCTTCCTGGGCAGAGGGAGGCGGAATCTTGCCCGGCAATAGCGAGAGCCTGGAGCGGTGGCATTGGTTGGCAGCTCTGCCTGGTCAGAGGTAAATGTTCGAAGTGTAGGCACTCGGCGTCCCCATAGCAACGTTCTAAGCGGAGTCCAAAAACGCAGGCAATTAGAAGCGCGGGCCCCAGCAGGTGCTCTGCGAGAAGAGCTGGCTGCGTGGTAGGAAAGGAGGGGATCCGAGCAAGCGGAGGCGTGGGATCGTGTCGGAGGAGATAATCCTTTGGATGCCCAGGTCCGAGGACGCTCAGATACAGCTGCGAGAGCGCACGCACACGCACAGGCCCACCCTGGTGAGCTCTCCGAAGCCATCTGGGGCCTGAGCATCACTTCCCAGAGTCGGTGCCTGCCTGTGGGATTTAGTGTCTTGCCCCTGGTTAGAATCGTTCCCTATGAGCAGATCTGTGCAAGCCTGCAGAATTTGCGTGGTTTCGGCCAGTGCTGGGATCCAGATTTCTGTCACACAGAATTTATTTCCGATTGTTTTTCTATGGCAGGCTTTGTCTAAGCCTCCACTTAGAAACTGAACAGGTGGAAGGGACACGCTGCCTCTGGAAGAGAAAGCGACCCAGGCACCTCACAGAAATCCATACCCCACGGTGTGTGCGTGAGCGCTGCCCATATCTTCCCCTCCTAGCCTTCCACCAGATGGATGAAGCCTGCCCTAATCGTTACAAGTTTGATTTACAAAGCCGATCAAGGCTGAGTGATATACCCTTTCCCCCACCCGCCATGCGTGGTTTTAATCTCTTTTACCTGGGGTGTGTGTGTTGCCAGATGACTCATCATATTTATCTTGATTTAAAGCCTCAAAGGATCGGGGTAGGTTACTTGTATTGTACAATATGACAAGAATTCCCCTAAGCCGGAAGCTTGCAATCTAATTTTAGAAGAAGCGGCCCTCATCTTTTGCTACAGAAAATTCTCTTCCTCCCAACCACGTAGCCGCTCCTCATAATGCCAGACAAGCACCTTGTTCCCCGGCCGTATATCACGCAAGACGGGTGTGTATGCGGGCTATTCATATCTTTCCGTTCAGAATGCTGGTCCGGATCTGGAAAAAAGCCCGCCTCAACCTCATTCCGTCCAGATTCTTTTGGATTACAGCTCCCATCCTTCCTGGCCATTGGCCATGCTTACTGGGACAGAAGGGGGTTGGAAGTCGAAAATGACGGGTGGGGAACCGGAGTGGAGGTGCTGGCTCTGAAGTACCTGGGAGCAGAGGGTGTTGAGATCTTCTGCAAAGACTCTTGCCTCTCGGTGTGAGAAGCAGACGGCAGTCGGCGTGAGGTTTTCCGTAAAGGAGTGGTAGGACCCCCCATTGGCATGTGGAAGGCCTAGGGAAGCACCTGCCAGGAGATTTCGGAGAGCCGCCGTCCGAGCTGGGCGCGTGACGCCAGATGCGCCATTTCTCTGGCTTGGTCCGAGGCAGCTTCTGGTGGCCGTCTCCAGGGGAGGCCCAAGGCGAATGGGGAGGCTCCTGCCTTGCTCCCTGCCACCTCCAGTCCAAGGGAGGAGGGGCGAGGAGCTGCCCTCGGAGGCTCTAGAGCGCCTCCGTCAGATGGAGCAGAGGCCGCCTGGGGCTCGATCGGGGCAGGGGAGCCTGCCTGCCTGCCTGCCTGCCTGCCCTCCAGGTTGTTCCTTCTAGAACATTTAGACTCTGGAGTCCAGGACCCTCTGAAGGGCCAGAGAGTCCCTCCTGTGGGCCGTGTCAGAAGAGCAAACCAGGGTCTCTCTCTGCCCGCCGTGTGTTTGGCCCTCAAACAGCGAGCTGCCCATAGGAAACCCCAAGCAGGGCATGGAGTGCCAAGGCAGCCAAGCTGGTGGTGAGGGGTGACCTCAGGTTCTCTTACGAGAGTGAGATGGCTTCCTCTCCACTTGTTCCGCGCCAGGTGTCCCGTTGCTGCTGCTGTCCTTTTCCTAACCTAAACCCTCCTAGACTGAGCATGAAGCCTGAAGGCCAAATCCACCCACCTGGGGACCCTACCTAGCCTTGCTTATTACCCTGCCCTTGCCCTTTACCCAAACCCCCAAGCCGTGCCCTACTGCCTGATCCTTTTAAATCAGAGGCCAGATATGGCGCTTGGGTCCCCCAGACAACCGCGCCTCTCTTCCAAAACCACGGATCATTCCGTGGCATTCCTGGTGCTTCCCGCTCCTTTCTGAAAGGTTTAAGCTCTCTCCCCATAGGTGTGGTCAGCAGCATTAAGAGCTTTAAGCTAGAACAGCCTGGTGTTTCTGCCTCCCACTGATATGCAGCCCCGGAGAGATTCCCGATGGAATCCGGCCCTGCAGCCGAAAACGGGTCCGCATTCCTGGAGCCGGCCTTAAAAGGACGATGGCCATTTTGAAGCAGACGCATCCCAAATGGACTGTCCTACTCTGTCCGTTTTTTCCCAGCGGAGTAGATAGGAAGGGATTGCAAACAGACCCCGACAAAACCACGAAAGTGGGTTTGAAAGCAGACCCAAAGGTGTTGCGTGGCCTGTTGAAGGAGGCGTGCGTTTCATCTGATGCATATACAGTGGTGCTGGGGAGGCAAAACTGATCCTGAAATTGCTAGGTCAGCTGACAGCTATTTATCAAACCGTGGTTTCTCACGCTGGAGAATCCCTTTCACAGGCATTTTAGATCCAGCTGTGCTGATTGAAAACTGCCCCTTGCCAGATTTTTGCTGTCTTGAAGTAGTTGTCACTTGGAATTTATTTTCTCTGGTTTTGTTTTTTTATTAATGAGTTGCCTTGTAATTCTTAGATTTGTAATGAATTTTGTTTTCAGTTAGTTGTTAGCCACCAGGGTGTTGCAGGGGGGCGGACAGGTAGAGCAGGAGGAATTTTTTTGGGGTGAATTGGGATCTAAACATTCATGTTAAAACACCAAGAAGCAGAAACGAAGGTAAACCCTCCATCTGCGCTCCTGTGACTACTTCTCTAATCATTTCATTTTCATTTTATATATTTTTTTTGTCTATAAAGGAGGATAAATCGCCGCTGAAACAGCTTCCCCCTTCAATTTAAAATCCAATACGCAGCGCTGGTGGCAGGTGCTATTGTGCCTAAATTGAATTATTGCTCCTTTGTTTGTTCAGCGAGTTTTATTGCCGGCTTTTCTACCATTGTTCTTGCAGCAGGCTACAATTAAAAGGAAAATAAAGTACCGATAAAGTTACAGCCATGGCAATAAAATGTTGTAACAAGGAGAGGGGGGAGCTGAGAAGGCAGGAGGAAGACAAACACCGTCGTCATCAAAGCGAGGGCCTGGCACGTTTTGAACTTGGGACCTGATCCCTGGACTTGGGCTCGCCTCTAAATAGGCGGCTCGCCCAGCCATCAGCCTGGGAGATGGTGGGATTGCTCAGAAGTGCCCTTTCCTATGCTCTCAGTGGGCAGAAAGGAAGAAGGGGCCTTGGCCCAGACTGGGCAGGGCTAGGCAACCCTTGAGCTTCAGAACGAAAAGGCCGAGCACAGCAAGGGCGCTAGATGGGTTGGACAGAGCCAGAGCGGAGCGCTGCTTCCAGGTGGGGCCAGGTGCTCCTGCGAAGGTGGAGGTGGAGCAGGCATCAGTGGCCGGCGCCTGAGGGCGGCGTGCCGGCAAACGCGGTGGCAGGACCGTGGAGGGGTCTGAGCTAGGTGCTGTCTCCGGACGAGTCCTCCCGCGGGGCGGTCCTCCTGCTACAGATATTCCTGTGTAACATACTCCTGCTCGGAGGCGTTTTTCCCGTTGGAAAGGCTGCCTTTTCGAGCCCCAAGCAAGCGAACCGAGGTTCCGTTTGGTCAACCTTCTTTGGCTGAGCAGTGAGCCCCGCTGGCACATCTCTGCTCCAAAGCAGGCAGCACGGAGTTCACTTGGATTTGCTCTTGGGTGAATCTGAGATGGTAGCCTGTGGCTACCGTTCAAGTTGCCTGAGACCAGTGACTGTGGAAAGGAAAGGGAAGAGGCTGGGCTGGCACGGACCGCCCCTCAGAGCTTCCCTAGACACACAGGTGCTGAATGGGCCCCTTCTCTAGGGCTCACCCACGTTGCCAAGCAAGCAAAGCATACCATTCCCTCCAGTTATGCCCCGTGAATCCGCTATACCTTGTTCATGGCCTTAAAAAAAAACCTTCCAAAAATATTTTATTGTTTCCTTAAAAGAAATGCAATAGAGAAAGGAAGAAAGGAAACAAATAATGCCAAGGGATTGTATACAAACATAACATATACATTCATAACCTGTACATTCCCCCAGATCCTAAATTGTTTTTCTTTCTGTCAATTAGTACTTTGTGGGCTAAAAATAATCCCTATTAACTGGAAGGAGGCCTCTTCAGTTTGGAAGCATCGCTTTTATTCCTGATAAAATGATTTCATGGAGAAATCTCAGGCCAACAGGCTGTCAAACAGTAAAAAGGACGGATATGTTAATAGCTCTGGGAACATCGCTGTGTTTTCCCAAAAAGAACAGCACATAATGACGTGTGCGTCTGTCTCTGGGCGCGTACACACGCCCCCACACTCACATCCCTCGTTCCAAGATGTCACACACGGTGTTGACAAGAAATATTTGGAGAGTGCGTTCTTTTCGCAGCATTCATGCCGGAAGAAGAGCTGAGGTGTGTGTCTTGGCATGTACGCAGTGCCCCGTCAAATGCACACAGGCAATTTCGGAAAGCATTTCCAACTG
This sequence comes from Varanus komodoensis, assembly GCF_004798865.1. Taxonomy (NCBI): domain Eukaryota; kingdom Metazoa; phylum Chordata; class Lepidosauria; order Squamata; family Varanidae; genus Varanus; species Varanus komodoensis. Next base: position 1,150,967 of record NW_025336059.1, read on the forward strand.
CATCTTGGAAGCACCCCGATTCTGCAAGGTGCAATTGACAGAGCTGCACCCCAGCCTGTTCCGTTCTCTGTCAACTGGACCAATATTAGCAAGAACTCCTGCCTCTGTAAAGATGGGGCAGGATTCCTGTAGAAATGCCAGAACAAATTATAGGATGTGGCGGGCAGCTGGGGACCTGACCAGATGTAATTCCCATTATCCTCACCATGCACTCTGCTGCCAAGGACTGATGGGACTGGAAAGCCAAACATTGGAAGGCTTTTTCAAAATCGCCCTCTTTTCAATGGGACTTGACCCCTGTATTAGGGTTAGGGG